>NC_137820.1:23487435-24019935 GCF_963921795.1 Nannobrachium achirus
TTTTCCCCTACATTACATTTCAGAAGAGAGAAGGCTATAGCTGGCCTGGCATCATTCTCTGTGTCCGTTTACCTCTCCATATATCTCCATCTGTTTGGATTTTCCTGTGGATAGGTAATTAGTTGGTAAGCATCTTAACCCAGTGGCAGTGGGCTGTAGTAATCCATGCACGAGGCCCTCCTCCCTTGTCCCTTCCCGTCTGTCTGCCGCGCGCTCAGAGGCCTCCAGCAATTCTCCTCTTTTTACGCACGGGGCGCGCAGCGTGCCAGGGGGACACTTGGTTCATATAAAGGGCTGCTAAAGGCTGATTGAGTATTATGAGTAAAGTACATTGTTAGCACCTTATTGTTTAACACCGTGGCCTACTTGACAAGTTGTCCTTCCCATAATTAGTGACCTGCAACACAAAAGCCCTATCAAATGAGGTTCTCCACTATATAGAGACGCATCTCATATTACTTTGCACTTATTTAAGACTCATTATAAAATTGATGTTTTAGTCTGTCCAGGCTACAGCCACCGGGCCTCTGCAATATAGACTACCACGACGACCACCTTTTATGTAGGCCTAGACATTATACCATTGTGTTTATTTCTACACACATATTCTCTAGATTCATTACTACCAGAGTTGATATTTTTTGGTCCTCAATTCACAAATTTTTTGCACAACAAAAAGTAGCTGGCCTACTTACCTATATGGGTGCGGCATCATGTCCTCTGCAACTCTTCTCAACGAGCAGGCGGTCCAAGACTCTCCTCTAGGTTTGTGAATGAGTTTCTTCGAGGCCTCTGCTCCTCATTATATACAGGTACCCTCACACCCCTCTTCTGCTCCGGGGCTCATTTACCTGCTGTCGGTGATTAGACAGATGCCCAGGCCCGGGTGGAAAAAGTAGCATCATCCTTTCAGTTGATTTGAATTCGTCAGAGGGGATAGGTTTAGATTACGTCTCTTTCAAACTGGTAAAGTTGCACCGAAATCCATCCATGCGCCCATTGTCCCTTCCATACATTATGAAAGAGTCGCAGCCGGCCGGCTCGCACGTTGCCACCCTCCTCCTCCACAGACAGACAGGCTGAACGCCCGGACGCTCACACACTCACAGCGCAGGGCAACCGAATTAGACAGAAGTTGAAACTCTAAACCCCGAATATGCTCCGAAAGACACACAGGCAACAAAAGAAAGGGATGTTTATAAATATTTCACAAGATAATTAGAAGTGCGCATCGAGGACGGCCTAATGATGGTGCAGCATATTTTAGCAGCAGTGGTGTAAAGTATAAGTACATTTACTTAAGTAATGTAGTCTACTTGTACAATTTTAGACATTTGTACTTTGCTTGAGTATTTACAATTCCAATACTTTTACTTCCACATATCTCAGATCCAAATATTTTACTTTGACTCTAATACAATTATTTGAAAACTTGAATTAGACCTAGTTACTTTGCAGATATAAATTATAATATTAGGAACATACACACACCAGCCCTACCGTGGCTACATTTGAAAATAGCAGATCTGCAAGCTCACAAAGCATTGCATCGCGTGAGCTTGTAGATCTGCTATTTTCAAACATTTTGTACTTTAACTTTTAGTACTTTAACTTTAAGTACAGTACAGTATTGATACTTTTACTGAAGTAAAAAATGTACTTTTCCCACCACTGTTCCCTGCCATGTCTACAGACCAGACAGGCTATCCTTTGCAGAACAAAAGGGGGAACCTGCCATGGGACAATTAGGCTGCAATGCAGTGTTGAAGATGAATGTTAGTATGTTAAAATGTTATACAATAATAAATAATAAAAAAATGACAACTTTCATAGTTGACTTTTATTAGAGCCAATGTTACATTCACAGAACTTCTCTCATGATATAATGATAATTGTTAATAATAATAAATCATTAAGAAATGTTTGCATTATAGTGATTGTAAGTCAATTGATGTATGACCTTATCATTTGTTTAAAATGTTCTTTCAGTTTGTAGCTAGAATATGCTCTTATTTGCCCTATATTGCATGTCAACTTCTAAGGGGTACAAATTGCAGTAATTTGATCCTGGATTATTGGTATACCATCATTTATTGAGTGCCAAAGCCACCAACACCAATGTAATATTATTCAAAACGTTTCTAAACCTGCAGCAGTTAGTTTTTGGAATAATGTTATTTAATGATAGCCTAATATGCACTGGAAAACCAGTTTTATCAAGAATCTTATTATAATAACGTGCGTACAGGTAACTCATGCAGCAGATGATACTCAGTTAAAATATTTCAATATCGACATGCAATGCCATAACTCCTGTATTTTGTGTGTAGGCTAGGTATTGTCATGCTGTTAGTTGTTTCAAGGCCTTCTTCTCATAAGACTTTCTTATTATTATATTTGGACAATAGGCTATAAAGCATTGTATGAATCCTAAAACTATTAAGCCCAAATGTGTGTGTTCTTAGAGAACAGAAGACCCTGTTTATAATTTAGAAGCTGCAGACCTTGCAAAAATAAATTAAGTTAAATTGATCCTTATACTCCACCCAGAACTCATCTTCTCCCTGCTAATTTTATTAAGCCCAAGTGGCTCAGAGTGGATGAGTGGGTATAGGCCTATCACATCCTTTTGGTACCAACAGATAAGAGAATACTTCATATATTTAAATAGTCCAATATCAGCTTATTATTTCATCACAATTATATGGAAATTACTTAAAATGAGACGTTTTG
The DNA here is from genome assembly GCF_963921795.1 of Nannobrachium achirus. Lineage (NCBI taxonomy): Eukaryota > Metazoa > Chordata > Actinopteri > Myctophiformes > Myctophidae > Nannobrachium > Nannobrachium achirus. The sequence goes on from NC_137820.1 coordinate 23,490,169, forward strand.
AAAAGGTGTCCCTACTGGTAGCAGGAAGGAACTTCACAGTGATGACATCATGAGTGGAGGAAATTGCTATATGTGATGTACACAGCAATGCAATGTAAATGTCTAGCTTTAAAGTTAGACATTGTATTAGCATTGATCTGGAAGCATTTCTACTGTAAAAGGTTGATGTAAGTGTATATTGATAATTGCGACCGTAAGGTCGCAGTTTAGTATCAAAACCTCCACCGGCCGTCCGTCACGTCACACACGTCACACCTTTGCCCTGCTCATATCTCCGCATCAGTATGACATCACACTGCTGACATCAGTATGACATCTGATGTCAGCAGTGTGATGTGTACACAAACCTTTGTGTACGTTGCTGTGGCAACAGTCTGTTGTTGCTGGTCTGTTAGTGTACGTTAGCAACCACCTTAGCAACCATGGTTTTACCCTAGCAACCAACTGTTTACCCTAGCAACCAACTGTTTACCATAGCAACCATGTTTTTTTACCCTAGCAACCAACTGTTTACCATAGCAACCATTTTTTTACCCTAGCAACCAACTGTTTACCATAGCAACCATGTTTTTTTTACCTTAGCAACCAACTGTTTACCATAGCAACCATGTTTTTGCGACCGTAAGGTCGCAGTTTAGTATCAAAACCTCCACCGGCCGTCCGTCACATCACACCTTTGCCCTGCTCATATCTCCGCATCAGTATGACATCACACTGCTGACATCAGTATGAACCTTTGTGTACGTTGCTGTGGCAACAGTCTGTTGTTGCTGGTCTGTTAGCAACCAACTGTTTACCATAGCAACCATGTCTTTTTTACCTTAGCAACCAACTGTTTACCATAGCAACCATGTTTTTTACCCTAGCAACCAACTCTTATATTGGTAAAACAAATTTTGGCCTATTTGTGGAGATAAGCTGGCGATAAGGTCTGAGTCGAAGAAATGCTTCTTTCCTGGCAAGAATTGCCCCTTTATACTGTAGGGCTCGTATCCTTACATTTGTTTAGGCTTAGGTGGATTTAGCATGGATATCTTCTGCTCCTGACAACACAGAACTGCTCAACTGAATCTTGGGGGTGGGGCAGATGTAGCTGTTCAAACACCCTTACCCTGCATTTATAAAACATATTTACTGAGATGAGAATGCCAAGTACTGTTTTTTTTCTTCAGATTATTTATATCCAGCCTTTAAAATGGCCTGTAAGATGTGTATAAGGTTAATGATGTAGGCCTACACAGTTATTCTTCCACAGAGAGCTCCACAGATATACCATGCATTAAGATAAAGAGCTGGCTGAATAGTAGCGAGACTTAAAGCAGCACTATATGTAACCTTCAGTTCACACCGGCTTTATTTCAGCCCTTGTGTTGTGTCCTGCGCAAGTGCTGAAATCTTTACCACAGAGCCTGCCCGCTTGGCTAGGGAATTTTGATCTTCAGATGTCAAAACGTGTGACAAACCAGAAACAGGACCATGTCAAAGGTTCTTAATTTCTCAATAAAAGAGCAGGCAGACCAAATACAACCACCCTAATTGTATGATATTATTACAAAAATAAAATTTATTCGCAAAAGAAAGGGTTAGATAATACAGCTTTAATTATTAGAACCATCAATTTGTTGAATTGTAGCCAGTACCACATACAGTGGCACATGGCAATCAGTTTACACACACATTCACATTTAAATTCAAAGGACCACAATGGAAATAAACTTTAAAGCTTTTTTGAGTTTTATCTTTTAGACGGATAGGTACGCATTATGTTCATATATAGGCATTTTTGTCAACACAAATGTAAATAAAACAAAAATGTTTTTATTGTTGTCCACACAGAACCTCCATTTGTTATCTTTCTTCAGGACCAGAATGACTGGGGTGGCACAGGGGTTGTTAGAGTCAGATGCTGCTTGCCTGTGCCATCTCTTGCACCACTGTTGCCATAGGTGAACGTGGATATGGAAAGCCTCCCCTGTGTTCATTTTGTGCTGAACCAGTGTGGCTTGGGCAGCAGCAAAGATGTAAGGCTTGTAGCTGATCACTATGTGAGGGCGAGAGGATTACCGGTTACCGGGCGGGAGGCCCTAGTTGCTCTTGAGCAACCAGGGCCTCTGAGTGGTCCTGTACTGGTGGTACTACTGGAGCTGGTGGCTGAGACTCATCATCTGTGGAATCAAACCTGATTCACACCCCCTGTTGACCATTCATTCCACTCTGAGCAGGTGCCTGGGCTAGTGTGACGATATCCTGTCTGGCTGCTGTCGTGGGTGAGCATGCATGCTGATCCTGAAGTGACATTATTGCCTCTCTTGCCACTCTAAATGGCTATTGTCACTGAGCAGCATGTAAGGAAATGTGTCCTCTGTATATCTACAACTACTCTTCGTTAGATAAGAGTAGATCCAATCCAAGCATGAACTTGTCCTGGATGTCGACCAGCTATAACGCACAGTGCAGTTTTTCATTGGCTACTGTGATGAGGTTTGATCTTGCTTCTGCACTCGCTCCATGGTTACAGTCTGAATCGGCATTGTTGATGATGATCACAGTTCATTGTGAGCTTCAAGCAGGGTTCCAGGGTTGCCCCGGTTTTCCACACCGATTGCAACTGGACCGGGAACATTTGATTTTCCTCTGTCTGGAAAAACAAACCTGGAATGTGTTTGGGGCTGAGAAATGCCAACACATTCTCACTCCCAAGCAAATGCAGATATGCCCTCAAAGACTATCAGGACAGAGGATATGATGCGGAAAAGCAGGTTTCTACATTGGATTTGTTCATGCAGCTTCCTTGGCGGCACAGGCTGCTATCTTCTACTTTTCTCTTCTTGTCTGGTGAACAGGTGTTCCCTGGCTTCACTGGCCAATTAATCCCATCAGAATGGTATATAGCTCTTCTCCCTCCTCCTCTGGTCTTTCCAATGGCAATGCATTGTGGAAATCTGTTTCATTGTTGGTCCAGCCAGAGTTGGGCCATTATTTCAAACTGGAAGCAATAGATGTTGATAGGTAGCCTGGCATTAGCCAGAATGATAATGTTGATTCACTCACACTTTCCTCCATGGTATCAGTCTGGACTTCGGCCCATAGGGAGCTAGTATGAGAAATCAGAAAATGACCGGGCCAATCGGTGACTGCATTTCAACTGAACAGTGAAACACAGTCACTGATTGGCTCTGTCATTTTCTGTCCCATCCATCTCTGTCGTCCTGAGATAACTTGGCACCTCCTCTAGGTAGGAGATACACTGCCGGGACCAAACATTGGTGGCTGCAGGGGAAACCTGGCACCAACAAAGGCAAATCGCGCTCTTTCGAACGACCATCAGTTCGACCGGAGGGTTAGCGACTCACTCCACTGAGGTTAGGGTGAGGGTTAGAGTCGGGTGTCGAAAAGATGACATGTATAACAGCGACACGCTCCCGTCTGTGAAGTAGTGGTGAACCAGGGGTTAGCCGGTAAGACAAGGCAAGGCTTGGATGTCGGTGGTCGTGGATCCCTTCTGTGCTATCTGGGAACCTACCGTCAAAGAAAAGGGGAAAACAGCGCCCTCTCTGTTTTGCACTTACTTCATCTGTTCTTGAGAGTTTACCTTCTATGAACCTGTGATGTCATGCTGTACTTTTATTTCTGTTTTATCTATTAGTTTGGTCATTAAGGTCCACAGATGGCCATTCACTGTCCCATCGACTTCACTATACAGGAAAAGAAAAATATAAAGAAAACATCTGCTTTAAGTCGCATGGGAGGGCTCAAAATAGGGGTTCTTCATGATTCTGAATCCATTGAAAGAATTTGTTTTGCATGAAAAACATTTCTTGGGCTACATTTCGGCCCCACAAAACTGTGAAAAGTGATGAGTCATCACTTTTTTTTCCCACTTTTGTTCAGTTTTTTTTGTCTCATCACTTTTCAGTTTTGTGGGGCCAAAATGTGAATATACAAATGACCATAACTTTTTTTCACTATGTTTTCGGCAGAGCAGACCTCTCATTCTGTGGACCTTAATGACCAAACTAATAGATAAAACAGAAATAAAAAGTACGGCATGACATCACAGGTCATCTCACATTTTGGGTGACTGGGTCCTGGCTATTCTGTGTAGTATAGAGCCAACACGATTATTACCAAACGTGCAATTGATATTTAATGACCACACAACAAAAACGTGCATAGATTAACTTAGGTAAAAAAAAGAAGAAAGAAAAAAACACTTAACCTCATTCAGTCTTATAATCATAGCTGTACAATAAGGACTATGTATGTATACACTGTCCAGTAACAGTTCATATCGGTTGCTTCATTGGATCTGGACATATAGCTCCTCTAACAGTCATCCATCTATTTTACATCTGCTGAAGAAACTGTTGTTGCACCATGCTGTACGACTGCCATCTGGTGGGCGAAAGATAGAAGACAAGGTTCTCAATACAGATTCAGTTGGCAAGAACCATTTTAGATTGATTGGATAGGCCTACTGCATCTACCATTGTTCCATTACAGACACTAAAAGTATGAAAACGACTCACAAACAGTTTAGCAATAAGTTAGTATGCAGATATAGTTCATATTTTTATTTATTTATTCAAGGTACAAGGGAAGCACATTTATTTTTTGCCTTTAAAATTGGAGATGTTGACTTATATCCTTGACATAAGGGTTAAACAAAAAAAACAAAAACAAATTATAATTCAAATATATCTCTCATTAAAATAAAGATAGGTATCCAAATGATGGCATCCAACTGCACCTTGGTTATTCTCAAATGTTCTCATTAAATGGATATATCTCAAAACAAGGTTACTCCTAGGGACATGTAGTACTCAGAACTACAGCAAGATTTCTTTCATGAACTAGAAACTAATGCATGCCAATGTATTGTCAATGACAATACATTTGCATCTTTTTTTTGCCAACAGCATGCCAATTTCAATTTTCAAATGCAGGTGGTAAATTAATACAAGTGGAAAACTTTTTTTTTTTTTATAGTTTTCATGAGCTAAACATCTCTTTGGGTATAGTCATATGAAACTTTTTTTCCCAGTTCGTCAGCAACTAATCAATGTATTAATTCATTTTGGATTAAGATACATTTTCTCCAGGTGAGAAGAAATACACTAATTTAATGGTTAGGTAACACATTTCTTTCTTAAAGAAATAAGCAATCATAGAAACTCAGCCATCTTGGGATGAGTACACGCTACAAACATGTAATAAGCTTCATGCCAGTACTATGACATTTGTTATAATAGTAAATCATCACTACTATGGTAATGTGTCCCCCTTTTTCAACCTTCTGGTGAAACCTTGTGTTAACAGGCACATACTGCCTATGTACTGTGGACAAGATTTTAAAGAGGGATTACCTGCATTGAGACCAACATTATACAAATGATTTGAATTTAAACTAATCTGAGGGAGGGCTTCTTGGAGGTGCATCAATATGAGTAACATTGCTCTATTCTTCTCCCTTACAAAGCATCAAGCCCCAAATATCTTGTTAACTAACTCTAAATCAAATATGTATGAGATTCATTCACTTTTTAGGTATGGGATGCAGATCTGCCAGAATTTGGTCCCACCATTTAGGTTATTTTGTTTAAAAAAAATGAACGTCGCTCAATGAAATAACAGAAGGTATCATTCTATAATGTTGAATGGCAAAAATCAAGAGCACTTCTGTATGACAATACAAGTAGGTACAGTATAGATCAAAAGCAGGGACAGGAAAGCACTCCCAGTGGGAGGAGATCACCTGCACACTGACAATAATTCCTGATTTATACCTTGTTGCGCGCGGGTGTTGCACTCAGAAAATAGCCAAAATACAAGCTTGTAGATTGGGTAGATGTGACACCAACGCGCAACCGAGTATACCCCAGGCTTGACAATAAAGGTGGACACATTTGCATAAGAAAGATTAGGGTGTAACATCTCTTTGGAGTGGAGAATCTGATTGAACAAAAAGCAGCAAATCGTCCAAAAGCAAAATAAAGGTGTATAATTCTCCTTATCTTTACAGGACAATTAGTTTCCAAACTAGCGTGTTATATAAGTATTAAAACCATACATTATGATAAGATTTACCACCGGCAAAAACTAACTATCCCTACGCAAGTCAAACACCTAGTATAGTTTAACACAAGCAATAGGCAAAGTTAAGAAGTTCAACAATTCAACAGGGACCTGGATAATCCCCCACCCCCACCCGCTTAGGCTCGATTTATACTTCGGACGATTGAGTCACGGGGAGAAAATAGCCACCCTACAAGCTCGCAACGCGTCACGGGTGAGCTTGTAGATCTGCCATTTTCCTGCGTAACCCCGTCGTACAGCAAAGTATAAATTGGGCATTATTCCCCACAGCACAAACACCAAGCCCAGCCCCACACAACACCGCCTCAACTCACAGGTGGCCCACATACTGTAGGTGTCCTTCCCGTTTCTAACAGCATTACTGTAGCTCCACAAAGCCCTACACAACTTTACTTCGGTGTCATGCCACAATATACAAAAAGATACTTGGAGAATGACAAATACTTTCCTAGAACGGAGAGGAGGAGACAGAGAAATTATCGGGAGCCTCCTCTTCTGACATCTGCTGGGCATTAGTGGTCAATGCGTAATGGGTTACGGCTAAGCCACAGATCTGTCTTATTACTTAAAACACACTCACTCACACTCCCATGCACTCACGCACCCAAGAACACACACATGCAAAAAAAAAAAGAAAAAAAAAAGAAAAGAAAACAGATACACTTGTGGCATTACGTAGTGTGATTTCTCGGGGTTGATGTGCTGGTGCATCTCCGTGGGGTGACAACTACGGTGGGTCAGGAGATTTGCATACTGGCCCTTGGGCCTCACAGAGGGCAGTTAGACAGGTCACATGCAGCCATACTAGCCTGGTACAGTTGACCGCCCTGCGATCTGCAACCTCGGAAGTGATGGTTGTAATGGCAACTTCCCAAGGATTCACAAGGTAAAGGCAATGGTATTCAAATGAAAGTGGAGGGTCAGAAATGGTAATGCATACTCTTGTGACTGCCCAGAAAAAGGTGGATTGTCATCCTGCAGTAAATCTGATGGCAAAGGGAGAAACAAGCGTGCCTGATGAACCAATAAAATATAGAATAAAACAAAATACTCGTCGCAATAAAAAGGTGGTGAGGTGTGGCTGTGGGACAATGGCTGGGATATTGAGTGTAAACAGTCTGCCTCCATTTTGTTGTGGTAATAGCAATCTATCTAGTCTCATCTTCCCAGCCTTGTTCTCCCAGGGAGGCGTCTCCCTGTCTTGTTCAAGTTTGGACTGGCTGGGGAGCAAAGGTCAAACAAAGAGCCAAAGCCTTGGCAGGGACAGCAGCCACACAATGGATCATGAAAATGAATAATGCTCCTCCTTTCTGCTGTGGGTAGGGTCTCAGGGTTGAGAGCCGAAGGGGGAGAAAACGGATAGCGATGAGTTCCTAGAGGAGAGTGACATACTGCAATATAATCCTGCAGCTCCACGTATAGCGATAAAAATCGTTTTAGTCGTAAAAAATAGTCTTGTTTAAATATGAATATAATAGCAAGTTTCTGTTCTTTAGGAAATGATAGTCTGTGTGGTAGAGGTCTGCTCCTCTTCACTACAACTCCATATCCTGAGCCTCATCCTCCGAGAAGTCTGACATGGAGCTCTCAGATGAGGAGTCACCGGCTCCCTCCTCTTGCTCCTTTAGGGCCTCCTCTGTGGCATACTTCTGGATGTACTCTGTGACAAGGGGAAAAAGGGAGAAAGATGCATCGCTTTGTCAACGTGAAGTCCACTGTAACTGGTTCCTATTCACTCACACTAGGGCATTCACCAAATATTCGAATATTCGAATAGCAAAGTCACTATTCGACGTTGTTCACCGAAGTCGAATATTCGCTTTTTTATTTTATTGTTTTCCCTTTAAAAAATATATAGTTTATAAAGCTTGGCTAGATAGGAAGTCATAAGAATGAGTTGTCAATACCCCTGGTGGATGAATTTGTTAATGCTCTATACCAGGGGTTCTCAAACCTTTTTAGGCCGTGACCCCCAAAATAAACATATTTGAACTGGGGACCCAGTGACAAGCACTTGGAATTGTAGGTATTACATTTATTATGACTCGGTTCCGCAGATAAATATTGTGAAAATAGCCGATCTACATGCTCGCAACGCGAGGCGTTGTGAGCATGTAGATCTGCTATTTTCACAATGTTTGCCTCTTGCTTACTTAATATTTGACAGTTTGGCCAGTCCTGTCGAATATTCGACTATTCCAACTATTCATGAATGCCCCAACTCACACATGTAAAAACATACACTTGTAGCATTACGTTGTGTGACTTCCTGGGGTTGGTGTGCAGGTGCAGCGCTCTCAATGTTTTCATAGCTATTTTCATGACAACTACTGTGGGTCAGGAGATTTGCATACTGGCACCTGGCCCTCGTTTTTCCTCTGTACTTGTACTGGGCTTAAGTCACCCGGGCCACATGTTAGGAATCAATCTATAACCTTTATTTGGGAACTTCATCTCAGATAGTCGTCTCCGCCAAGAGCTCCCCCCATCCAAATGTGTTGCATATCTTCATACCCTTCTCGGAATCACTCAAGAACAGCTGTCAATCCTAACATGGTTGTTTTACTAACGCACACATACAGTCGACATTTGGAAATAGGTTGGCGTGAATCAGCTGCTGTAAGGGGGGGTTGTGTGATAGAACTATAACCCCCACAAGGACACATGCTGGGTTCACAGGTTACTAACAGGTGTATGTAAGAGTATGTTACTAACATACTCTCAGATAAACAGAAGTATGATTCTTTCATGCTACCACAGGTAATGTGTAGACAACTGGTTGGTTAGAAAATCATCCCAAAAGTGTCACTAGCGTCATGATGGACGCATATCCTTGGATGGGAAGCTTGTGAATATTGTTGATACGGTCAGCCACTATCGTTTTATATTTTGTATCTTCTCTTTGTGATCACGTCTGCTGTGTGTAATAGCCATGTAAGACTGCATTTAGTTTTTGCTGTGAGAACATCAGCTTTGTTAAAAAAAGGTTTTACTAAGTAGAGGGCTGCAAGAGATCACATGCAGCCATACAGCCTATAATTGAAATTTGAAAACAATATTGCAAATTCACCACACTTTTTAATATAAAAAACACAACACAAGGATCCTTTAATTAAGTATAAATTAAGCTTTAAGTGGCAGTTGCTAATTGTTTAGCTGTGACTCAGCTAGTATAAAACACTTTGTTATCTTGTGAGGTCTCTATCACTCCAACATGTTCAAGCGAATAGTAAACTGAGAGCTTACTTAGAGAGATATCAGGGAATAGTCACGCTTAATTGGCAGCAACCAATGAAATAAATGTTATTACATCTTCATGTTAATCAATATTCTGTATTCTAAAACCAAAAAAAGTGATTTTAAACCATACACTGTGTGAAAGCAGAAAGGCACAAAATATGTTGAGCAACAATGGTGTACAAACGACAAATCCCTGTCTGTCACCTCACCACCAGTATCTAATGCCAAAGATGAGAAAGAGTTGTCAGCATGGTTTCAAAACATTGCTACAGTTACATCCAACTGTCACTTTAAGAAGAGAGGGGGGGGGGGGGGGGTGCACAATAGCAGAGTGGTTAGGGCGGGTACCACATAGGCTCTGATGCCTGACAGTGACTCCCAAGTTCGATTCTCAGGCCAGGTGGACCATTTGCTGCTGCATGCCACTCCCAGACTCTCTCTTGTACCATCAATAAAAAGCCCAAAAAAAAGAAAAGAAAGGAGAATCCAACCTTTGATCTTGTGCTTGTAGTCCTCTGGCCGATGCAGGTACATGGCAGCTGCATCTCCATTCAGAGGGTCGATGGGATTGGGGTAGGCTAGCAGCTGGGGGAGGAACGACTCAAAGATGTTGGTGAGGTCTGGAAGATGCGGAGGGGGAGAGAAGGAGATTTATTTAACATGGTGAATAAGAATGCCATGAAGAATGATACTCAATACATTTTTGCTATAACTTTACTTTTTTCTCCCAACATTCAGCTGCTGCATGCCATTGGTAGAGGCAACGTTAAATAACCACATGAACCATAATTTCTGTATTCTGGGGAATACATAGCAAAAACAAGCGATCTACAAGCTTATAACGTGGCGTGAGCTTGTAGATGGGATATTTTCAGCAAAGAGAAAAAAAAAGGAGGGGGCCTAAACCGGGCACCCTCTGGGAACCCAGTAAGCTAATGTTTGAAACCCATCAAAAGAAGCGTCGCTCACGCTCTTTATTGTGTGCGAGGTTTATGAGCGACTGTTCTTGCTAAACCTGGCCACAGCAGGACGTCTGGTTAATGCGTTGCAATATGTTGTCTTATGTTAAGTGTCATGTGTTGTGTTGTGACAGACAGATCATTCTTGTTCAAGGCGCATTTGTGCTCATGGTACCAGTATGCAGCGTTTGCCTGCATGTAAGCCAAGGTCACTCTGCTATATTCTAAACAGGGTGTACTGTATAAAGAGCTTAATTAGACTCATATCGAGATATGTTCTGTATAAAGAGCTTAATTGGACTCCAACTCCTAGAGCACTGTGTGTGTGTGTGTGTGTGTGTGTGTACGCACCAAGTAATGCGACACCTAGCACTACTAATAAGAAATGCTAAGCTATTTGTTATTTGTACTTCTCTGAAGTAATTTGATAAGGATACAAGCTTGAATTAGGCTATGTCTTTTAATGCAGCCCATACAAATTGGTGTGTGACAAACATATACAGGTCCCAACCCAATTTTTGGGAAACGTGTTAATGTGTTATCCAGGAGTTTTATTTTCATTTTTAACATACAGTAGGGCTGTCACTTTCCGATTCGAATCGCAAATCGAACCGAAGGTGACGTTCGATTCTGTTAAATCGAAATCACAACCCGAATCGCGATTCACTTCTGTGCATGACAATGTCAGTTATTAGAGCATAAAACCCCAAGTTTATATTGTTTATAAACTTTGTTATTCTCATTTTCACAAGTGTTTTCTTTATAAATCAAGACAATAGCCTAAATAAATAGTCATATACCTCTCAGTGAAAAAAAAAAGAAAAAGTATATCCTATATGGTATCGAAAATCGATTTGGATCGAATCGTGAGCTTAGAATCAAAAGTTGAATCGAATGGTGGATTAGGCATATCGTGACAGCCCTAACATACAGTGAGGTCAAAAGGGGAGCAATGGAGAATAAATCTGTCATGTCTCTTACTCTATCACCTGAGCAGGTATGATTTCTCTGTGACAGACTGGTACAGTATGTTCAAGTATGATACACACAAACAGGTTCCAATCAGAACTGGGTCAAGTAGGATTAACGGTTTGTGTGGTTCTCTTTTTCTTTTTATACCCTATTTTGGTGAGATCGGGGTCCACGTATTAGGGTAATCGTTAACTGCCAGATAATGTCAAATAATATAAAGGGAGAGTTATCCCGTTAGATTTGGAAACGGAACACTCAATATGAACTTGTCATTTATTTTTAGCCCATTTGACATCAATTTTATTTTTGGTGCCAACAGCAACACATAAATCATCACATGTTGCATACATTAACTGCACCAGGGGAGCTGCTCCGTGACCAACAGTATAAGACTTGTGCTGGGCAGCTTCCTCCCGGGTGTGAATGTGCATAACTGTATGACTGTAAAACAGGGCGTTGCTGAAAAAGAGCACTTGTGCTCAGCGAAATCTACCCTGCATAAGTGTAAAGGTTTTAACTGTTTAGGAAAGTTGTGGAACGGGAATGGAACGCAAGGAAGGAAACGTTGCAATATTGGTTCTGGTCTGAACAAAAATGTCCTGGGTGTTTAGCAATTTCTAAGCTAAAACAATTTGACTGGACAGAGTGTCATCAGCCCGTCATACCTGGGGACTCCGCTCCCTCGGGGGAAAGAATAACTTACTCTTGTTAGTTTGAATGGGATCTCCACGTTTTTCAAATCTGATTTTTAACAGTATAGCCATTTTTTAAATTAATTGTAATGTCTTTCAATGATTCCTTGGTTGCCAATGGTCAAAAAACGATACATTTGAAAATTAAACATCCTAATATTATTAGGATGGTCCAAGACCATGGTTGTCTGATTTAATCACATGGTAAGAGACACGATTACATTTTCTATTGAACTGATCAATTAGCTATCACATTACAAAAGCTATTAATTCATCAATGATGTTTATGGAACACGTTTTAATGAATTCCAAGGAGGCTACAGGAGACAGGAGAACACCATAACAGTTTGGAAGTGTATTATCATGCAGGGATTTATACATAGCACAGGCCAAACCCTAGCATGTCCTCGTTTCAAACCTACAGAATTGAGTTTAAAACATGGCAATGAATACGGGGCTAAAGCAGTGTGTAAATCCTACATGATAGATGATATTATAGCGCACAGCTCTTTGCCAAATAGGCATTCTATCCTCTGTAAACTACTATTCTCTACAACGTTGTGTTCTAAAACATTATTGATGACTTAATGGCTGTTGGCTTTTTATATTATGGTACGTTTAATTAATAATATCTTGTAATAGCGTCTCTACCAGGCGATTGAACACTGTGCATATGTAAACATGTTTTTGTAACACAGAGGGAGAGGGAGTAGATGCAGAGAGAGAAACAGATCTCCGATCTCAGTAGTGCTTGTGTATCTTGACACATGCAATAAAGATATAAGGATAATCTGACTCTGATTATAAACCACTTGAACCCCCGCATCTATATTCTATGTAAGGGGGATCATAACATAAGCCAACAATCTACAAGCTTAAACGTGTCGCGTTGCTAGATTTTTGGCACTCATAGACTGGCAAAAAGAGATTTGGTGTAGACTGAATAAGCAGTCAAAGTAAAGAGCAAAGTTGGGTCCCGTTTTATTCCAGAGGTTTAAAGAGGTTTTGAGGAGGCAGGATAGCAGGCTATCCGAGGTGGCGAGGTATAGCCGGCAGCTAGCGTTAGCCATTCATAATAGTCTCATTATCTTAATAATAAGTCAACTTTCCAAGGGCAAGTGAACGATTGCGTTCCAGATGTCCTTCTGATGGATTTTTCTTGGTTGTCAATGTTTTTATCGTCCAAAATAAAAAAATAAAAATCGCTCTCAATGTGGCTAAAACCGGATGTGACGTTTATGGGCGTTCCTTTCTATCTCTGTGTGTATATATTAGAGCTCCCAACAGCTGAATAAACTGCAGTTGCCCCTAGAAATGCCATCCAACAACTGAATACTCCACTTCCTACTAAAAACAGAGATAAACGGAGATGGCAGCACAAGTTGTACTTTCATGTGTTGAAAGGTTTTAATTGTATCCGTTATACTACCAGTTAGACAAAATGACCACTTAAAAATCACTACATCATGCTGCTGATAAATAATTAAAATATAAGCACATCATAATTATTGTTAAACATAAAATAAAACACCAGGAATTTAGCATTTAATGTTAGCCTAATGCTAACTCTGGTCACAGTTAAAGTCAGAGGCTTCGAAATTCACTTGGAATGTTCACATAGGTGTACAAATGTTGACTAATCACACAAAGGTGACTTGAGCAACTTGTGTGAACAAAGTTAGAAAACTGACTCCATATTATAGCCAGTTTGTTCTGTTACAGTTAAGTGATCTTACAATCAATGTCTGTCAGTCCAAATTAACTGACTAGTACAACTATTAAGGACAACTATTAAGGACTACAATGTAGCAGTTCTTACCATAAAGAGCTGTCCATGTCTGATTGATAACATCTAGACACACAGTCCCTGACCTGAGAAAAGAAAAACACTGTTAAAGCAGAGTGGGGCATTGCAGAGTCTGTCATGGCAAAAGAGGCCAGGGAGCTTCTTGCAGGGAAGAAAAAAATGAAACACTCAAGCCTTTCATCGTTTACAGTAATTTATCCTTTCCCATTTCCAAATTGTTATTATAATTATGAAACAACATTAGTTACATAGGTTGTTTTAACAAGGATTTTGTTCTTCTTAACTTGACAGGTCAAATAACAGTTAAATATAACAGATCTATGCATTACTATTTACACAAATGACTGATGAATCATGATAGACCAACTTACGCTTCATCAATGTTTGGATGGAATATTTTATTCATGAATCCTGTAAAATAAAAATGAAATAATATTTAGTCTCTTAAGTGACGGTGGACAAATTGTTAATTGATGTCTTACTGAATGTGAATAAAACAGCACGGTGCAAACAGTCCATACCTATTGATGGTGATTTGAATGGGTACTTATCTGGAAGGTCCACTCGAACCTTCCACACTCCGTGCTCATAAGGTGCTGAAACAAAAAAGACAACACTTGAATCAAGCCACCACAAGATCCATTTCCAAATGTAATCAGGCAAAACAGTGTTAGCCTACAAAGAGCTTTCGTCTTTTTTTTTTAACAAATAGGGAAAACATAGCTGCAAAGCAGCAGTGTTCAAGCCAATACTACTGTTGCGAGGTGGCAAAACATTTGACAGTTTCTGACAACAGTATTAAAAAATCATAACTGGACATACACTCATTCATTTCAGGCCATTTGTTCCAGACCATGTCCTTTTTGAGTAATTGAAAACAAATAAATCAACTGTCATTGATTTAAGGCCATATTTCACAGAAGTGATGGTGCCTCATATGGGGTGATTTAAAAAATAACTTGACACGCATGATTCAACAGTGTTACAAATGTATATCCTGTGAGATGAATGAAATAATAATAATAAATTACTCTTACTTCCTGGTGGCCCGTGAAACTTGACCACGAACTCGTTGAGTCCACTAAGGATGGTTACCTCATGCTTGCTCTCGATGCTGACCTCTGGTCAAGGAAAAGACATACCAAAAACAGTCCACATAGAAACATACTAATGTAACAAGGTGCTCACTCACACACAACATTCTTTTCAACTAAGACGTGGGATAAAGTGAAAACCAACTGGCATACAAAAAAAAAGAACATATAATCTCCATCTAGGTAAAAAAAGTTGGTCAAACCAGCTGAACTAGCTTGAACATAGGTCAAACACAGCATCAATAAGACATGGCATGGCATGAGATCAATAATGCAGTGACCACAATCTGACCTGCTCAGCCAACAGCTCAACTTACTTATCTTGCACTCAAACTATGCCAATCAGAATTGAAAAGTTCTAGTGGCATTATCAGAGGGGAAATGACTTGTTACACACCACCTATACTATTTTTTAAAGAACAGATTGATCAAAATGTATAAAATGTATTATTTAAAAGAAAATATATTGCAGGGTCTTCCAGCTTTATGGCAAAATAAGTGTATGCCTCTGAACCATAGATTATTTGGCATGGTAAGAACAGGAATTCACAAAGCTAGAGTGCGAGGTAACCAAAAACTGAAGGGTACTTTCTTCTAGCCATCTATAGGTAGCATAGCCACTTGAGGGGCTGGGGGTGGGGTGACTTCTGTGTGTAGGGAGGATGTGTCATAATCACCGGGTGTGGTGACAGGCAGAGAGACTAGACTGTGTGTTGACTGTTTGAATTGAAACACCGCTTATGTATGCGTTTGTCACAAAGAAAGAAACATCTGTGGCGGGGGAGGGGTTGTCAGTATCGTACACAAAAGCAACAGTAACTACATTTCAACATCCTGTCATACTGTTAATCTCCTGTCACTGTAGGCCTACTTTTACTTTATTTTGCTCATACTGTCCGTAGTTTTATTTGGCACCAAACCACAGAAGCTGCAGCTAGAAAACTAAAATAATACTTGACAGTATATAACATCAATTGTGCACTGTGACATTGGTCATCTCTCTTCTGACATTAAGGCAGTTGTGTTTTTAATCAGATGTGCTACTGCCTTCACTCTTCAGGGTCATTGGTTTTGAGGAGAGGCCAATAACCTAGACCTCTTATTAATCCATTCAAGCGATGGCTTAAACCCTACAGCTGATATGATCCATATTTGAGTAGTGGCTTTAGCTACAGCAAGTGACTTTGAAGCTTAAGAGAGATAAAGTAGAAGAGCAGACTGATTTCTTACAGGCGCATCTGTTTAACCTGTTCACAGATCAAGATGCCAACTGCCAAGCATTAAAAATGTTGTCACGCAAAGGTAAAATTCCACTTTATAAGCATGGAATCTATTAAATATCTGCCAGACAAAAACAGATGCAGGAGAAGAGGAGGAATAATTTTCCCATAGTTATGGCAACAGTCCAGAGCGCCAGCATGGCCTGTTGGCTTTTGCAGTCGCCTATCATCTGTAGTCAAACAAATTGGTTCAAATCTAGTCTATTTGATTCAAGCATAAATCCATTATAACTGTAGTATCACACCCGGGTAGGGAAAGTAACACTAGCCATCAGCCAGATGCTTAGTACATTTTTTAGGGGTCATCACCATGTTCCATGTTGCACACGGGGCCATAAAACCTGGGGAACATAGAACCCAGGGCCAGATACACACCCCATGTTTTGGGGTCTCGTCTCAGAAGTTACAGCCATCACATAATCAAACAATCATTTGAGTGCCTGTTCTGTTTTTATCAAGCTAATTTGGCATGTAAAATTGTGCTGTTGTAAAATGGTAGTCAGATGCTACATTTATTATACTGCACATGTAACACTAGTTGGCATTTAAATTAATTATCTCTCTCTCCCATCCACACAACAATCAGCTCTGATTCTCTGAATAATCCATTTTGAATCTTGGAAAAAAAGGAAGAAATAAAAAAATAAAAAAATAAAAAGCAGTCGTGACAGTGATTGAGTGTCATTAGTTTCAGAACAGAAGGCAGGTATTCAGCATGTTGGTTTGTTAAATGCAGGGGTCTCAAACTGGCGGCCCGGGGGCCATTTGCGGCCCGCGAGACGATATTTTTTGGCCCCCACCTTAATATGAAAGTTTAATGTTAGTGCGGCCCGCAAGTTTTATATGAATGGCACTTTAATAATACAGTACAGTTAACAGTACAGTACATGTTCCATACAAATTTACTACCAAAGAAGGGATGTACCTGAGGAAAGTTATACACAACTTGGTTACACCAGGGTCCTTGTTCATCTTATTTTGTGTTAAAAAAATAAAAAAGACATTTGAGAAGATTGGATGTTTTTAAATGTCTTTGATGGGGAGTAGTTAGTGCACATGTACTAATTTGTTTTATTAGTGCATGTGCACACGCACACGCTGCACACGCGTGCATGTGCGCTGAGGCTGCGGCCCAGCCTCAGGCAGACTCTGCCTCCAGCGGCCCCAAGGTAAATCGAGTTTGAGACCCCTGGTTAAATGCCTACCCAGTGGTGGAAAAAGTACTCAAATGTTTTACTTAAGTAAAAGTATCAATACTACAATGAAGAAATACTCTCTTAGGTTGCCCTCACACCAAAGTACCTAAGAGAGTGGAATCTGCGTTCCGCCAATGCATTTCAATGAGAGTGAAGCGGTTTCATGCCAGCAGAGGATTTCTGCAAAAAACGCTCCCTTCTCATTGAAATGCATTTCAATGAGAATGGAGCGTTTTTGCAGAAATCCTCTACGTAAGGGCGTGTGCACCCTTACGTAAAAAATAATAATAATAAAAAAAAAAGTAAAATGAGGAATTCAAAATGTACAGAGGTATTGGCATCAAAATGTCCCAAAAGTAAAAGTGCTCATTATGAAGAATGTCCCATTCCAAGTTTTCAAATGTACAAAAATCTTTAGAAAATAGCAGATAGGCTATTTTCAAATGGCCAAAATGTATATAGGGCTGAAGTGGTTAATGTATGTATGTTTTTGAATAATAATCAAAAGTATAAGTAAAGTTCTCAAATACATGTGGTGGAGTAAACGTACAATATTTGGATCTGAGATGTAGTGGAGTAGAAGTAAAAGTATTAGTAATGTACAAATACCTCAAGTGTACTTAAGTAAATGCACTTAGTTACTTTACACCACTGTCCCACTCCCAACCCCCATCCTGCATGTGCTCTGTACAGCACGTTTGTTGTTCCTCGATCAGCTGTCTCTCAAGCCCCGCCCTCTACCATTTTCCGGATAGTAACAGGCTGACCAATCAGACTAAGAAGAGCTCTACTGCAGGACAAAAACAAAACAATTCAGCTCACGCTGTCTGGACCTTTAAGGCCAACTTAACATACAATCTGTAGCATAATATTATTCATATTTAGAGCACCGATATTATACGTGTTACTTTTTGCATGCTTAGTTAGTACACATAAGTACATTGTCAAAAGGATTTTGAAGCGAAATAAAAACTGTAAAAAAGGACAAAGAAAATGGGAAAAAGTAGCGTTTTAAGTTTCAAAAATGTACTTAACGAACTGTATGTTCTTAAAACCGAGATGACACCGCGTCTCTCTCCGACACAGCAGGTCTCGTGGAAAAACACGCCAACCGTGACATTTTTAACGACATTAAAATTAGTCCGGGCCACGGCCCTTTCTTTTCCTTTCCATCAAGGCATGTTAGGCTACTTACAGTAAGTGTTTTGTCCCACCAAAGACAAGAGTACAACCAGGTCCAATTATATGTACTCTTGTATTGCATTTGATCTCTGTCGTCGATAACGTAAGCTAAGTTCACGTTAGCTTCTGCTGCTAACAATGTTTGCAGCCAACCAGTTTGTTAACGGATGACGGTATTTGACGACATATCTTTTACAATCCCTGCCTGATATGATCAAGTGCCTGTTGTTTGTTCTGTGATCACTTAACGCGGATCAGGCTGGTTTGTCGAGCTAAAATCCAGTTAGTTGGGCCAGGGAGAAAAACAAACAGCCTGATAGCCCCCCTAGCCAAGCTAGTTTAGCCTGCTGCTAATGTTGTGCCAACCACAGCATCCGAACAGGCAGAGGGTAACAAAAAAACGTGCATTTTAAACTGATACAAGTATAGACGCGACGCGGCATCGACGACAGTATGTTAATCAATACCACATCAAACGCTTAAAATGTATTTTTTTACACAATCATCGTATAATATTCATGTTACGACACGCAACAGTCGTGGCAGCAGCTTCACAGAGCTGTGTCAGCTAGGATAAAGGGATAAAAGCAGCAGACATGTTGTACGTCATCGTGAACACAGTGTTGTTGTTGTATTATAATGATAAAAGGATACAGTTTCACCACGTCCGTATCCATTCGCCTCTTGCCCGGACTTGGAGACGACATTTTTGTAACGTTATTCCCTCTGAGAAGTGAACTGAAACGTCGCGTATGATACTGTTTGTTAATCTTCTACCTCGACAACTCGACGCGGTTGGAATAATGTTAACAGTCTCCCCAGTTGATCCATAAACCAGATCCCAGGTGGAACATCGTCAGCTGCTCATCTGTCAACTGTGAAAAACGTTTGTCTGCTGTTCTGTTCAGATCCCCCTGCCTATCTAGTTCTGTCCTGTTTTCTACAACAAAACACACCAAGGTGTCGTCGATGATGTCACAAACTAGTGTCCCCGGGAGTGAGTTGGACTCATAGTAGACTTGGATAAATTCGTTTTACAATTCACAAATCCGGCGTAGAACGGATACGGAAACGACCTGCGTGCCTATACGTATGTGTAATGCACCATTTTCTATTAAAGTAGGCGGGCTCTAGACCGGATCGGAGCACTGAACAGTAAATGGAATTCTGTGATCTAAGCTCAACTCGCGCCGTTGTCACATTTACTTTTGCATCCCTTGAGTCGCGTCGCCACCTTTCTCTGTTGAAAATACGTATTTTTGTTATTGTTGAGTGACCTCGAAATTAGTCTTTTGATTATGGACTAAGCATGTAGCCTAGTAGTGTAGTCTGTGTGGACCTATGGTGTGGACTAGAAACTTCCGCTTGTTTATGACGTCACGGACCTGTCCTTAGTATTTCTATTCTAGCCTGTCCTGAAGCGTCTCTGCGAATGACATCAACCTAGACCAGCACCAGACTAGGCTTTAATTTATAATTCGTCGTACGATGGTGTCGTGCGCCAAACATAGCAGCTCTACAAGCTCTCATCGCATCACATCGCGACGCGTTGTGAGCTTGTATTTCTGCTATTTTTGGTGCGCGACACCATCGTACGAGGGGGCACATACACCAAGGATCAGGCTAAAGTAGCGAGGAGGGGCCGAAGTATAGAAGTACGCGTGCCTAAAATAGAATGCTCAAAGTCGTTATTTTCTGAAATGCTAACATTTGTGAAGCTTAACGTGACTTCCACTTGTGTAAAACATATTTTGTTCGCTGCTAGAGCATACGCACTATGCAGCAAACTGCAGTTGCTCGGAGTGAATAATATGCTATGCTGCTGGAACGTGTGGAATAAAGAGAGCCTGTTCTAGTATGTTTATAGCTATGCTTGAAATAGCCCAACCTTATTGCATTGAGTAAAGGCCGTTGTTGTTTTTCTAAGTTGTTTTCACAATTTCAGTCTACTAGAGTCAAGGGGGGAAGGAAACTAGACATCGTGTTTAGCCCATAACTCGAAAAGCATTATGAGTCCATGGTGTGGTGGGCATTTTGTATGTACCTATGTAGATAGGGTATAGCCTAGGTATTGTCCTCTTGTGTGCAAGGCATAATGGAGAGTTCTAGAAGAAAGGACATGGGGTCACCTACATTATAGGGTTCATCCTGGGGACTAGCACACTATTCACCATCACACTTTTATAACTATTTGCATTAAAGTTATCAAGAGTGCTAGAAGAAAGGACATGGGGTCACCTACATTATAGGGTTCATCTTGGGGACTAGCACACTATTCACCATCACACTTTTATAACTATTTGCATTCAAGTTATCAAATGTTCTAATAATATGTAAATAAAATAAGAGATTGCAAATATTTTACTCTTAGTGCGTCAGTGGGTTTACCTAAGTGTTGATAAAACATCACTCTGTTTAATATCATAAACAAAGTTATAAGTGTTGTCTGATGAAGACTATGCATGTAGGGCATGACATTAAGGCTTGTCCTGTTGTCCGGGACAAGTAATACATCTTTATGGACAAGTTCATAAAAATGTACTTATCAAGTGGCTCTTGGTTTCACTTTTTCTGTGGCGCTCCTATAGCAGCTTTGTGCTGTATGCAGACTATGGACTACTGTCTGCCGATACCATGGAGTGGAGTGGGGGTCGTTAGCAGTCTTTTTGTTATTAGTGAGTTTAAGCTAGATGGTTTTCAATACGGCAACGCCAGGCGGACTGCGGCTGCTATGACGTAATCGCCGTAGCGATCAAAATGGTTAAGCAAAGCCTCGGCGGCGACGGGTTCCCACCCCTTTCACTGAACGCTTTGGTTCCCATGGCGACGCGTACACGCAGCAGACGGAGTAGGCGCTACGTGGGAAGGGACCTTCTGCCGTAGTAGAGGCGGCCGCGGCGACGGCAGGTTTATCTATCGAGCGCATCCGTCTGTTACCAGCTAATCTCCGGCACCGTTGGCCCGGTTGCTACCAAACTGTGGACATACTCTCCCTAGATGCCAATTCAGAACCTCTGACCCACATTTTTCACATGGGCTTATTCTAGCGCGACCATGAGGCCGATTTTTGCAAGAAATACCGCTTAAAAATGTTCAAATCATCTTCATGGTGCTGTAATAGGCAGATTCGTGTTTTTACCTATAACTCCACCGATTAGTATAAAACTTTGTATGTACACTCCCTAGAGGCAAAGGAAAAACCTTTTCCCTGCATTTTTCACATTTCACTTTATAGTGCCAACAAGAGTCCGACTTATTTAAAGGACAACTCTGTCCCCTAAATAACATCTAGGCTCATTTTCCTACTTATATTGATCCAAAAAGACTGTCCATTGGTTCTATTAGGCAGAAATGCCTCTGTTGTACCGTTTCCCCAGCAGAACTCAGCAGCCCTCATATTATAGAGTGGAGCATATTGATTTTACTCTATTTGTTGCGGTCAAAAGTGTGTTTTGTCTTTTATCAATCTCTTAGTTGTCATTACACCCACATCCATGCCATCGTTGTCCCACATGAGCCGCCACATTCTGCTAAACAGATGTTATGTGTTTTGCCAAGTCCCGGAAAAGACTTGCAGTGATTGGCTAGTGCTGTCACTTTGATTGACAGCTGTGCTAAATGCTCACCCCAAAACATGATGGCGGCTTGTGTGGGACAATGTTCATATCCATGAAAAATAAATCACTTTTGACCACAACAAATAGAGTAAAAGATTAGGCTCCACTCTAAGCTATGAGGGCTGCTGGGTTATGCTGGGGAAACTAGTGGACAACAGGAGAATATTTGCCTAATGGACCCCATGGAAAGTAATTTGGGATAAATATAAGTAGGAAAATGAGCCTAGATGTTATTTAGGGCAGAGTTGTCCGTTAAAACACATTTTTGGATATTACTACTTCAGATTTGATCCCCAAATCACTCAAATCAGTACACAACACTGACCTCATCAAACCCTGGATAGCCATACATCAAGACCATATTTGGCAATTCCCATATATGGAAGCTCCATATATGGCCAAGAATTCATTTGCAAATCAAGACTGCTGACTATCATCACCTAGATCTCCATATATGAAGATCACGACTGACCTCATCAGACCTCTTATGTACTTCTTTAGTCATCCCTATTATAAATCACCAGTTACTCCATCACGTCAAGGAGGGCATCCCCATTGCACACTATACCTTCGTCGATCTACAAGCTTGCATTGCATTGCCTATTGTTTGCATTGGAAAATAGAATTGCAACGTTGAAAGTGTTTAAAAGCCATGTAGGCCTATGTACGGTATATAACACACTCAAAATAACCAATTGTAACCCGCAGCAATGTGGACTGGAGGGAAACGGGAGGCTCTCTCCATTCCGACATGTCGCCACTCCGAAATTGACTTCTTATTGTCGGAGTGGCGACCCTCCCATGGGCCTAAGGTTTAGGGTTAGGGTTAGAGATAGGGTTAGTGTCGGAATGGAGACATGTCGGAAAGGAGACATGTCGGAGTGGAGAGATGCACTCGAGGGAAACAACACAGAACAGCAACACACCAAAGTGTATTTAATCCACTCTGCTGTTCTCAACCATTAACTACATTGGTATTTGCTCTCTCACAACAGATGAATCTGTTCTCAGTGGTCGAGAACAGATTAGATAACCATTGACTGCATCACATTTCGGAGTGGCACTACAACATTTTGGTATGTGGTACATTCTGGGAATGTACTGGGACACCCATAAGATCTGGTTGTGTTCAGAGGGGTTTGGGGGACCCCAAATACATTCGGGAAACAAATAGGTATTGTGGAAACACTAGGTCTGTTCAAAGGGGTTTGGGAGACCCCGGGTCTGTGACCCCAATATGTTCTGAGAACAAATATGTGGTTTGGGATCTCGAAACCAGTGTAGCATCACAGTAATTACCATGTGATGGCTGAACAGAAGAAGGATTATATTCATAATATATTCATAATATGATACGCCTGATGATTTTTTTTTTGCTGATAGTGAGCAACTTGATTAGAGAAAAGCGAACTACAATTATAACATGAACTTTATTATTTATTTATGCAGCACAGCACAGAAAAGATGTGCGAAACAATGCAGTTTTCACATCATTCAGCCCACCCACACTCAAAATCTAGGGAAATAGTTATTTTAGAGTTGATTCTTTCCTTAATTCATTTAAAACAATGTATTTCTCCCAAATCAGTGAGCACTGAGCAGCCAGGTAGTTACTATAATTCTGTTCATTTTCAAAATTCAGTTTCAAATATTCTGAAATAAAAAAGCAATCACAATGCCTAACACTCGCACTTTTCATGTAATAACAGATATAAAGCATGCATCATTAATCTCCCACAATCAGAATGAGTGATACATATGTTTTGGTACGTTTGATTGATTGATTGAATACTTTATTAGAAATTCAAACAGCACAAGTACTGTCAGCCATTTAGGCTAAAAGGATAACACAAACAATCCTGGGGACTTGTCTCCATTGTATTCAATTCATCAACATAGCATAAAAATAACACAATAATAGGCTACATAATATCACCAACAAATACATAACACCATATGTAAAAAGGAGAAAAGGGAAATAATGTCGGCAGTGAATGTCACCTCCTTTCTATGGGAAATTAGCTTTTACCCCTCCTGATAGATTTTCAGGTCTGTTTTGAAAGAAGCCAGAGGTACCAATTTTTCAAGGGATGGTGTCAGGGCAGGCTAAATCTCGATATTCCGATGGCCTGAAAATCAGACGGCACGGGAAAGAGAGAGAGAGAGATAGAGAGGGAGGTCGGGTCCATTTGAAGAATTATAATCCAGCATTTTGAGGCTTAATCATACATTTGCTGAGAGTGAGAACCATAAGAGCAGAGCTGGTCAGGGCATTTCAAATCGTTGTCCTCCCTCTAGTATTGTGGCTGTGGGTGTCATTTACTTTGGAGAAGTAGTAAGTCCATCCCAGACTAATAGCAAAATGTGTTGGAATTAGGTGGGTCATGGGGTTTAGGCAGAGAAGTAGTCTGATCACTTTGTCTTGGGAGGTCTGAAGCTTAGTTTTTAGTTTTAGTGCAATTGAGATGTTGCAAGCATAGTCAAAGTGGCATTGAATGAGGGCTGCGGCAAGAGTCTTGAGAGCAGGAATCTTGTGGGGATGTCATGGCATGTCCTTGGTTGGCAGAAGGAAAAAAAATAAAAATAGAAACAACTTTTGAATCCTCCTACATATAGCCTACATCTTAAAATCTTCAATCTCACAGGATCGCCCCACTGGTCAGTAAAAATACATTGAAGATTAACAGACTCTAGGGTTAGGGTTAGGGTTAGGGACGCAAGAGCACTGATTCAGCCCCACTTTGACTATGGAGTCCACGTATTGAGTCCACGTATCACGACGCCTCAAAGGCCCTAATAACAAGGCTCCAAACATCCCAAAACAAACTAATTAGGCTTCTGCTTAACCTTCCAT
The DNA here is from genome assembly GCF_963921795.1 of Nannobrachium achirus. NCBI lineage: Eukaryota > Metazoa > Chordata > Actinopteri > Myctophiformes > Myctophidae > Nannobrachium > Nannobrachium achirus. The sequence goes on from NC_137820.1 coordinate 23,515,158, forward strand.
CTCAGGCTCACCTTAATCACTTTTTAAGCGTGGAGTGGCTCACAGTAGCTGACAGAGTAGGCCTACAGCATCTTGCATGGGCCTACAAGATACACTACGGCTACGCCACTAAGATACCCATGTACCTGACAAAATACTTCCAAAACGTCAAGGATGTTCACAATTATAACAACTGAACAGAGGCAGCTCCACAGATCACATCCAACCCAGATTTGTCTCAAACAAAGGGTTAAATTTGTTCTCCTGCTATGTCGCCTTAAAGGAGTGTAGCCTAAATCTCCACCCTCCTCTAAAACCCTTACAGGTGGCTGCTACTCGCAACTGGTAAAAGAAAAACAAAGCCTATACCTCCCCCTGACCTTTCTATTGTAAATAGGCCTAGTACCATTTATTTTGCATTGTTGCGAGAACTTACTATGAAAGTTACAATGAAAAGCTCCACCGGCTGTCAGTCTGTCTGTCATGTAACGTCACACTTTTGCCCCTATACTCTTATCTGCGGCACCGCTGCCCCTATCCATGCCAAACTTTGCACACACACTCCTTGGATGGCAAATCACACATGGCCCTCTTCTAGGTGGGTATATATATGGCCTGTGCCCTCACTCCTGTTTGTCAGCGGCAGCAGAAACACCTCAGCAGAGACTGGGAGTCTCAGTCAGACCAGAACCATGTTATGCGTGAATGAAGTGAGTGAGCCCATGTTGCCTATCCTATTGCTTGTTTGCCTTGATATTCATTATGGCTTGAAGCCTAGTGCATACTGTCTTGAGTACCTAGAATTCAGGGAAATGCCATATTTAACCTTGGAGATATTTTAACCTTGGTGCATTGTATATTGAATTGTATTTGATTATGTATTGTATTTGATTATGTACTTGATTATGTACTATTTCTCTTTATTTATAGAATAAACCATAACTTAATAAATCAACAAAATGGAAATCAGCTCCTCCTCTTGTACTCTCTAACCGGAGTGGTCATGGTGATGCCAACAACCCTCAACCAGTCTGTCCTGGTCTGAACCCTACTTTACAGCCTGCAACTCGCTAAGTATGTGCAACCTTGTATAGCAGTTGGTGTTAAAGCTATACTGTGTAAGTTGCTCAACTAGTGGTCAGTAGCTCTATAGCAAACCTCGGTCGCGTCCGCGTCTTTTGGCCATTTTTCGCCGCGGACACCCCTGCGTCTGCCTCCACCTCGCCGAGATCTATCTTTAGAGGGGTCCCTGGTTCCTGTGCGTTCAGGCATTCCGGAGAAAAAGACTCCTTCACCCATGCTTCACCGTTCACCCGAGTATAGAGACACACGGGAGACTACAAATATGGCCGCCCTAGCGACCCCACTTCAAGATGCGCTGTGATTGGCCGGCAGTGTATAACCCTCGCTGTGATTGGCCGGTAGTGTATGATGACGTCATTTTTTCACAGCTCATAGAAAACATATAAAGAGAAGGCTTTTGAAGCTGAAAATAACGGAGTGGGTGTTCTAAAACTAGCGATTTAACAGTTAGGACAATTTTAAGATTTGTTTTATAAAAAAAGTTACATGGTATAACTTTAACATTATCATTTTTGCATTAACATTATTTGTTAGCATTAGCATTATCGTGTTAGCATTAGCATTTTTTAGCATTAGCATTTGTTAGCATGTGTTAGCATAGCATTAGCATGTGTTAGCATTTGTTAGCATTAGCATTTGTTAGCATTAGCATGTGTTAGCATTAGCATTTGTTAGCATTAGCATGAATTAGCATTAGCATTTGTTAGCATTAGCATTTCAAGCATGTGTTAGCATTAGCATTTGTTAACTTTAGCATTAGCATTTGTTAGCATTAACATTAGCATGTGTTAGCATTAGCATTTGTTAGCATTAGCATTTGTTAGCATTAACATTGGCTTCTGTTAGCATTAGCATTTGTTAGCATTACATTTGTTAGCATTAGCATTTGTTAGCATTAGCATTCCTTACCATTAACATTAGCTTCTGTTAGCATTAGCATTTGTTAGCATTAGCATTTTTAGCATTAGCAGTTTTAGCATTAGCATTTGTTAGCATTAGCATGTGTTAACATTAGCATTAGTTAGCATTAGCGGTTAGCCGTTGGGACTGTGGGACCACCCACCAAGTTTGAGACAAGTACCGTGTTGGGAAGTGGAGACATGGCTGTTTAAAGCCCAGCCAATAGGAAGGCAGAGGGGGCGGGGCTTAAGCAATTACAGATAATTCCTATTTGCCATGTAAGTACACAGTGAGTTTCGAGACGGTACCATGCTGCAAACTGGAGATATAGCTGTTTAAAGCTAAGCCAATAGGAAGATCGGGGCGGGGCTTAAGATGGGGCGGGGCTTAAGTAATAAGTCCCTATTGGCCGTTTAAGTCCAGACACCAAGTTTCAAGACGGTACCATGCTGTGAACTGGAGTAGTGGCTGTTTAAAGCCCAGCCAATAGGAATACAGAGGGGGCGGGGCTTAATCAATTACAGCTCATCTCTATTGGCCGGAAAAAGACTAAAGTTGTGTGTGCATTTTAAAGTTTAAATCACGTTGCTAGGCAAAAGTATGGCAGAGTTATGTGGCGCCAAAGTTTCTGGGTTTTTTACAGAGTCCCCCATTCAAAGTCAATGGGGGTTTTTGCACATCGTTTTTTACGAATTACGTTGCCATGGTAACGCAGATCGGAAAGAAAAGTAATAGCACACCATTCCCGGCCGAGCCGCACATTTTTATATATATATTGCGGCGGTGGCGTAAATCGTGCGGCAGTTATTACGTGCCGAAATTTCCCCCATTCTAAGTCGATGGGGTTTTTAGGCGTCGTTTTTTGCGAATTACGTCGCCATGGTAACGCGGATCGGAAAGAAAAGTAATAGCACACCATTCCCGGCCGAGCCGCACGTTTTGATGTATATATTGCGGCGGTGGCGTAAATTGTGCGGCAGTTATTACGTGCCAAAATTTGTGGCGACATGACTGACTGACTTAGCCTACTTAAGTATGGCGGATTACAATAAGTGTTTTGCCATTGCATTGCATGGCAGGCACACTTAATGACCAAAAAGCACTATTTTGATTTACAGGGAAGGTACTGGATCCAATCAAATAGGTGCATGGCGGAGCTACCGGATCCAATCAAAAAGGTGAGGGAACATGTTCTATAATATAATATTTATGTTTTATTTGTCTGTCATTCAATGTTATATGAGTTAAAAAAGTATGGAGCCAGATCAGTCTCAATAATCATGAATGTGTGTCTCCAGTTTTGTAATTTGTGTGCCCACATTTTGAACTCACATGCCCAGTTTTGAAACCCACAAGGTCAGATTCGTGTGTGTTTTGTATCTGTGATTTGTGTCTGTGTTTTGTGTTTGTGTTTTGTATCTGTGATTTGTATCTGTGATTTGTATCTGGGATTTGTGTCTGTGTTTTGTGTCTGTGTTTTGTATCTGTGATTTGTATATGTGATTTGTATTATTATTTGTTATTTGCATCTCTGATTTTTATCTGTGATTCAAATCCACAAAATACAAACACAAATCACAAATACAAAACACAAACACAAAACACAAATCACGGATACAAATCTTTTTGAGACTCTTCTGACTGTGGGCGTAGACAAACGTCATCATTGGCTGAGGAACCCAATTCCTCAGCCAATCACACCTTTTGCCTCCTCCCATTGGCATGGTTGCCATGTTTGCTAAAAGTAAGTTATCTGGACTTTCTTATCTATAAGTTCAGCTATACATGAATATATCCATACCATATCTTGTCTTACACAATCAGTCAATGGTGAATGGACTAATTGCGACCGTCAGGTCGCAGTTACTATCAAAACCTCGACCAGGTGTCCGTCTGTCAGTCTGTCAGTCTGTCAGTCAGTCCGTCAGTCTGTCACACGTCACACTTTTGCCCTGCTCATATCTCCGCAAACGTTGCACCGATCCATGCCAAATTTTGCACACACTCCTTGCCTGCCAAACCACAACCTCAATTATCACATGGCCCTCTTTTAGCGCCACTATGAGGCCGATTCCTGCAGAACCCATATTTTGGACACTGCGCCTACAATTTTTGCCTTAAAATCACGCAAGTCGGTACACAGTGTGTCTACACTCATCTCATCAACATGGATCGGTCCCATTTAGCGCCACCTTCAGGCCGATTTTTTAAAACACATTTTTGGACACTACTCCTACAGATTTTGCCCTAAAATCACGCAAATCGCTACACAGTATGTCTACACTCATGTCATCAACATGGATCTGTCCCATTAGCGCCACCTTCAGGACGATTTTTTAAAACACATTTTTGGACACTGCTCCTACACATTTTGCCCTAAAATCACACAAATCACTACACACTTGCTCTAAACTCATGTCATCAACATGGATCTGTCCCATTTAGCGCCACCTTCAGGCTGATTTTTTCAAACACATTTTTGGACACTGCTCCTACAGATTTTGCCCTAAAATCACGCAAATCGCTACACAGTATGTCTACACTCATGTCATCAACATGGATCTGTCCCATATAGCGCCACCATCAGGCCGATTTTTTCAAACACAGCTCCTACAAATTTTGCCCTAAAATCACACAAATCGGTACACACTTGCTCTACACTCACGTCATCAACATGGATCTGTCCCATTTAGCGCCACCTTCAGGACGATTTTTTCAAACACATTTTTGGACACTACTCCTACAGATTTTGCCCTAAAATCATGCAAATCGCTACACAGTATGTCTACACTCATGTCATCAAGATGGATCTGTCCCATATAGCGCCACCATCAGGCCGATTTTTTCAAACACATTTTTGGACACTGCTCCTACAAATTTTGCCCTAAAATCACACAAATCGGTACACACTTGCTCTACACTCATGTCATCAACATGGATCTGTCCCATTTAGCGCCACCTTCAGGACGATTTTTTAAAACACATTTTTGGACACTGCTCCTACACATTTTGCCCTAAAATCACACAAATCACTACACACTTGCTCTAAACTCATGTCATCAACATGGATCTGTCCCATTTAGCGCCACCTTCAGGCCGATTTTTTCAAACACATTTTTGGACACTGCTCCTACAGATTTTGCCCTAAAATCACGCAAATCGCTACACAGTATATCTACACTCATATCATCAACATTGATCTGTCCCATATAGTGCCACTATCAGGCGATTTTTTTCAAACACATTTTTGGACACTGAGCTCCTACACATTTTGGCCTAAAATCACGCTGCGACCTGACGGTCGCTTATTTTCCGATTAGGGAGTCTTACTGGTACATTATTTTTATGTACTAAATACATACGCACACAGACGTTGTAGAGGCTATATGCAGATAACTCTTATGGGCCGCTGCTGCACTCCCGTTTCGGTGGCAGCAATGATAGTGGCTATACAGTATTCATATTTGATTTGTTTTTCAAGGGGCCCCACCATGTTTTTCAAAATATATATCTTATATAAATATTGGTCCATAATACAGTTTTATACAGGTTTTAGCCTTAAAACAACCACTCGGATATTTAAATGTCATGTTCTGTCTGTCTGTAATTCCAAGCCGTTTCAAATGCACTATCAAAATGCCCTTTGTTGGCAACGGGGCACTGTCTTTGGGCTAAAATTGGAACGATACAGAGAAGATTAGCATAATGAAGGCACCATGCTAATCTTCTCTGTATCGTTCCAATTTTATCACCACTTTACCCAAAAAGTGTCCAAAAATGTGTTTGAAAAAATCGGCCAGATGGTGGCGCTATATGGGACAGATCTATGTTGATGACATGAGTGTAGACATAATGTGTAGCGATTTGCGTGATTTTTAGGGCAAAATCTGTAGGAGTAGTGTCCAAAAATGTGTTTTAAAAAATCGCCTGAAGGTGGCGCTAAATGGGACAGATCCATGTTGATGACATGAGTTTAGAGCAAGTGTGTACCGATTTGTGTGATTTCAGGGCAAAATTTGTAGGAGCAGTGTCCAAAAATGTGTTTGAAAAAATCGGCCTGATGGTGGCGCTATATGGGACAGATCCATGTTGATGACATGAGTGTAGACATACTGTGTAGCGATTTGCGTGATTTTAGGGCAAAATCTGTAGGAGCAGTGTCCAAAAATGTGTTTGAAAAAATCGGCCTGAAGGTGGCGCTAAATGGGACAGATCCATGTTGATGACATGAGTGTAGACATACTGTGTAGCGATTTGCGTGATTTTAGGGCAAAATCTGTAGGAGTAGTGTCCAAAAATGTGTTTGAAAAAATCGGCCAGATGGTGGCGCTATATGGGACAGATCCATGTTGATGATATGAGTGTAGACATACTGTGTAGCGATTTGCGTGATTTTAGGGCAAAATGTGTAGGAGCAGTGTCCAAAAATGTGTTTAAAAAATCGTCCTGAAGGTGGCGCTAAATGGGACAGATCCATGTTGATGACATGAGTGTAGACATACTGTGTAGCGATTTGCGTGATTTTAGGGCAAAATCTGTAGGAGTAGTGTCCAAAAATGTGTTTTAAAAAATCGTCCTGAAGGTGGCGCTAAATGGGACAGATCCATGTTGATGACGTGAGTGTAGAGCAAGTGTGTACCGATTTGTGTGATTTTAGGGCAAAATTTGTAGGAGCAGTGTCCAAAAATGTGTTTGAAAAAATCGGCCTGATGGTGGCGCTATATGGGACAGATCCATGTTGATGACATGAGTGTAGACATACTGTGTAGCGATTTGCGTGATTTTAGGGCAAAATCTGTAGGAGTAGTGTCCAAAAATGTGTTTGAAAAAATCGTCCTGAAGGTGGCGCTAAATGGGACAGATCCATGTTGATGACGTGAGTGTAGAGCAAGTGTGTACCGATTTGTGTGATTTTAGGGCAAAATTTGTAGGAGCAGTGTCCAAAAATGTGTTTGAAAAAATCAGCCTGATGGTGGCGCTATATGGGACAGATCCATGTTGATGACATGAGTGTAGACATACTGTGTAGCGATTTGCGTGATTTTAGGGCAAAAATTGTAGGCGCAGTGTCCAAAATATGGGTTCTGCAGGAATCGGCCTCATAGTGGCGCTAAAAGAGGGCCATGTGATAATTGAGGTTGTGGTTTGGCAGGCAAGGAGTGTGTGCAAAATTTGGCATGGATCGGTGCAAAGTTTGCGGAGATATGAGCAGGGCAAAAGTGTGACGTGTGACAGACTGACGGACTGACTGACAGACTGACAGACGGACACCTGGTTGAGGTTTTGATAGTAACTGCGACCTGACGGTCGCAATTAGTCCATTCACCATTGACTGATTGTGTAAGACAAGATATGGTATGGATATATTCATGTATAGCTGAACTTATAGATAAGAAAGTCCAGATAACTTACTTTTAGCAAACATGGCAACCATGCCAATGGGAGGAGGCAAAAGGTGTGATTGGCTGAGGAATTGGGTTACTCAGCCAATGATGACGTTTGTCTACGCCCACAGTCAGAAGAGTCTCAAAAAGATTTGTATCCGTGATTTGTGTTTTGCGTTTGTGTTTTGTATTTGTGATTTGTATCTGTGATTTGTATCTGTGTTTTGTATCTGTGTTTTGTGTTTGTATTTTGTGGATTTGAATCACAGATAAAAATCAGAGATGCAAATAACAAATAATAATACAAATCACAGATACAAATCACAGATACAAATCACAGATACAAAACACAGATACAAAACACGGATACAAAACACAGATACAAATCACAGATACAAAACACAAACACAAAACACAGACACAAAACACAGATACAAATCCCAGATACAAATCCCAGATACAAATCCCAGATACAAATCACAGATACAAATCACAGATACAATTCACAAATACAAAACACAAACACAAAACACAGATACAAATCACAGATACAAAACACACAAGAATCTGACCTTGTGAGTTTCAAATCTGGGCATGTGAGTTCAAAATGTGGGCACACAAATTACAAAACTGGAGACACACATTCATGATTATTGAGACTGATCTGGCTCCATAAAAAAGGACCCAAAAGCTTTTTTGAGGTGTTGATCCTTTTAGTTGACCGTGTACCAGTGAACTGTACTGTCATGAAACTGTACCTTTTCTATGCAACTTCTAATCGTCTTCAATCAATTTACATTTTGTACTCAATTCATAGAGACATTAAATGACAGATAAGGTAGTAGGCAATTTTTGTCTTTTACTTTTTACAGGGGACAGTTTCGAGTTGCACTTCTCTTCATGCCTCTTTGAATGCGACGTCACCCGACCAGCTCTGCTCTGATTGGCTACAGAACAGCAACATCAATGACCAGCCTGCTCTGATTGGTTCAAACAGCCCAGCTGGCCGTGAGTGTTATGTCTGAGTATGCTTCGTCGTACGACGGTGTTGCGCGCAGAATTAAGCAGATCTACATTCTCACAACGCGGCACGGATGTGAGGCGCCGTGAGCTTGCACATCGGCTATTTTGTAGCGCTCCTGTGGTACGACGAAGCATATCTGCAGCAGGTGTGGACTTTGGAACTGTCGTGTTTTGGTTTCTGTGGTGTAAAGTAAAGTAACTAAGCACATTTACTTTTTTATTTAAGTACTGTAATTTTGAGGTCCTTTTACTTTATTGGAGTATTTCCAATTTTCAGTACTTTTACTTAATACTCCACATTATCTCAGAGGCAAATATTGTACTTTTACTCCACTGCAATTATTTGAAAACTTTAGTTACTTTACTTTGTAGATTGTGATTATTATTACCAGTAAGACTCCCTAATCGGGAGATAAGCGACCGTTGGTCGCTTATCTCCTGTCTCACTGCTGACATCAGTATGACATCACACCGTACACAAATGACCCTTATATAAGACCGGCATTATCTACTGACAGATTAGTAACAAGATGTCAAAATCATTGAAGGTTTACCCTACTAACCAACTGTTTACCATAGCAACCATGTTTTTTTACCTTAGCAACCAACTGTTTACCCTAGCAACCAACTTTTTACCATAGCAACCATGTTTTTTTTACCCTAGCAACCAACTGTTTACCCTAGCAACCAATTGTTTACCATAGCAACCATGTTTTCTTACCCTAGCAACCAACTGTTTACCCTAGCAACCAACTGTTTACCATAGCAACCATGTTTTTTACAGGGCCTGGGATTGATGACATCAGAAATCTCCATATATGGGCATGAAAGGGATTTTGTTTCTGGAAATATGTCTGTGGGGTGCCACATTTGGAATAAAACACTTACATCACACATCTGGATATCCATACAGCCCATCTAGTTTGCCTGGGACAATGATCTCCATATATGGGCATAAAACTTATGTTAATTAGTAAAGCCTGGGGATCTCCATATATGGGCATGAGGGGTACCCTAAAAGGGCATCATCTGGGAATAGCAAATATAGTTATCCTAGAAAGTGAAAATCTTACATCAAAGGCCATAACTACCTACCTACCACCATACTGCATTCCTCATTAAACTACCTACCAGTAAGATGCCTATAGGGAGAAAAGCAAAGGGCGAGGTTGCACCATTTCTTGGTCTTCTGGCCAGTGATGTATATCGGACCATTTAACCATATATGGAGACATCTGGTACCCAAAGATATTCACAGATATGGGCTTAATATTGATGACATAAGGGATCTCCATATATGGGCGTAAAAGGGATTTGGTTCCCCTGGCATCACAGGGATCTCCATATATGGGCATAAAATGGATTTGGTTACCCTGGCAACACGGGGATCTCCATATCTCCATATATGGGCATAAAAGGGATTTGGTTCCCCTGGCATCACAGGGATCTCCATATATGGGCATAAAAGGGATTTGGTTCCCCTGACATTACAGTGATGTCAGTGGCTGGTTCTACAGAGGGGATCTCCATTTATGGGCATAAAAGGGAATGTATGTATGATGATGTCAGATATCATAGACGTCATAGGACTTTCACATAACGAATAACTGAGTAAGCATGTAAACCCGTAAAATCTATATTTGGGCATGGCTGATTTATGACCTCATCATGATGACACGAGCAAACACAGCTGAATTGTATAAATGATCAGTGCAGAAACCAACAGAAGTATTTGACCAAGACTCTTCGATTTAAACATCAACAAAGGTGTGACGTTTGTTGATGGTCACGTGTGACGGACGGACGGACGGACGGACGGACGGACGGCCGGTGGAGGTTTTCATAGTAAACTGCTCCCTGACGGTCGCAAAAAAACAAAACAAAAAAAAACAAACAACATACATAACCACTAGATCTGCTATTTTCGAAAGATGTTTAGCCATATAGCCTTGTGAAATGGGACGTTCTGCAATCTGCATAGGCCTAATGAGTATTTTCTACTTTGGGAACTTTATAACTCTATAAGTAGGTCTACATTTTGATACGTGTACTTTTACTGAAGTAGCATACATTTTATACCAGACTTTTACTTGTAAAGGAGTACTTTTACATTGCAGTATTGATTAGGGTGACCATATTTCCAGCCACTCAAACCGGGACGCAAAACACTGTTGCCTAAAACTGGGACCCTAAAAGCAATGCGCACGTTACCGCGCACGTGCGTGCCCATTCTCTAACGTTCGTGCACGCGCACACATGCACCTTAGGGTTGCAAACAGGCAGTGAGTGATTGACAAACAGGCTCAGTGTTGAATTCAGACACGCAATTAATTTGTTCCTTTTTGAGCGGTGGTCACAACGCTCCTATACGTGGCCGTGTGTGTGGGTCTGTCTGTTTGTCTGTCTGTATGTCTGTCTGTCTGTCTCCGGGTATGTAGCCTGGCCCTGCAGTAACCTTTTCTGACCACACATGTTAAGGGAGGGGCGCTGTTGTTCAGGATAGGCCAGGCATAGGCCAGGCACACTCACACACAAACACACACAGGGGCCACACACACACACACACACACACACACACACACACACACACACACACACACACACACACACACACACACACACACACACACACACCACCGCTCAGTTCACACGAGTGTGATTTTTTCTGATTGGTTTGGTGAGCATGTTTTGTTTTCATGAAAAGAACATGATAAATGTCTATACAACCACTGAAAACAGCTACTATTATTTTAATTCTGGCGAAAACCGGGACAATTTTGCAGTGAATGTTGAAAACCGGGACATATTAGTGTTTTAGAGATATTTGTCGGGACACTGGGACACGCAGCTTGAAAACGGGACTGTCCCGGGTAAAACGGGACGTCTGGTCACCCTAAATAGTATTGATACTTTTACTTGAGTAAAGAATTCCGAATCCGAGAAAGCCTGGTGAGGCGAGGTTAGAATCCGAGTACTTTCCCCACCAAGCTGGTGGTGTGAGTTTCCTGCTTGGTGGCTGCCGCTGCCAGTCTGATGCAACAACGACACCATTTCGGTTGAAGTCGCCTCCGCAAAGCTGGGTTACTATTCTACCGTCAACGCTTTAGGCAACAATGTCTTTCGCAGTAGATGACGATGGAGAACATTGTGGCAACAACAACGACAATCAGCTGAATAAGTTCGAAAAGCTATCGTGGAGGCCCTCCATCCGTGATTCAGGTTTGTAAACAAACGGAATCCAGTCTGGTGTCTGTCTGTGCAAACTGCAGCAGCAGCAGCAGCAGCAGCAGCGTCACGACCTGTGATGACACCTTAGCAGTGGAACTGATTTGTGGAATGCATCGGTTGTCAGTTTAATAACGTTTTGGTAAATGATTTCAGTAGATTTTTTGGCCAATACAATAGCCAAAGCTAGCTACTGTGTATCCCGCTACGGAACAGCCAACATTCTCCCAATGTTTTGTTTATTTATGTGTCAGTCTGTTAAACCACGAATACGATGTTTGTTTTTCTTCTTCTTCTTTCCCTCAAATGAAACATACAAACAGTTCATTATGAAAGGGCTGCATGGTTTTGGCTATCCGCAAGCAACTCTTTGATCCTATTTTTTATATCTGGAATCTTGAGTTGCACAGGGATGACAGGGAGGGGTTTAACCTTTTTTTGTATTATGAATTGAGTATAAACCCTAACCCCAATGCAAACACGCCTAACCTTACAGCTTTCTTTAGCCGCAAATTGCAACACTAGATTCTTTTAATAATCGGATGAATCTAGGGTTGCAATACCTCCCATAGGCAGCCAATGCATCAAAACAGTTTTTTGCTATCTGATTGTATTAAACGACGTCAAACTCACCAATATTGCGGCTTAGAAAGCTTAGAATGTACTCTTTCTATCTGCAAAGTGTTTGTTTCAGAAAAATCCACCGTAAACATGTTATGATTTATTTTTCTGTCAAGAAATCCGAGCAGACATGGTTTAAGTGTTGAACTTCGGAAGCGCTCGCCTTGTATAACGCAACGTCCCGCTGCCTCCTGCATTATGTGACATTTAGAACCAGGTGGTCATAGGACCGTTGAGAGATTTTCCACGAGCGCTTCCAAGCAAACTTTAATACAATCAGATAGCAAAAAACAGTTTTGATGCATTGGCTGCCTATGGGAGGTATTGCAAATTCATCCGATTATTAAAAAAATCTAGTGTTGCAATTTGCGGCTACAGCTTTCTTGTGGTCTGTGACTGTATCCTTTTAGTTGATCGTGTATCAGTGAACTGTCCTGTACTGTACCCTTTCCTATGCAAACATAAACAGTATTCAATCAATCAAAACAGCCAATGCATCCAAACGAAAAAAATCTGATTCTATTAAACAACGTTAAACTCACCAACATTGCAGCTGTACGGAAAGCTTGAATTATCCTCTTTCTATCTGCAAAGTGTTTTTATTTCATCAGATAGGATTTTTCTGTTTGGCAAGGCTTGGTATTGCAACTCTAGATTCCATATATTAACAATAGGATCTAAGAGTTGCCTGCGGCTAGTTTTGGCATAGCCTCGGGAACCCAGGCTTTTAGTTTTGGCATGGTCTTTCTTGGGACTGTGTGTGGGTCAGCAGGAGTGTCATAAGTGTTGTTTTCAATGCTATTTCTTCTGACTGAATGACAGGTTCTTCTAAGAAACGAATGCGATGGCTTCAGGCTAGGCGCATATTCTCCCCGTCCTGCCCCAACCTGCGAATTCCCAACCGGTTTCTGAGGGAAGGTGGGTCTAGAGACCAATGTTGGCAGCATAAAATCTACCCATCAACTGCACTTGCCTCTCAGTTTAATTACTGTATTTCTCTTACTGATCCAAATGCATATTTCAGTATAATTTTGATAATGATAATTTTTGATAGTCGACATCCAAAATAAGTGATTTGTGAACAGTGTTACAAGCCCTGATGACACTGTTCTTGGAAAAGGAATACAAAACAAAAGTTTCAGTAAAAGATGATAAGTTGTTGTTAGAAGGGGCACGGTGGCGCAGTGGTTAGCACTTCGCCTCACAGCTAGAAGGTCCTGGGTTCGATTCCCGCCGGGGGAAGCTGTGGGCGCTGGGGGCGTGTTCCTCCACCCGCGTCATCAGCACCCACACCCTAGGTGGGGTTGGCGATAGGGCCTTTCTGTGGTGAGTTTGCATGTTCTCCCCGTGTCTCCTTGGGCATAGACCCTCACACAAAAACATGCAGTAGTCCTGGTTTCTTTACTACCTCCCCCTAGCCAGCCGGGTGCTCCCCAATGTCCCCTGGCGCGGCAGGGGGAGAGCGGAAACCAGGACTACAGGTTAGGTAGTCACCGGGTGAGAAAAATGGGTTGCAAAAACGTGGGATAAAAAAATAATAAAAAAAGATGATATGTTGTTATGCTATAGCCTTTATTTTTATCTGATTATAGTAGTTTTTCATGCCTTTGATTGAATGCTCATTTTGACCCAGTTCACTTATTCACTAGTGATATGAGCTACAGGAGAAGTAGGGGAATACCTGTTTACTGTATGTATTGTGTACCATATTTATACTGAGCTTGTAGATCGTCTATTTTTGTGCAACTCAGGCTTTACATATTTAATCTGTACTGAAAACACCTCACTGTGTTAAATGTGCTGTTCTCTTCCTCAGGGCATTGTGCCCCTCCTGCCCGTAGTGGGCACCGCTGTGTTGCAGACAATGCCAACCTTTATGTGTTTGGAGGTTACAACCCAGACTTTGATGAGGCAGGTGGTTCCGAGAACGAAGACTACCCACTGTTCAGAGAGCTATGGAGGTTTCACTTTGCCACGGCCACCTGGCAGCAGGTCCGGACCGAGGGCTACATGCCCACCGAGCTTGCCTCAATGTCAAGTAAGTAGTAGTGGTTGTTTGACTGATCGGTATCCCGAGGTTATCCAACGGAAGGAATGGCTTGGAGAGATACAGCGTCTGGATGTTGGTTACAGGGCAAGCACAAAACTGATCATTTGTTTGTCACATACACGCACATTTGATTTTATTGAATCATGACAAGTAGAAAATAAGCATTTTGATCAACTGTTGTGGCCATATTTTACATACATGCCGTGTGTCTTCTGCTGTGAGGTCACTCACATTAAGAGCACACTTGGCACTTCTGCTTGAACTGACCGGGCAGCTACTGTTAGTTGGCACCCTCGGTCCATTTATCATTGTAGCAAATAAATTGTGACTAAAATAGAGAACAAAACATTGACAAAAATAAATCATATTCAGGCAAATTGATGCAGTAGTGAATGTTAGAAAATTCTGGGTAGCATAATTCAGTTGATCTTCCTTGTAAGATAGATACTGTTTTGTTTTATTTTTTGTATTTTTTATCTCTGCCTGGCCGGATGATCTCTAAAATGAGAAATTACACATATGTTTTCCCGGATTGAAAGGGTTAAATTTGCCTCATGGTGGCACAAGAAGAGTCCAGTTCACGTTTTCCCTGTTTTCCTCGTATATGCCCTGCCCATTTGTACGAGACTAGATTTTCTATTATTTTCCTTTTTGCTACTTCTGCTTAGATTTTGTCCAAACTCATACAAATCGGTACACATTATCTCTTGATCCCAAAGCAGGTCTAGGCCAATGACCATAGTGGCTCGTAGTAGCAGAGCGGAGAATGGCTATAGTTTATTTTTTATCTCCGCAACCTTAAGTTGCCATAACTATCCGTGTTACTTTTAAATTCCTGCTTCAACAATTCAAAAAGTATTCTGTTTTTCTCTGTCCCCTAGCTGTTTTGCATGGGAACAACCTGCTTGTTTTTGGTGGCACTGGGATTCCATTTGGTGAAAACAATGGCAATGATGTCCATGTCTGCAATGTTATATACAAACGCTGGAACTTACTCAACTGCAGAGGGAAGAAACCCAACAGAATATATGGGCAGGTAAGGAGAGCTTTACTGTGAATTCAGTCATACATGCAGTCTTACCTCATCTCATCACTATTTAGGTTTCTATTCACCATCTCCACTTCCAGGCTATGGTCATTATAAATGGCTACCTCTACGTGTTTGGAGGGACAACTGGTTATCTTTATAGTACAGACTTACACAGACTGGACCTCGCCACCAGAGAGTGGACCCACCTCAAGCCCAGCAATGCTCCCTCAGATCTGCCTGAGGAGAGGTCAGTCTGTGGAGTAATTGAAATATAGTCTGGGGTATGTGTAATCCTTGGGGAATCCCTGCAATATTAATGAACATTTATCCACTCAGGTACAGACATGAGCTAGCACACGATGGACAGAGAATATACATTCTAGGAGGGGGCACGTCCTGGACTTCCTACCCCCTAGACAAGGTACAAGATGGAAGGGCTTGCTTTGTAAACACAATGCAGAGGAAATGATGTGGTCAGATGGTCATTGTTATGTATTGGGCTAATTCCAAGTTTCTCTTGCCAGATTCATGTGTACAACCTAGAGACAAATTACTGGGAGGAAATAACCACCAAACCTCATGAGAAAATAGGTTTGTGACTTATGAAAAAGTAGGTTGTTATGCATCCATATGATTTTACTATGGCGGTGCCGTAAATTCAGAAATATTAAATTAAAGAAATACCCATGCTTTACCCAATCAATGTGTCATCTACACCAGGATATCCTGCTGCACGCCGGTGTCACAGCTGTGTTCAGGTCAAAGACGGTAAGCGAACAAACTACCGTTTGTATTTTTTCACTGATCATAAACTTGGACCTGCCCATGAAATATTTGTGGATACCGTTCTTATGTCTCTGTCTCTCTCTCTCTCTCCAACCAGAGGTGTTTATATGTGGGGGTTATAATGGAGAGCAGATCCTGTCTGACCTGTGGAAGCTCAATCTGCAGACCTTCCAGTGGACCAGGATGCCAGCTCTCATGCCAGAGCCAGCCTACTTCCACTGTGCTGCAGTCACTCCGGTTAGTACAATACAGCGTGTGTGCAAACAAAGGCACACTTGGTAGATGTGTGGATTTCCATTTTGTGTCAGTTCCGCTATATTAGACATGTGATGCCTGTGTGGAGTGGGACTGTGTGTAACCAGGTGATCAAATAATAAATCGCAGGGAAAAAATCGATTCAAGCAGACTTCGAGGGTTGAGACCAATGTAAAACTTCCGTCTTCATTTGCCATTGTCCCACAGTTCCTAACACATCTGCTGGCATCAAAACGGGAGCGAGTGGTGTGAAAATAAAACACCACATGTAGCGGAAGAGAGGAACAGATATCAGGCATGCTGTATAGAAAAACAATGTTTTTTTAGCTGGCAAGTGGCAACGTATTTCTAGCTGCATGTCTCGGTGTAATCGTCCCCTTTAAAGCAACATATTTATAGCTGCTTGTGACGGTATGATCGCCCCCTTAGAAGTGTTTGTTTACAGTCTATTACGTTTTTAACTCTTTTGCAAGATTCTTGGAAGATATAGATTTTTCTTTCTTTTTCAACATAAGTCACTGCTTCCTCTCTCCTTCAGGCTGGCTGTATGTACATTCATGGTGGTGTAGTGAATATGTCTGAGAATCGCAGAACTGGTTCCTTGTACAAAGTGTGGTTGGTTGTCCCCAGCCTGCTGGAGCTGACCTGGGAGAAGCTGCTCAAAGCCTTCCCTCGCCTTGCTCAACTCTCCACTCTACAGTTGCTCAGCCTGGGCCTCACACACACAATGATACAGCGCCTCAAGTAGATGCTGGATTGCCAGAGGCAAAGGGGCGTCTGACAGATCAAGCACTAAATAACCCTCAGGCCGTTGTTGAGTAGCCACAAACTCACAGAAGAACAAAGGTCTGAGAATGGACTGAAGAAGCATACTGATGTGGATTGATGCCTGATCATTCTTGAAAACCAAAACATTTGATGCCTTTTTATTTCAATCTTATTCTTATGTAAACGTGCTTTGCTTCTGAGACCAGCTGCAATGTTTTAAGCTTGTCTGCTCTGCATGAGCTCACAGTCAACAGAACATGGCACATATCAGGATTGGATTAGTCCCCATTCAGTAGGAGCCTTGCCTTGATGTGTGAGAACCAGAATCACAAATGCCGTCGTCTTGCTTTTCCCACCCAATATGTGCGTTCCAGAAGGTAATTATTTGTGCTTTTAAATCCATTTGCTGGCCCTTTCTATTTAACTCTGTCACTGTAATGAAGGAAACAAATATGAAAGGGAATGTTCCAGAAAATATTGTTTTTGAAGCTGAAAGGAAAAAGAATGTTGCTTCTGGTGCTGTAATTTTGCTATCATTAAGAGGCAGGGATATACTTGTGTGACTATAGTTGAACGATGACACTATATGACATGTACAGTTTACTGCTGCTATGCCCACTGTGAAATACTCATGCTGTAGGTAAACATAACTATTTTTCTAAACTGCTGAACTGTTGCATCTCAGCCAAACGTGGCGCTGTCAAAGAAAAGATGTGGGATTGTGTGTCTATTTCTTATTGGAAACAGAATCGGCAATGTAGCGCATGAAAATAGCCAACACATTCGCAGTGCGATACGTTGTCAGCTTGTAGATCGGCTAATGTCGGTGCACGATACTGATGTGCAACAAAGTATAAATCACCCCTTAGTGTTGGATGAATAAGCAGCATGTCAATCACACCTTTTCCTACCTACCTGTTGGGTGAATATGGGATAAAAAAAAACATCCTGTCTATAACTTAAGCATTAATGTACGTGAGTAGGTTGGAGTGGCTTATTGTCAGCCAAGCAACGAAGGTGCCTCGGGCTGTAAGAAGATGGATTGCTGAGGTGCGCGCCACAACTCCAGTCAGTTCCCATTACCTACTACATGTCTACCCGAACCATGCTACTCATACACTGAGTTGGCAGTAATGACATCACTGTGAATTTTCGAGTGCCTCTTTCATTTTCCCCATGTTTTATTGAAAGGGATTTTTGAGCGCTTTAGAAATGTGTATATTATTTCAGCTGTAGCGCCAAGTCGATTGCTGAGGATATCATCCAGTGCCTTCAGTCTTCATCCAAATAAGCTTTTATTTGGTTTCAGACCATTTTAACCTGCCTGTAGACCTTTTCATTTGCCACACCCGGTGCTCTGCATTCATGAGCCATTTTATATTTGCATACCCACCTGAGTCCTTTTATTGAACCTTGTACAATCTTGTTGTACAAAGTTGTTGGCATCGTAATAAAGGACAGTTACATATTTGTCATCACCTCTTAATATAACATTCTTAATTCCTGGAAATATCAAGCATACTCAGGATTTAAATGCTGTGATGAAGAGTTAATTGAGCTTATGTACTTGACTACAGATCCTGCTCCCTAGAATTCACAGCAAGCATTGAGCAAGGTTATTATAGTCAACTAATACTAAACTAAAACTAGGTCTGGAAGATACACATTTTAATGAAGACCTTTGAACTAACTAAAACATTTATCCATGAAAATGCACTTAACCTATTTTTAAATTGGCCTTTCTATTGCCTTTTAACTCACTTTGATTTATTGTCGATATCTTTGATACATTTTATCTCATGTATATAAGTTCTTTGTCACTTGTGTTCAAATGTTCAGGAAAACTCATCAGAGTTCAGCTTAGCACGTACAGTAAGGTATTACATATTTTTCACATTGGTGTTAGAGATTTAAAGTTATTCTCACACAGAATATTCTTTTCTTTTTCTTCCAAAACTATACTTTTGCAATATTTAACGTGTGATTTAAGTTATGGTCTTATTTATTTGACATGATGATGGTCTGCTTTGTTTGCCTTCTGAAAAGTACTGTACCTTATTGCTTTATAAGACCAACATGTTTTGCCTCATCTGCATTGGGGCTGGGTAATTATCAATCAGTATGGTGATATGATCAATCTTTCTTTTATTGGTTTTAATCACTTAAGCTCATTTGACATCTAAACAAATTCAAAAATAAAAGATAAATAAAGAATATTGTCAGAATACAATATCATTGTATCAATTTCTAAATAAAGGTATTTGTTAAAAAATATTGTGAAATTTAATTTTGTCCGTATTGCTCAGCCCTAATCTGCATTACTTGGTTGATGTCATTGGCAGTGAATATGATCTGTTTTGCATGCCCTTATGGTCTGCATGATGTCACTTTACATACAGTAGAGTAGACTATGGTAGGGAGATAATGTTTCCTCAAAGCCAACTATGACTGTATTATACATTGTTTTGTAATTCCATTGTGTACAATCAATAAATGTACCGGCAGCAGGTTTTTCCCAACATGTTGCTCTCTCTTTCTTTCTCTAGTATAAGTATAAATAATAATCGCCAAAATCGATTACTTTGATTAACCACTTATGGCCTATTTGTTGTACAACAGTGTTGAGGAAAAAGTTAAAGTAGCCAATCGACAATCTCAAAATGGGTCTTAATGAGATGTGAGAAATAAACGTTTTCAAACATTTCCCCCAAAATATATTATTTTATTAAAATCTTTAAAACGATGAAATCGCTTAGTTATATTAACTGTTTGACCCTTAATTATTATATCCAAAAAAATCCTGTCTCACACAGTTTTACATGAAAATAGTCACACTTTTTCTTTCAGTCACAATTTAAGTAATACAATTAATGATTCAAGGTGATTAAATGAAATACTTTTGAGAGCTGTTACTATAGTTAACAAAAGTTAATGAAAAGCATTAAACTTACAAAATACAGTTTTACAAATATATGTTATCCATTAGCAGCACTATAAAAAATAATCTATCCACCTCAAACATGCCTTGGCTTACAGTGTATAACCAGGTAACAATTAGTCGGGTACATTAAGTTTACAATGACAGAAGTAGACAAATTCACTGGAATATCAAAGTACTAGTTTTTATTGCCTTGAGACCTGTTCTGCAAAAACATTTTTATATACGTATATACTGTATATATAATATACAGTGTGTGTGTACAGTATATAATATGTTTTCCTTCTTCCCAGAAGCGGTAAGAAAATAAATATAAGATGGCTTGTGTGGACTTAGTTGATTTATGAATACAGAACAATGACTCCAGTGCATCCACAACTGATTCTGAGCTAAATTAAATTTCAGGATTTCACTGAAGAGTTATTTGTTTCATGTTATGATTGATGTATGTCGGTGTGCAAGGGGCGAGACATCTTATATTTGAAATGTTCAGGTTGATAGAAGGCAATAAAAAACAGAATATTTGAATGGCCATGCTGGCCTTTGACCTATTGTATATCAGTGCAATCACAAAACATACAGTACCTCCCTGAGTTGTTATCATAGCGAAATGCTTAACACAAATAAGTAGAAAAGCAAAATGCTTCAGAATACACAAACTCAACCATTAACTTATCTGGCTCAATAGAACTTAGCAGTAACAAGAATAACATTTCACATCAAAAGGTTTTCATGATAATAAAATATGGAGTACATTTGGGCTAACATGTTTGGGTTACAGTACTAGTGGCGAAAAAAGAACTTCTGGGAACTCCGATTACACAGTGACCCACTGTTATGCCGGATTTATACTTAGTTACAAGCTGGTATCCAAAAATACTATAGCTCACAACGTGCAGTAGAAGGCACAACGCATGTGCTGTTTTCGGTGCTTGCCATTTGCATGCAAACAAGAATAATTCAGGCTTTAAAGCAGCTTGCTGGAGAAGGAGCAAAGAAGTAGAGAGCCAGTAGAATAAGGTAGACCACCACCAGAGCAGTGCCTGAGAGATGAACATAACAGTCAATAACAGTTGAACAGGAGACTTAGAAAATATAAAATAGAATTAATGTTTATATTGAAGTAATTGGATTGGAGCAACCAACAATATTCTATTCTAAAATATCATAGGTTAGGTTAGCTTTGAAAAAGAGGTCTCTAATTTTATTTTTATAAATGCAGCACTACATCACAATGATTATGATTCAGAATGACATTTGCAAGTAATTGACTGTGATGATTTGTGATGACTTCTATTTGTTTGTACAAATAGTATTCATACTTTGCAACTGCATAGGTATAACACATGTTGACTCTTGTCTATATATATATATTTTTTTATGTTATTTCTTCTTAAAGCTGCACTATGCAAGATTGTATCTATTTTAAATCATTTGAGGGGTTGAAAACAAAACATGGGATATCAGCCCATCTTGCCCCCTGGGTAAAATACTATAAATGTACTGCAATGAGGTAAATTGTATATAAAAACACTTACCTCTTGCTGCCACATGGGGCCACTAACGTACTTAAAATGTAAAGACTACTTCTAGTCCATGGGCCAGACGGGTTGTCGGTATCAAAAAGGTGGCAAAGGTTACCATGCATTTTTGAAAAGCTCTATATCTGTAGATTATATTTTGGTATGATAACCCTTTCTTAGACACAGCTAAATTGGTGTTATCAGCCGCTGGAGTTGGTGTCCCATTAACTTTACATTACAGGGAAAAAAAGCAAAAAAATAATCTGCTTTTAGTAGCATAAGAGGGGTCAAACTAGGGGTTTGTCATGATGCCGAATCCATTGCAAGCATTTGTTTTGCGCAAAAAAACATTCCTTGGGCTATAAATGGCCTCAGAAAACGATGCATGTATGGGTGTGCATTCATGTTAGTCAGAGGCCTTAGGGTTTTATTTCTCGTGCTAATCAGTCTAAAAGCGCCACATTTTGCACAGATGTAGCCCAGGGCATGCTCTAATGATTTAGCTAGGGCGCCCGAGTCGGTGACCTTCGGGGTCGCCACAGCTCCAGAAAAACATTGGTTTAGTGATGAAAAGTTATGAGTCAACACTTTTCAGAGTTTTGTGGATGTTTTCTGGAGCCCGAAGGTCACCGACTCGGGCGCCCTAGCTAAATCATTAGAGCATGCCCTGGGCTACATCTGTGCAAAATTTGGCGCTTTTAGACTGATTAGCATGAGAAATAAAACCCTGAGGCCTCCGACTAACATGAATGCACACACTGTCTTCTGAGGCCATTTATAGCCCAAGGAATGTTTTTTGTGCAAAACAGATGCTTGCAATGGATTCAGCATCATGAAAACCCCCTAGTTTGACCCCTCTTATGCTACTAAAAGCAGATTATTTTTTTACCTTTTTTCCTGTAATGTAAAGTTAATGGGACACCAACTCTAGAGGCTGATAACACCAATTTAGCTGTGTCTAAGAAAGGGTTATCATACCAAAATATAATCTACAGATATAGAGCTTTTCAAAAATGCATGATAACCTTTGCCACCTTTTTGATACCGACAACCCGTCTGGCCCATGGACTATTCAGCTTGAACACTTCAGCAGCTAAGAGCAGTAGTCAACCAGGGTAAAGTCCTGCCCTGACACAATGAAATGCACTTGGCACCTAAGTTCATTATGATTCTGAAAGGTGCTGCTGGATTAGTCATTGTATAACAACTTACCCTGAAAATAGTCTGACTTGCCATCCATGAAGATGTAATTGACGACAATCACACTGAAGATACTGGCCCACAGGTGCAAGTCACAGAATATGAGCAAGAAGCCCACATCCTAAACAATGCACAAATAGTATATGTTATCAGGAAACGAAACCACCATCACCAGTAGGTTTTCTTTCTGCAAAAGCAACAATAATAAGGAGGGTGTCTTACATAGAAAGCGTTGAATAAGACGAGCAAAGGAATTTGTAGCATGCACACCTGCACGGCAATACAGCTCCCCACCTCCAGACTGAAAATGTAAACCATTTTGATACAGTTAGTATATTTCTTTACACAGTGGCAGAGGTTTCTTTAGAGCAGTGATTTTCAAAATGAGGTACCCCAGGGGTCCTTGGGGGGTCCCAAAATCATCATTTAACTTTAACCCTATTTTATACTTTGGCTAGATACCTGAAGGTCAAATGACCGAAAGCGTGAAAACAACATTTTATTGTGTTAAAATATTGACACATTTTAACACTATAAATCTATAAATAGTATAAACTATAAGTCTATTTTCAGATCAATTTGAGGGTCCTTGACATATTTGAGAACCACTGCTTTAGACTTCTGTGACGCAGCATTTAACTTTGGGGTTTCCAAAGGCAGGACCTACTGTACCTAAGGCTGATATTGTTCTGGAGGGCAAACTGGATCCCGTTGACAATCTCTGGGATCTCAGGAACCATCGCCAGAACTGTTACCCCTATGAAATACTAGCGAGAAAGAGAGAATAATGTCAAAGGTGTTATGCAAAATTCTATGCAATGTGCGTGTGAGTCAATGTCTAGTCACCTGTGAGATATTGGGCTGGCTTAGGATTGGCTGGATGTGCTCAGTGGCGAGATCAGCACATGCAGACATTAGCACAGTGCCCATGATGAGGATGACCAGTGATCTCCAGCGTGACCAGTGGACCACTGCTCCGGGATTGCCAGTTACTGAACACACACAAAGGCATTGCGTGTGCACTCGTAAGGGTCAATTTGGTTACATTTGTATACTCTCAGACTTACATAAATGCTCCGGATATTTCAGCATGAGACCATGGCGGTCTGACAGTTATCTATATTGTTAAGCACCAGATGCATATCTGGAATCAGTTGACATACAACTTAGCAGTATTTCTTACACAAAGTATGGAAACGAAGTAGAGTCTCATACCGGGCCCCACTCCAACATGGATGTCATAGATATGGGAGTGTGTCTTCAATGTGAAGATGAGACCAATGATGTAGGCAATAGGCAAGAGGACACAAACAGTGTAGATCAGCGGTCTAGACATGAGCAGACACAAGGAAAGAAACATACTGTAGGTATATTAACTATTACGACGTGTACGATTTTCTTTTTTTAAATTACAGCAAACATTACAGCTAAAATATCAAACATAATAGACAATCACTTACTCAATGTGGTCGTGGAACAATGTTTTGTTGTTCTGTTGAAGAAAATAGAAAATTCAAAACTATTTTCTCATAGTATTTAGCCTCTATTTGCCCTAGATGAGGGGCGGGCAGTGACAAAAGATAACTGTTAGTAGCCCAAGGGCTAATCGGGCAATACCTGACCAATCAGCACAAGCTAAAGTGCTCAAATTAAGAGTAACGTCGCCGTAGAAGGAGCTCATTATGTCAAAGATAGCTGGCATATTTGCAGTGATGATCAGCCCTTGCTTACTGGTCAGACTGATACACCAACAACGAATAACAAGGTGGTATTCTATATGGTACACCGCTTTGGCTGTTTGAATACTTTATCAGTCAGAAATGTAAACAGCAGGTGGTACAGTAAGACATTAAAGCTAAAAGGATAACAAAAAAGTCCCGGGGACTTGTTTCCATATTGGTCCTACCATATCTATGAAATGCATAATCAATGATTCACATTGTGTTTATTGTAGCAGTTTTATAAAATGTGTAGCAGTGTAAGTAATTGTTCTAATAATAATAATAATAATAATAATGGATTACGTTTTTATAGCGCTTTTCTAAGCAAGTTGCGAACTCAAAGTGCTTTACAATGGTCCATTCATTCATACATCTATACTATAATTTTGCGAATGTCTGAGTGAGTGAGTGAGTGAGTGAGTGAGTGAGTGAGTGAGTGAGTGAGTGTCTGTCTGTCTGTCTGTCTGTCTGTCTGAAACAGCGTTTCTCCTCAGTGGCTGGAGCAATTGATCTGAAATCGCATCACCATTAGCATATGAACACACCTAACATAACTGTGAAGCCCGTTTGTCACTTTCACAAATCGTATGCTGTATATTAGCATTTTTATGGTGCACAGCCTGTTCAGCTCAGCCTGTTGTCAGGGTTACGGTCCGTTCCTCCAGGCCATGGGATCCCATAGCCCCACACACACCTCTCTCACAGTTAGGAATGTTGCAGTGAAGAGACACTCTCTCTCTCTCTCTCTCTCTCTCTCTCTCTCTCTCTCTCTCTCTCTCTCTGCATTCATGGGTCATGCATGCACCGGGTCATCTTCCAACGGGTATGGAAAAAACTATGTGGAGACAGTAAGTGCATACATCCCCATACTTCTATTCACCTAATTTTGCTGTTAAATTATTTGTATCCATCATAAATATACAGTCCTCCATGGGCTGCTCCTTACATTATGATGCTCCCACATATTCTCACGCATGCACCAGTTACAGTAACTTGGAGCACATATCTTTGAACGGGTAAGGTCTAGTTGGAATAATTCAACAGGTGTGGTCACTGACCAGGTCATAGTGGCAGTTATGGCAGACAAATGGCCCACTACTATTGCTTGTGGTGTTTCCTGGCGTGGAGTTGGTACAAGCATCACACACCAGGTTCCCATAGGCCTTCGAGAATAGTGTGGGGGCAAACACACCTGGATGACAGTCAGAGAATTCACACCTTAGAATTACATTACAGCTGTTATCTGTTATATGACACTTTACAATAAAATTACAGCTGTTAATAATAATAATACAACTTTATTTGTATAGCACCTTTCATGACATGAAATGCAGCTCAAACGCTTTACAGAACAGAAAATGAAGCTGTCAGTCAGTAGATCGGCTGTTTTCACTAGTTTAGTACATTTTTTAGATGATGAATAGAAATCGAAAGGTTTTGGACATACAAGTTTCCACCCGACAACAACGATATGCTATAAATATATAAAGGTGCTGGGAGTGAAAATTATAATGTAGGGGTGCCTCGGATTTAAAAAAGAAATTATGGGGTGCCCTGAGACAAAAAAGTTTGGGAAACCCTGCACTAGGGTTCATGTTTAACAAACCCTTTAGGTTTTCTACAGTTAGGGGATAACAGACATTAAAGTGCTTACCTCCAATAGAGATAAAGAGCAGAGCAGAGCTCACTCCGGTAGAGCGACTATTGAAGCGCTGCTCACTGTGTTTCAGACCTCCAATGATCATACAGATACCCTGGAAGACACAAATGCCATATTTTGTTCAAGTTTATGGTTTGATATTTAGTTTAGGTCAAGGAATAATTATGTTTAATAAGCAGAGTGACTTATTATAATTTTGTATTAGTTTTTATCTTTCAGTTTCAGTTGATTGTTTCCTTTTTTTTATTAGTGTCATTATTAGTTACGTTTTTAATTATAATTTGGGGCATACGTTTATTACAATACCAACACAAATGTTAAAGCAGTTGACTCACAGTCATGTATACCTTACAATCTCAATAAACAATAGACACATTTTACCAAATTGACAAAGACTTTTAGTGTACTTTTGTAAATACACTATATAGTTTCAGTTGGTTTTCTTAAGTCTAGTTTGTTTATTTGTTTCAGTTAACAAACATAATGTCACACCTCATTTTAGTTAAGTAGTTTTAACTATAATAATCTCAACAAACTAAGTTTGCTCATTACAAGGTTTTGCCTGATGGTGGCCACTAGAGGTCAAAGGGTCACCTAGGAGCATGACTGGGCACACCAAAGGTTTCAGGACTCGGAGCCTAATGGTGGCGCTCAAGCATCATGGTTCACAAAACCCAACAGGCGATTATATTTTGTATTATTGGTGTTTTTGCATAACTTTGTTGTAATATGTCTGATAACCTAATGATGTGTTCTACTCATGCACCATGTCATATTATTTTTATTTGTAATGTTGACAGAGTCTAGACAGAGCCCCATGTTTCCATCTTGTTGTTACTGTTCTTTTAGTATCCTGAAGTAAGGAGCTTGTTTGTTAAGGAAGTAGCGTGACTTACAGGGATGAAAAGGATGCATCCTAGTAGTGTGCCAGTCAGTGCTGCTTTAACCATCTCCTGTAGACAGGGATTGTCTGTGCGGTGACCTCTGATCAGGGCTGTGATGTAGAAGGTCAACTCAGTGATGGAGCCGAAGGAAGCGTTTACCACTGCTCCCACCGCAAAGTTACTCTGGGCAGAGATACTGCAGACAAGGGAGACATCACAGGAGAACTGCTAAATCCTCAGTGATCATTTAACGCGGAGAGTGTACAAATGTAACCAAAAGGCTGTATTAACCATATTAATCAGTCTTATTGTTGGGTGACTTTGTAGGGGGACTTTTTATTTGATCGTAGAACGGTGTCATGCAAAAGTACAGAAAATAGCAGAGCTTAAGCGTTCATCTGTCGTAGATCTTCTAATTTTGATTCTAGTTTGTCTTCTAGTTTCGATTAAAACAATGTGTTTTATTAAATGTTGCACCCCTACTATAATCCATGTGTGCTTTTATCCCAAGAAAGAGAGCATACCTGGCAATTCCCATACCAATGTAATAGGACAAAGGTATTGTGGAACATAGTGCTATGCCAAACTTGGCTTCTGAGCTGGCATACTTATTGTCTTTGTCTATGTATCCAATCACCAGGGCAACTATTACCAGAGGGAGGAGATCTGAGATGGGAGTCAAAGACTTAAACAGGTTTTATGCCACCCACACACACACACACACACACACACACACACACACACACACACACACACACACACACACACACACACACACACAAAACAATGAGTCCTTCGGGTCATCTTCAGGTAAAGGATACTGACAGCAAATACATTGATCCCATCAACTGTATATTTGTAGTAGTACCAGTTTATTGCATGGTAACAGCAAAGGAGTGCTCTGGTGTCACGCTAAAAACAAAGTAAGAAAATAGAAATAACATAGTTAGTGAGTAGAACCTACTGAGTCATCTATTAAGCTTGGCTATATTGTACAAAACATGAAAATATTCGATTTTGCATATATTTACATTTTCTCCATGGTCCCAAAACATCAACTACAACTAACTAACCCTAATAAAATGATGACGATGATGATGATGATGATGATGATGATAATTATTATTAACCATCATCATCATCATCATCATAATACAATTTATTGTGTTGGGTAACCTCAAAACAAAGAGTTGCTGCACACTCAGAATCAGCACTGTATACCATGTCAATGATCTAAGTATGCCAAACCACTAGTATGGTCCTTTAAGAGGGCAGAAAGCTACTGTGGCCTCAATAAGACAATATCAACCGGCCTCAGGTGTTTATTTACTGTAACTGGATATGTCTTACCTTCACATGTGAGCATGTGGAGACAGAGATGTCCTCAGGGGCCATGAGGAGAATGGTGCCCAGGGTGCGGGCATTCATCTTTGCCACAGGGATGGTGAAGACTAGGATCCATGAGAGGAAGCAAGCCAGGGCATGAACCACTGCCAGAAGAGGATAACCGAGCAGCAGCCATACATATGTGGTCAAACGATGCTACACAACATGAAGGGAACAGTGCTTAATTAATGTGCTGAATTGATTTCCATGGAGTTTTGGTTTAGTAGTTTAGGCAGTCTGTTGCTGTTTCATAAAGGCTTTGTTCAGACTACAGGCAAATCCAATTTCACTGTAATGACTGTATTATCCACACTGTTATTAGAAAGTGACCAGATCAGATTTTTGTGTTCAGACATCATTGGTTGGTTGCATTGGTTGCTGTGGTAATGACACAGTAATGCTTAATTTATAGCTTCTCTGAAAATAGCAAATCTACAGGCTCACAACACAACGCAGTCGACACTATCAAACAACAAAGTATAAATCAGGCTTATGTCTAGAGACTGAGACACATCTTTAGAAAACAGTTTTGAATTGAATGTCAAACCACATAGGGTTGTGGTTCAAATCTGATTAGCAAAACATGTTTCTATGTGGTATATTGCTGTTCAGGTTTTAATCAAAACCAATCTGATTCCAATCTGGATCGGCCAAAAATTGGATTGGGGCTGCCGGTGTGAACATAAACCGTCTTTCTTTCCAGAACAGTCATAAGGCTCTCTAGTTTCTGTATAAAAAGCTGTGACCCGATATGATTCAGACACAGCGGTAGCACACAGGGGCGTCGCACCAAATTCTGGGCCCTGGGTACAAGGATTCACTGCGGGCCCCCCATGAATGTTAACTATTGAAAAATAGCTGATATACAAGCTCACAGTGCCGCGCTGTGAGCTTGTATATCAGCTATTTTTGAAAAATCTTGAAAATGTGTGCAAGAAACCTATGTCAAGGACCCCCAAGATGATATGTATTTGGCCACGGACCCCGATCTCAAAATATTTAGTTCCAGGGACCACCCAGAAGCAAAATTTGAGTTAGAAATGTTCGCTTAAAAAATACATATATTCAAAGATTTTCACACATTTTCACAACTTTTCATAGCAGATCTACAAGCTCGCAGCGCGGCACTTGGTGCCACGCTGTGAGCTTGTATATCTGCTATTTTTCAATAGATAAAGTTATAAGGGCCCCTCCACCTTGGGCCCCAGTAACTCAGTCCCACTTTCCTACCCCTTGTGACGCCCCTGGTAGCACACATACCCAGTAGGGTTTCCTTGGAGGTGCTCCCGGCAGTTCAGGGACTGTTCCGTCAGTGGGTGAAGGGAGCAGGATGGGTATGGTGTCCTCCACCCCATCTAAAGTGCACTCACAGTGAGGGGAATTCTCACAGCACCTCCTCACTCCATTTCCTACCTGGAGTAAGGATGGAGGTTGTTCAGAAACCAACATTAACACATCCCCTGCCATTTAACAATACCTTCGTACTCTCATGTGCCCCTGTCTCCATAGACTTCCATGTAATTCATAGTGCACGGATCATGCACACCCATGCCTAGATAATGCACCACGTGTGTCCACATTGCTCACAGCTTTCAAACAAAAAAATCCGAATGGAAATCCGTTCAGGCATTCATGAGATAGCAGCCATTATGTTTTCCTAAAATGTAAACAAAGATGGCTGCCATGTTTGAAAGATGGGGTTGCTATGGGGGTTAAACATGCAATTTCGCTATTGCTATCATGCCTACTACATTTTTTTTCTTTTTTTTTTTCTTTTTCAAAAACTGGAAATTCTCGGGACTATCGGGCCTGGCAGGGAAAGACATTGAAATAATCTCGGGACTATCGGGCCTAGCATGCAATGTTGAACTTGATATTTAATGT
Source organism: Nannobrachium achirus (assembly GCF_963921795.1). NCBI lineage: Eukaryota > Metazoa > Chordata > Actinopteri > Myctophiformes > Myctophidae > Nannobrachium > Nannobrachium achirus. The sequence continues at coordinate 23,545,458 of NC_137820.1, forward strand.
AATTCCTAATTATTGTTTTATGAAGAGGAAATAAAAAAGATACTTCAGAATGTGTTAGGGTGCTGACAGCTTCTGCTGGAAAGTCACAGCCCGTCTACATAAAACTCAAAAACAAATGCCAAAAGTTCCCATTTAACATCAAGCATGGATGCGTCTAAATAGAGCTGAGTTGTTTTGCTGAAATTCTGTTCAAAACAATATTGGTATTTTGGTTAATGTATTAAAATAACAAGCTAATTAGATAGAAATACATTCTATTCTATTCTAGTCTATAATGAACAGCCTTTTCTTCTTATTTTTTTGTTTTCATGGACAAAAGACACTTAGACGATTAGGAAATGTACAGTATTCTCTTGGTTTTCGTTTGATTTGGTTGAAGCAAAACAAGAATCAGGCACACTGTGTTCACTTTAATACAGCAACAATGTAATGCAAATACAATGTTAAGGTCGCTTGGACCTTAATCAGGTATTAAATTGCTGCTGTAAGAGAATACAGGATTCTTTTTTTGGGTTGATGCACCTGTCCCTTTAAGTAGGTATGCAAAATGACTTTTTTTTTTTTAACTAGGTTTGATTGGTTTGAAATAGGAAGAGACGGGGAATAACACAGAGTCCAGCTAGACACAAACAGTACCTCAAGTATTGACTTGCCAAAAGGCCACAGGAAGTACCATGCCAACTGCCAGCAAAGCTTACCTGCAAAGAGAAGGGGGGGGGAAATATATTTGGGCTCCAGTGTGACCTTGTATCAGTGAACTGTACTGTCCTGTACCTTTTCCTATGCAAACCTCTAATAAAGTATTCAATCAATCAATCAATTAGTGATCAAATGATAATGAAGACATGTCCATACCATATGTTGCTCCAAGAATAGTGATGAACATTAGTATGCTGACCACAAGGTACACCAGAAACATCCACCAACCAAACATGAACACATACGCTAGGTTTCCAAATGTGATTAGTTGACCTGATAGCAGAACAAGAAAAGTAAGACACCTGATCAGCATAGTGAAAGCCTCCATGTGAGCGATTAATTACTGATGTGTACGGTATAATATGCACTTAGTTACAGATATAAAATCAATGCCATCCATTGTCTGTATCATTTGGCAGTGGCACGAAACCTCACAAAACAATCAAATAAGCTAACCCACACCTGCATCTATGTGTGGATTTATGATGGTAAGTTCAGAGTAGAGCTCTTTCACGACATCAGAGCGCTCTCCAAGCGGACGCTCCGTCACATGGCTCTTCCATTTTCTGAAACCAAACTGATATTACATAAGCGTGCACGCGCGCGCGCACACGAATTTATTTATTTTGATATTTTTGGGGCTTTTCTGCCATTATTGATAGAACAGGTAGACAGGAAACAGGAGAGATGGGGAACAACATGCAACTAGAACGCACGACACGCTGTCAGGTATCAGAGCCTATGTGGTATGTGCCTGGACCGCTAGGCCAGCAGGCGCCCAATGTTTTTTTGAAACTCAAAATGTAGGGAAATCCTTCCTCACCCTGTAGTTGTTGACTAATTTATTGGCTTCCACTTCATTCTCTGCTCTGATGGTGGTCTTGCAGGTGATATCTTCCCAACTGTCATCACGGACAGGGTGGCTGTGACCTGAGGTCAGACATGGTGCCATTGACATGTTAATGAAATGCCATATTGTGAAATAAATACTTCTCTTGAGAAATGATACTTCCCTTCAGAATAGTGCTCACATGCGTGTGTGGACAGGCATTTAGCTGTGTGGAGTCCTGGACGGAGAGACGGATGTGGTGATGTGTTCCACGTGTCCAGTAAATCGGGTTGCTGGGAAGCTCCCTGGGAGTCCTGCTCCACTAGAGAATCTGCAACAGGAGAACACAGTTGTAATAGCCAATCTGTGAAGGGTATTTTTCCATAACAAAGAGCTTTTATACAGTATATTATCAGTGAGTTAGTGAGGTATTATAATGTGCTGAAAACTAATACATATTTAACTGGTGTTCTACAACAGTGGTTCTCAACCTTTTCAGGCCGCAACCCCCAAAATAATCATATTTTAGCTGGGGACCCCCCCCCCCCCCCACCCTGACAAGCACTAAGAGTTGAGGCATTACATTTTGTACAACACGGTTCTATTGTGAAAAGAGACGATCTACATGCTCACAACGCCTCACAATTTCTGCCTCTAATATTTGACAATTTGGCCAATGTTTAATTTATCATTTCAGAAATCAGAGGTATTAAAAAGTCCTCAAATTGTCACTTTAGAAATGTGCAGATACCCAATATACTTTATACTGGTTCGTTTACTGTTAAGTGAGAAAACAATGTTGCACATAAAGTTAATCATCTGGGGAACCCCCCGAAATAATTTGGTGACCTCCCTGGAGGTCCCGACCCACAGGTTGAGAACCACTGTTCTACAACAATTGAACAGTTATGGGTGCCTGTTGCCCGGGAGGTTAGGGCACATCTCCAGTTCGCTGCATGTCGCTCCCCGGCTCTCGCTCCCTGTTTCCTGTCTATTTTCACTGTCGCTATATCAATAAAGGCTCACAACCTCCCTTCCATTTGAATGTGCATGATATGTGCAATAACTAAAATGTTAAATCTTACATTTTGACACGACCATCATGCTTCAAACTGCTCACTAGTATCTTCAGAACAAAGTAGGGCTTTGTTTAGCCTCAATGAACCTATATAAATTAACCATGTAACAACCTGTGTCAGTCACCAGCCTGCAATATCTGTCCTTTGCTTGATATATCTCTAGTATGTGAGGTGCTGCTCCTAATTTACTGACCACATGTTCATGACAAAGAGGTCAAAAGCATGACTGTTTCATGACAAGCGAGCTGCTTCCCTTCTTGAACTTTCAGAACTGGGCCTATTCTTCCAGTTGGAGCCTATTCCTCTTTCTGACTGCAGTTTCAGCTGTAAGTGAAGATGTTTAAATGTTTGTCACTGCTGGAAATGTTATGTGATTTGCGGCAGCATTGGCCAGACTGAGGCACAAATCAAAGAGTTGCTCTTTCTCTAAGAAGACATGCTGAAGCTGTCCATGCACATAATTTGGCTGCTGATTCTGATGGGAAGATGGCGTGTCAATATCTAACTCAGTGTTTCTCAACCTTTTTTCTGCATGGGCACACTTTTCATGTCCCAATAATCCATGGGCACGCCAACATAATGCGGGGGTGTAAATATCGTCACTGTCGGGAAGAAACCTTGTATCTACAAGTTTCAAATTCGTATGTTTCTTCGCAAAGTAAAGCCCTGCTTCATCATACAAGGCTGTCGCACAACAGTGAAAACAGCAGATCTACAAGCACACAACGCCTCGCGGTGCGAGGCGTTGTGTGCTTGTAGATCGGCTGTTTTCACTATAGTTTAAATCATTTTTAGAATGATAAATACAATACTGGCTTTCAAGCAGTTTCAAGGGGCACACTTGACCCTTCTCAGGGGCACACCAAAGGTCCCCAGGCACAGTGGTTGAGAAACACTGACTAACTAGTCTCTCAAGAACAGACTAACTGAGCTCGAGCTACAACTGAGCTCCAAAAAGGATCGACCTTTTCTTAGACGATGGCTAGCCAGATTGATATCTAACTAATGGACAAAGTTATATCTGTGATCCCTAAGGATGCCTCGTGATGCGTTGCTGGCAACAAACTACACAAAAACAGACCAATTACTGATGGATATTACTAATTTATCAGTCTGTAAAAAAAGCTGAGAGAACAACAGAAGTTAGAGGATTTTTTAATGATTCAGTGTTTAAGTTTCCAACTTTTAAACAAAAAATACAAACACTAGAAGCAGACAAACAAATGGACAACATATGATTTTAAACAGTTAAATGCTATTGCATGGCCCTAGGCCGGTCACAATTGTTATATAATCACATTAAGCACTTATCTGAGCTAATAGTAATTATTTTTGCATAACTATTTCCTTAATCTGTATAAAAAAAAAGCTGGGAGAAATGAACAGAAATGTCATATTTATATCATTATTTCCAAGCTCCTTTAACCAATTCTTTCAACCTGGCATATAGGGCAATATGTAATACAATAATAATTAAAAGAAGTAAAAAAAAAAAAAAAAAAAAAAAAGCAGAACACAATTGCTATTTTTGAAAAGTTTAGAAATGATCAGGGCTTTGTAGTTACTTGTCATATCTGCCTTGTGCAATTTTGGTTTTACGAAGATTAAAAGGCAAGGCTTTCTAGGATCTCCTTTTAGTTGACCTTGTACACGTGATTTGTGCTGTCATGAAACTGTACTTTTCTCTATTGCAAACTGCTAATAAACTCTTCAATCAATCAATCAATCAATCAATCAATCAATCAATCAAAATAAGCAGAAATATAATAATTGCTTATGTTCCAATTATGTTCAAATTAATTAAATCACTATTTATTATATATTATGTATAGGCCTATGACCAGTAAGACGCCCGGCTAAGATGATAAAATGTCATGATCAATTGGTTATTGAAATATGGGAGACAATTAGATGGAGAAACCTCATGAATATAGGTTGATTACAACATGATTATGCAACTGAAAGCCTGTCCATGTTGCATCAGCTGCACAGCTTATGCCATGTCTATTTAAAGATGAATTAAAAACAAAACAAAAAACAGCATTACTAGCACGCACGCACGCATGCACGCAGGCAGGCACGCGCGCGCGCACACACACACACACACACACACACACACACACACACACACACACAGAGAGAGAGAGAGAGACAGGGATATCGCATGACAGACTAGACTCACTGTCACAGACATAATATGACGGCGACGTGTCGTCACTCGTCATATGTCTAGTTTAATTATGCTGATGTCTGTCAAGTGCAATGCGTATGCTCACACGTCTACTGGCCATATGGACATCACATAGAATGTAATCTCGTGCGTATATTGTATAAAGTTTAGCATTTAGCATTAACAAATTATGAAATGTAACTTCACCTTCGGTAGTCTGTCTTCTTCTCAGGCTTTTCGTATCGGTTGGCAGAGACATCTCTGCTCTTCCCGTTATATCTTATTGCTTAATATAGTGTACAGCGTGTACAACAGTCACTACAGTGTAATGCGCTTGTGTGTTCTTCAAGACAGCGACGCGACTCCTGCTAGCGGGCGCACTGATTCACGGATCAGACACGCGTGGTATTGTGGGAAATGTAGGCTCAATGGTGGACACTGGACAGTACATTTACTCTACTATTTGTATTTTGGGGATCTGACTTTCACTCCACTCTACATTTTAAAGACAAATATTGATATTTTTCACTGATAGGCCTACATCATTGTGAGCTTTAGGTCTGCTATTTTCACTATCATTGATATTGTTTTGAAAATGTGTGGAAGATTTTTGATTTCTTAGATTGTTTCAAAGTCTTTTGTTTTTAATAGAGCAATGCATGCATCGATATAAAAAAGATACACCACATACCCAATATTTTAGACATATTTTTATACAATACATAGACCTATATATTTAGAGGCTATAGGCCTATGAAAAACATTATGAATATACATAGCTATATTCCAGGGTCTGATTTTTTTTTTCAAGTCTAGATTTTGGCATTAGCATTTGCATATTTTGAAATATGCAAAAACATTTCTTAAATAGGGTTAGAAAACAATTAGTCAGTATTTTATGATAAGACTAAGGGAATGAAGACTGCGGCTGAACAGGAGCTGGAGGCAGAAGCTGTCTAGCTTTGGTCCATTGCGTTAGAAGTTCTCCTTAAAGCTATGTTACATAGGGTTAAGATTTAGAACAACTCCTTCTAGCTATGGACCAGGCAACCACATGATTATATAGGCTAAGTGACGCCGGTAACACAATAACCAGCCAGTACAAGGTGAAATTTGACATTATTTTGTCAAATTGTCACTTTGCTTATCGATGTCATGCATGCATGTGACAAGGCCAAAGGCCTCCTTACACGTGTACAGGACGTTTAAGTGTCACCTGAACCTTTCACTGTAGTTACAGGTCTAAAAGAGAAAAGTCAGGCACATTGTGCAATAACAAAATAAACATGTGTTGTCAAATCAAATAGCTTTAAGGTCACACTGTCCTGGGTAAAGCTCTTTGTGACCCCAACAATGTATTTGTCAATAGATATTTTCATGTCAAACTCAAATCATCTGCCACCTCCAGTGAACTAATCTACCTGATAGGATGTGCATGTTTCAAAAAGGCTTGCTAAATTGTCTAAATCAAAGATTTAGGCCTACATTGTTGTAAGTGGAAAAAGTATACTCAAATGTTTTACTTAGGTAAAAGTATCAATACTGCAGTGTAGAACTACTCTGTTACAAGTAAAAGTCCAGAATTTAAAATGTACTTGAGTAAAATTGCAAAAGTATTGGCATCAAAATGTACTTAAAGTACCAAAAGTAGAAGTACTTACTCATTGTGCAGAATGTCCCATTTCAAGTTTTCAAATAAGTACAAATCTGTTGAAAATAGCAGATCTACAAGCCCATAATGTGTTGCATCGCGATGCATTGTGAGCTTGTAGATTGGCTATTTTCAAATGGCCAAAATGTATAGGGTTTAAGTGGTTAATGCATGTTTTGTAATAATAATCAATCTACAAAATAACCAGTAGACCTAACTAACGTTTCAAATAATTGTAGTGGAGTAAAAGTACAATAGTTGTCTCTGAGATGTAGTCGAGTAGAAGTAAAAGTATTGAAGATTGGAAATACTCTAGTAAAGTAAAAAATCCTCAATGGTGTACTTAAGTACTTACTGTACTGTACCTGAGTAAATGTACATAGTTACTTTACACCACTGGATTTATAAAACATTAGAGACCACTCCCCTGAAGCATTTTACTGGCTATTAGAATGATAGAGAGATTTGAATGGCAGAATGTAATCTTGGAGGCGGAGTTTTTCATACATTATGTTCAACTACAAATAAAAGTTGTGGGCTGCTTCAGTCAACTTGGGGGACACTCTGGTCAGCTTGCTGTGAGATCATGGTGAAACATTCATGTGCCACCTGCTGGCTGGCACTCGTTCTGCTGTGCTGCTTGGTTCCGACTTTAATCGAAGCTCAACAACAACCTAAAAACTGGTGGGAAAAAAAAACACCACAATCCGGCATACAGCATGCTCATACCCCACAGCAGCCGCCCGCAAAGCCCGTACAGCATCCTGTACAGCCGCCGCCCGTACAGCATCCTGAGCGTCCTGGGCATCCTGTACAGCCGCCGTACGTAAAGGGGCCTGGACCAACACAAAAACCAATGACGCCCGGCTTGACACCCAGCTGTGATGTAGAAGAGATAGTGAGAGTCCCCTGTGGGTTAGATGGTATCACAGAGTACACATGTGATGCAATAGGCTGCTGTTTTGATGGTCACGACTGCTACTATGGAAAGGCAGGTGAGTGCTTGGTGAATTACTGAGACCAATTGTCAAGTATTAAATATCAGACAAAATAGGACATGTAAAAAGTTCCAGTATACTGTATATAAAACAAATCTCTCTGAAACTGGGTCTGAAAGGGTCCATCGACTTATGTCAATCTGGTGTCCTTTAAAAAAGGTTACATCATTTAAACAAGCTGATCATACTTTCAAAATGCAGCTAAACAATTAAACAAAATAAACATAACAGAATATAAGGCCCATGTCTGGGATTGCCTTCGACAGGTAGTGCAGTAGTCATTTGGAATTGGCCATGACTAAATTTGAGAACAATTGGGGGATTCTTTTTCCCCCCCCTTTTTTCTTAAAAGTAGACTACATTACGATCTTAATACCTATATCTATCTATATGTCATGCTGTACAATGCTCTCCTGCTGCCTCCATTCTGTCAATAAAGCATATTCAAACCTAGTGATCGTCTCCTGAACTGAATAAAAGTACAAAGAAATGTTCCACACCTTTGTACAAAACTGTAGGCAGAGGCTAAATTATCACCTGTTTTAGAGCACTTGAATATAATGTATAAATCCACTGTATCAGACCATTTGATTTGATTCTCAGGTCTGTTAGATTATTCATCAGTTTCATTAATAATCAGCTCAGTGGCCTTGTGGTTAGAGTGTCCGTCCTGAAACTGGGAGGTAGGGGATCGATCCCCAACCATTTTTCAGAGTCTTTGGTAAGACTCTGAAAAATGGGGACCCAGTGCCTCCCTGCTTGGCACTCAGCATCAAGGGTTGGATTTGGAGGTAAGTCCCTGCGATACTAGCGTCATGTCCAAGGGGTGTATTTGTACATAAAGCTGCATCACGCTACAGAAACAGGAGATAGGCTTCTGCCCCATGGTCCTCAATGGCTCGGCAAGGCTTACTTACTATATTTATATTAATAATTGCGACCGTAGGTCGCAGTTTAGTATGTGAACGGTCAAAGCTTGTCCGTATGTATCTCTGTCTATAACGCCTGACACTGTAGTTCTATGGGTTTGTCGCTCTGACATCATGCTCTGATCACTGTGATGTCAGGGGAACCACTCTTAACAGAATGGGTTTGCCGCTCTGACATCACGCTCTGGCTTTACTGTGATGTCACACTAACAGAATCCCTTTTATGCCCATATTTGGAGTTCCCTGATGTCATCAATATTAGGCCCATATCTAACAGGACATCATATGGGAATGCCCATATATGGAGGCCGCATCGGCCAAATACAACACTGACAGACAGGGATCTCCATGTATGGGCATAAAAGGATATGATGTCAGATGTCATAAACATCATAGGACTTTCACATAACGAATAACTGAGTAAGCATGTTTGGGCTCTTACAGCATATCTCCATATATGAATCTCCATATATGGGTTATGTATGTCGCCCTGAGGCATCTTATTGGTAATAACATATTATGTTAGTTTCATTTTGTGTTTTAACCTTCCCTTAATTCTTCTTCTTTGCTATCTAGTGACTGTCCAGTGCACCAAGGATGCCCAGTTTATTGTGGTGGTGGCTAGAGATGCCACTCTGCCCCAAATTGACCTGGATTCCATCACATTGTTGGGGGAAGGTCAAGGATGCACACATGTTGACTCCAATTCTGGCTTTGCCATTTACCAGTTCCCTGTGACAAGCTGTGGCACTCTTGTCAAGGTAGTGGAACATTTTGTTTCATTGTTTGTTGTTTGTTACTTTGTTGTTAATACTTTTTTAGACTTTTTTTTTTTTACAATTTACAATTTAAGCATTTAGCAGAGCGATTTACAATAAGCAAGGCAATACATCAATACATCAACTTTAATAAATCAAATGCATAGAAATATCAATCTAGAGATAAATAATGTAGGTAGACCGAGCACCTAATCAGTAAAAGAAGCTGACTTTTGTGAAGATTGTTGTCCGATTTTCCTTTTGTAGGAGGAGTCTGGTCGTATAATCTATGAGAACAGGATGGCATCCTCATATGAGGTTGGAGTTGGACCCCGTGGAGCCATCACAAGAGACACTACCTATGAGTAGGCAATCCATTTCAGGATTTCATTACTATAAAATGAAAATAACCACTTGAACCCCAGCATCCCTACTATGGGGGGAACATTCGCCAAAAACAGCAGATCTACAAACTCATGTTTGTGAGCTTGTAGATCGGCTGCAGTGCAATTCAGGTCTGCTTTAATAAGTGTATTAAAGTGGTTAAGGACATAACATGACAAAGGAATATAATATCATACTTCTTATCTTCCAGACTGCTCTTCCAGTGTAGGTATACTGGCGACGTTGTTGAAACCCTGGTTATTGTGGTTCGGGATTTACCTCCTCCTTTTCCAGCGATTGGTGCTGGACACCTTGAAGTTGTGCTCAGATTGGGCAATGGACAATGCATCTCAAAGGGCTGCAATGAGGGTAAGAACATATTAGTCTGATCATTGTTTGTGTCCCATTTCATAACTGGGTACACTATGAACTATATATTTGTCCTGTCACAGAGGATGTGGCCTATAGCTCATACTACACGTTGGCGGATTATCCTGTGACAAAGGTGCTGAGGGATCCCATCTTTGTGGACGTTAGCATTGTAGGCAGGACTGATCATATCCACCTAACTCTTGGTCACTGTTGGACAACCATCAATCCCAATCCTCACACCCTGCCCCAGTGGGACCTGCTGGTCAATGGGTAACTATCACACAGCATCCTTTGGAAAGATCGTATTAATCTTGGTGAAGTTCGTAATCGTGGTGAAATAAGGCTTGCATTTCTGCTCACAGAACTCAGTAAAACTATGCCTAAACCTAACCCTAACCTCAATAAAACTATGCCTAGACCTAACCCTAACATCAGTAAAACTATGCCTAAACCTAACCCTATCTGGCGACGCTGGTGAAACGAAATGAGCGACTCCGCCTGGAGCTGTGATGTGATTTCCATTTGCGTGGCAATGAAGGCTGAATTACCTTTTTATTCAACTACATTTAGTTTTAGGATACAGTTATAGGTTAAGGTTAAAATACTGAATTGGATTCATATACTCTAGTCTAGTATATCACAGTAGGCATACTTAATAATAATTACAATTATTAGTCAAGCTTATTATAACATGAAAAAGTGTAATGTAAATTACTCATCAATTATTGATTAAAATGTCAATATTGTCATAAAATGACACAATTTGAACATATAGAATGTGTAAATCAAAATCCAGAATTTGCATTAAAACCTGAGAGTATAAATATGCACCCTCACTGGTCTAGGATTTTACTGTGTGGTGTAGTGATAGAACATATCTTTCCCTTCCATCGCTCTGACTGCTACAGCTGCATTGGTTGAAGTTTCCATATACAAACTGTAATGATTTTTCTCCTCTGGTGACATATGGCTCCATTCTTTGTTCTACTCAGTACCACACACAGTACAAATCAAAATGAGGCTCATGAAGAGTTTTTCTGTACCTGATGGAAAGTTCTTCCTCTCCAGGTGTCCATACAAGGATGAGCCTGCCCGTTACCTGACCAACTTGGTCGCTGTTGATGGACAATCTTCTGGTGTTATGTACCCAAGTCACCACAAGCGCTTCATTTTCAAAATGTTCACCTTTGTAGACCAGAGTTCTGTGGTGCCCCTGAGGGAACAGGTAAAGAATTCATAATTCCACTTAATTATAGCTTCTCCACTGTTACTGCATATTACTGTGCTCTCACACTATTTCTGCAATCCAGGTGTATATTCACTGCAGCACTACAGTGTGTGTCCCTGGTTCTGGCAACAACTGTGAACAGTGCCCAAGGAGAGGAAGTGAGTGGGCTAAATTAATCATTTGTACAACCGAGTACAAGTACGTACCAACCATGCGTGACTATGTTTACATATTTATCTACAGGGAGAAATGTTCGTGACCTGAAGAATACAGATGCGAAGATTGTGGTTTCCAGTCCAATGATCGTGATGACTGCTTCACAATGAAACATTGAGCACAAAGATCTGATTTTTCCATTTGAGTAAAAGATTCAGAACCTGTGCCAAGCTCAGTTATTAGTGGTGCTTGTTTAAGATACTGCATGTACGTGTAATTACAGACCAAAAAAGAATGTTTACAGAATGAACGAAATGAGTCCCTATGCCAGAGAAACTGGTGCCCAAATAAGCTTGCCAAAATAATGTCCCATGCTCCTGCATTTTCAGATGAAATAAAACACTGTGGTACAGTGGGTCAGTACTCATACAGGGTCCCTTTGATTTCTTGGTTTATCCAGTAAATTGTTAATAGAATTTGACATTCAGGAAGAATATGTGGACTTTAAAACTTCCATTTTGGAATCACTTAGGATATATTGTATATTTGATAGTAATTGTGATTGAAATAGTAGTACTCAATGTAGATGGTTGTATTCAGTTCAGTTCAGTATACACAGCTGCCTGAACAGTGTTGCCATACGCGCTTATTATAAGCGACTTTGGGATTGTTTTTCTGTAAAGTCGTTTGTAAATATTGTTAGCTGCGGGTTGCGTTTTTTTTTTTATAGCCCTGGTAGCTTATTTCTCTTGCAAAATCTGGCAACACTGCTCCTGAAACATTAGCATTTCATCATTTACGTGTGTACTTGCAAAATGCAAGAATGGAAGGCATCTACAAATGGATCTAATCCAACGGAATGGGGATGGCAGAAATATGATGAGGGGTTTGTGCCAATTCAGACGACACTACTAGTCCATGGGCCATACGAATTGTCGGTATCAAAAAGGTGGCAAAGGTTACCATGCATTTTTGAAAAGCTCTATATCTGTAGATTATATTTTGGTATGATAACCCTTTCTTAGACACAGCTAAATTGGTGTTATCAGCCGCTAGAGTTGGTGTCCCATTAACTTTACATTACAGGGAAAAAAAAGCTAAAAATGTATCTGCAAAATGTATCTGCTTTAAGTAGCATATAAGAGGGGTCAAACTAGGGGGTTTTCATGATGCTGAATCCATTGCAAGCATCTGTTTTGCACGAAAAACATTCCTGGGGCTAAAACAGCCCCCACAAATGTCTGAAAAGTGATGACTCATCACTTTTCATCACTAAACCATAGTCTTGTGGGACAGTTTTTAGCCCAAGGAATGTTTTTTGTAAAAATGGTTTTCATCCAAACGTTGATCTAAGGTTCAAGTGAAAACACCAAATGACGTCTAAAACGAAACAGATTATTTTAAGACCAATAGACTACCTCTCAAAAAGCATTTAGTCCAATATTTGACAATCAAGAGTGCAAATTAAAGCTGTTTTTATAAGCAACAAGTATGGAATAATGCATATAATTCGATCAGCTAGAATTGGTCTAAAGAAAGACCAACAATAGACGGGTGAAATGAGGTCTTGATATAGATAGTCGTTTAAATGAGGTTTTGTGCTCAGTGGGAAGCCTCACAGCAATTGCAACTGTAAGCTGCGGACAGCGTTTCATAGCTGAAAACAAACATCTCATCATATTGTTGTCTTCACTACATCCTTGTAGTAGGCTACTGTACATCGGCTATTTTGAATTAGCGAACATTTAAATATTTACAGGGACATAATACAGACATTTCCCACTTCCCAAGCAACATGGAGACGTTTTAATTTTCGAAATCGCTTCATAATTGACTCAAATGTGAATATGATCAAAACTGTGGTCTTTTCTTGCTTCCTAGATAGCCGCGCATCAGTGGCGGCTCCAGACAATTTTTAATGGGGGTGCTGGAAGGGAGCTTGGCTATTAATTGAGGTGCTAAGTAGTTGTGAATATAGCCTACCAATGTATAAGAAACAAACCCAAAACCATGCACATTATGAAACAGCGAATCACTGTTCATGCAGTAGCCTAACATTCAAGTATTGCATCAGTGTTAAGACACATTAAATAAATGGCAATACCATCAACAAAAGGAGTGATGTATAGGCTATAGGCTGCAAACAATGCAGATACTGACAATTTTCTGGCACATTTTATTTTTCTCCTAACTTATCATGAAGGACTTCTAGTTTCTACAGTGGTGGGCAGGAACCTTTTTTTCACCAATGTCACAGATTTGAACAAGGATAATTTTATTTGATGACAATGAAAAAAATATTATTTGGCTGAGCATTTTTTGGGGGTGCTAAGGGGGTGCTATGGGCTTCTTTGGAGGTGCTAAAGCACCTGCAAGCACCCCCCTAGCGCCGCCTATGCCGCGCATCGCCGCGCCGCACCGCACTGTATAGCGTCCGAGCCGTCGTATGACGGAGCGTTATATATTTTTTTGTTTTGTTTTGGCTGCAGGCGCTCTTCTTAACATAGGCCTGCCCACATTCTCCTAGAAGTGAATAAAAGAGTAACGCTAATGATATTAGGGTCAAGAGAATAGCATATTCCAGTTTGTTTACATCGAAATCCAAGATGGAGGACATTTAATCCATGAATTAATCACAGTTTATGGTTTTAATCAGAGGTTAAGGGTTTAATCACAGTCACAGATTTGTTAAGCAATGCTTAAATTTAAGTGGTGCAATGCACCTCGATTTAAAATAAAACCTAGATCAACAAACCCTTGATTAACCCTAAACTAAGATTTATTTAATCCCTCTTGGTGCAAGCCTCCCTTAGTCTTGTTATTTGTGGACAAGAAACATATCCTATTAACTGTTGAAACGTCATCCACTGACTGATGAAATGACCATACGTATACTCATGTCAAAACATAATATGTCAGAGAGAGCACGAACCATTTATTATTCTGTTGTACCTTTGTCTTGAATTCTCTCTCTCCATAGTAAACATTCCATTCTCACTCTGATCACTCTACTGTCTTATTTCTGTGTGATGGATTATTGTATCTCATATGGGAATAAGAAGGTGTTGTTGTTTACAAATAATATATTCATCAAAATGGTCCTACGTCGCCGCATACTGATGTAATGTTGACCGACCGATGGATGGACAAGTGACCGTGGCTTATTAAGCCGATTTGGGTACACTTTCTCTCCCCCGGTGGAACAGTGTTACACCACGTATAAAAGAACCAGCTGTGAGTTTGGAAGTTTACTGTGTTTTCAGACAAGGTTATTATTTTGACAACAGTAGGCCTACAATTTATTTAACATTCCCTGCTTGGACATCCGCCACTGGACCGCTGGACACATGGTTTTCTGATTGCATGCTCCACGGTCCGAGGACGGATCTTTATGCACCATTGGTGACCGGAATAATATTTTAAGATAAGTATATTGTTTTCTTCAGTTATCTGTGCAACGAGTCGCTTCTCAGTTTGAATTATTGTTTTGATTTTTGATATTTCAGGGAGTCGGACAAGGCTAAATAATGTTTTAGTATTGCTCAGTCTATTTTACCTTCACTTGATTAAACACATAAATCGCTCGGACACATCCTATCATAGGCTATTGTCTGAGCCAGCCCAACATAGGGGAAATACAGTAGGACCAGAGACACCATTCATTATAACATTCTTTTAAATTATAACATTTGTAATTACTTTTTATTAATCCTATATATTTTACGGTTGGTCCCTGTAACATTACGTGTTGTGTCTTTGAATTTTGAATTAACTCATTCTGTGCCAATGACTGCTTATGACGTTTTTTTTTCCAATAGCCCTGTGTGCCAATGACGGCTTATGACGGTTTTTGTGTTTTTTACATAGAAAAAAAAAAAAAAAATCATTTATTTTTTATTTTTTTAAAGATGTCAAAATGACCTGAGATCAGAGAGATGCTTTTCTCTGTTTGTGTGTTCGCTCCCTCGTTTAGCTGATTGAGAAAATGTGTGTTCATGTGTGTCCATTCTAGTGGATGGACACTTTTTTTCATTCAAACAGCTCTATCTCTGGAACCATTTGTCCGATTGACAAAATTCTTTTTGCCACTGAATCACAACAACTGTGTCTGTTTCTGTGGGGAAAAAAAATATTTTAAAAAAATCATTTTTTTTCATTGCATAGTAAAGAAAAACATACAAAATCTCGGCACAGCTACCTTGGAGCCATTTTGGCATCTGGCACAGAATGTTCTCCCCGTCGGAGGAGTCAGATAACTCCTAATTATGTTTTGGTTTGACACGCGTCGTAAATTAACCCTTATCTGCGTTTGGATAACAGTAGGTGGTCATTTTATCGGTCGTTATTTCTGTGATTTTCAAACTTTTCTTTCGGTACCGTTTTGTTGTCTTTTTACAAGACACATCCTCTCAGTCCTCGTGTGGGACTGGGCTTGACCCGGTTATCAGGAGGGTAGGAAAGTTAGTCTCTGTTATCTGTCTCTTTTGGTTCCGAATGAGCTGTTTAAGTTTACACCTCTCACTCCCTCGCTTGCCGTCGCGAAGCAGAGTGAGGGAGTCAGAAGCAATATGTTATTTCTTAGACCGTATTTTGACCATCTCTGTTCTGGTAAAGTAATTGGCTTGAATGCCTCTAATAATATAAAAAAAAAGATATATATATATATATATAATGTAGCTGACAAGTTAAGTTAAGACAGAACTAAAATGACTCCTTCTCCACTTTCTCAAGGTGTGGACCCGATTGAACCTGCTGTCGGTGGACCCCTAGGACTCTTTTCTCCCCACCTTGGCATGTGAGCTCACTGTTTTATTATAAATGTCACTCAATTTGGGAAAGGGGCAAGCCGACAGCAGAGCCAACCAGGACACCACCCAGGTAATACAACTCACACACTGCCAGGCTAGGTTAATATGGCCCAGGAAGTCAAAGGCTCAGAGAAAAAGAAAAAAAGAAAAAAAAAAAAAACTGTTTAAGTTGATCTGCTGTTTCCATGATTTAACCTTGTCCATGAGGCCCCTGTGTCCTAAATAATGTGTTCCAAATTCCGTTGTTTCGGCGTTCCGGTTTGCCTTACAAATTACTTAATATCTGCGGCCCTGTTAAAAACAGCCATTAAATCGTCGTGTTATTCTTTTTAAGTCTTTGAAGTTCCGAGGTGGTTTTCTACACCTTAACTTTCTAATCTATTTCTCAGTTTTGATTGTAGGCTATTCATGCCTTTTTGCACTGTAAATCACAGAGGTGTCCAGTACTTAAAGATTTGTACCTGCTGTCTTGAGAGTCTAGCTAGCTCTCAACACTGCTGCAGTTGTTTAATGTTGTTTTTAGTCTATTGTTTTGTTGCTTTTTGTTGCACATTGTTTACCAGAATCAGAGGGTTTGCCTGGTTCTGAAGAATTTGGACATAGCCGCCGGTGGTCACGGTTGATGCTAGTCCCCAGTTGGTGTTATTAACAGAAGATTTCATTAAGTCCACAGAATCAGATGTTGTTCCTGTTTCTAAAAAAAAGGGTAAAAGACAGAGGTTTTTCCTGTCTTTAGAGGGGAAGTGGACTTATTTTGACCCAGACAGAGGTTTTTCCTGTCTTTGGAGGATTCCCAGTACAGAGGTTTTGCCTGTATCGGATGGAAATCTTTTGACCGGTGTTAATTAGCCCAACACTCATTAATCACATAAGAAAAGCTGTGGTTATTTTAAGGTGAAAGACAGAGGTTTTTCCTGTCTTTGGAGGAGAAGTCACATACATGTCTGTTTTTGTCTTTAGTCTCATTCTTATTTTTATTTTATTTTATTTTTATTTCCGTCTTAAGCCAGCTGAGGTGTTAAAAAAAAGGAGTTTTTTATCTCAGAGACTCTCTATCCAACTCTGTGAGCGCTCCCAAGAACATTTTAAATAAACATGACCACTGGAACTAAAGAAGCCCCCTTCTGAATGATGACCTCTGAACTGACTGACCCACGTGTGTAAATGTATGAGATATTGTCTACATGGATACATGTACTGTATGTACGGGTGTTTTAATCCCATTTTCTCCTCTGGTTACAACTTTCGTTTGTCTATTATGAAAGCAGGAAAATCAAACCAAGTATGAAGTCAGCGGTGCTACTTCTGTGTACAATACTGTACAATATGTGCTTGGCTTATGCTTGCTTGCTCAATGCCTGCTGCTCGCGTGAGCCGCTTACGCTGCTTATAGGCTGGCACGGCTTATGTGTTATTTTATTATAATTTTATTTTGAGAAACTGTGGGGGTCGTTATAAACTTCGGGTGGCTGGTTACATACAGTACTGTATGCACATATGACCTTTGGTCTTGGTTTTTGGTGTCTCTCTCTCTCTCTCTCTCTCTCTCTCTCTCAAAAGGGATCTCATTCGCTCTTGTTATGACTACACTCGTACTGATAACAACCAACGCTTGGGTTTATTTGAATGTTTCTATGTGATGCCCCTAACGTCTTAATAATTTTTTTTTCCATCAATGACAGGTGGTAGGGATTCTTTTTTTACTTTATTTATTTTTATTGGACTTGACGGACTTGACCTTGGCTTGATTTCATGTTTTATTTACATTTTATTTTGGCCGGTTTTCTCTGTCCTCCTTTGTTGGGAAAGGGGCACCATGTCCGGTGGAGCCGTTCTTTTTGTTTTGCTTCCCGAGGGGCTGGTGCCCATTTAATTATATTTTATTTATTTTGTTATTATTATTATCTTTTATTTTTATTTAAACCTTTTGTCTGTGTTCTCATGTCAAAGGGGCCCTGTTTATACGGTGCCTATGTTACAGAAGAGGCTCGGACACTTTACTCCCTCTCGGGCCTGTGCGTGCGTGAGCGTGTGTGACTGTGCCATGGCCATGGCGGTTATGTGTGAGTAAGTGTTAGATGTTTTGTCCTCCTTTCTGCTGATTTCATCAACATTCTGATTGTTTACTGTCTAAAGTATTTTGTTGATGTTCCATTCTGGTACTGTTATGAAACATTTTAAAAAGACTCGATTACCCACAATCCTTGTTTGGAACTTCCGATGGCTGATTAAGCCAAGGTCCTCTTTGGGTGTCTTACTGGTAGGCCTACTAAGAAACATTTGACACTGACGGAAGATGTAAGTATCTTATGATTTTAAGTCATTTTTGATTTTTTTTTTGAAAGTTTTGAATAATTGAAGAACTGTGAACAGATTATAAATCTGTGGTTTAAAAATGTATTTTTATTTTTTATTATTTTATCCATTTAGCCCCAAACATCAACAACATTTTTTTCTTGCCACACCTTGTGTCAAGAGGGGGGGAATATGCTTGATTGTTTGGAGTATGTTTTGAATTTTACTGTATGCTTATGCTTGGATTTTCGTTGTTTAACGTTTAATTTTGATTTTGAAACTTTTGATTTTAAAACTTTGTATGTTTTGAGTATGTTTGTGTTGTGTGCGTTAATCCTTCTGTTGTCCCACACAAGCCCAACACAAACAGACTATCAGAATGGCTTACAGCCACTCAACACCTAAGGGCTATCCATGACAACACCACAGCGGAGACAGAAAGACAGAGGGTGGAGAGTGAAAAGGGCACCACCAACAGACGATGGGCCACCAGTGCATGAGCCAATCAACCGCAGGACCAGAGCTATGCTCTGGTTGTCGGTGAGTAACGGAAATGCACTGTGAAGAGAAACATCTAGGTGGAGAAATTATGATTGTAAATTGTTGAAATACAAGTGACCTGCCGCCAAGCCCTGTCATCCTCTAGGCCCGACGGACGACAGGCGGTGCCGAGGAACCACCAGCGGCCAAAGGACAGTGCGAACGCGCCATCATCACAGCGGGAGGCCATTGCCTCCCGGGCCTGTGAGTATTCTGAAAGCGCACTGTCGAAGAATTAAGCCGCTATAATTATGACTGAAGAATCCATTGTACCGATATTAGTGAACTGCCGCAAGCTTCTGTCCGTAGGAGCTGTCTGAAACCCACCTAAAGAACCCCACTTCCACTCTCCGACCCGTCTCCGCCCATCTCCGACCCGTCTCCGACCCATCTCCAACAAGACCTCAACTCGATCCTTGGACTTTGCTCTGTCTCTAGCCCTCATCATATCGAGGACTTATGGACTGATGGACCCCTTTTTATTTTTATTCGGTCTTATATTCTTCTATTTGTTTTCTTTTGAACAGGTTGCAGGGGAAGACTGATCAACTAATCTTGTGACTTATCAATCTGATTACAAGGGGTTATTTCATTTATGTGTAAACATGATAACATTTTGTCATTAATGTCATGCTTTTCATGTCAACTCTAACCCTAACGATAATTACAGTTCCTTTTGCTATTGAAGCTATTGAAGAAATGTTTTAACCCTAACCCTAACCATCTTTCATCCCACTGTTTGCCTATTTTGTTTTCTTTTGTTGATCTATTTGATAAAAAGATCAATATTAACCAGCCGGTGGATATTGATAGGTATTTTGTTATGGTTCATATCATCTTTTTATCAATACATATTGTTGACCACCTAACCCTAAGACACAGTGACTGTGTCCTGTATACTCATGTCATGTACAGTACCCACAAGGTCTCGTCTGGTAGAAATCAGGCCTTATCTATTGCCATGGAGCCTGTTCCTAAAACAATGAGAATTGTTTTGGTATTCTAAGGCATTCTAAGGGACATTTGGTGTCATCTAGACACCAGCAAGGACACCTCTCCCCCCAGGAACCCTGTATATGGACTCTTAGTCTTGTTATTTGTGGACAAGAAACATATCCTATTTACTGTTGAAACGTCATCCACTGACTGATGAAATTACCATACGTATACTCATGTCAAAACATAATATGTCAGAGAGAGCACGAACCATTGATTATTCTGTTGTACCTTTGTCTTGAATTCTCTCTCTCCATAGTAAACATTCCATTCTCACTCTGATCACTCTCCTGTCTTATTTCTGTGTGATGGATTATTGTATCTCATATGGGAATAAGAAGGTGTTGTTGTTTACAAATAATATATTCATCAGAGTTAACTAAATTAATCGCGTTTAACTCACCGTTATGTTAATCGCGATTAATTATTTTAATCGCAATTAATCGCATATTAATATATTATAGCCATTTGGCCTTTGGACACTGTTTCTCAACATTATTATCTCAACTATTATTTGGGGAGGTCTCCAGATGATTAGCTTAATGTGCAATATTGTTTTCTCACTCAACAGTAAACAATCCAACATACATATACGGGGTATCTGCACATTTATAAAGTGACAATTTAATTATTGTATTAATATCTCTAATTGTCTCACAAGTAATTAACTAAAATGGTCAAACATTGTCTACAATATTGGCTATTTTGGCTACAAGGTCCATCCCTCTTGATATAAAATATAATTAAAGCATAAAGGTGGACACAACAGTAATCAGATTAAGTAAATTAAGCAGATTCTTGTACTGTTCAGCTGTTCTGTTTAATGCAATACCATTATGATTTATTTGTGTTTTTAATTGATTTTGAATAAAAGATTAACATACTTTCGCATAAAGCCAACATATTTTTCCACTCCCAAGTTAATAGGGCCACGAAAGACTTGAAAGATATCCCTCTAAGTTACATTGTGAACTGATAAAAGCTGATGACTTATTTGCGATTAATCGCGCGATTAACTAGCTAAATCATGCGATTAATCGCGATTAAAATATTTAATCGTTGAACAGCACTATTTTAAATCAATCAATTGTGGAAAATAATTGGTCTTCAGAGGGATGCTTTTATATAATCCTGTACTTTGAAGTATGTATATGTCTTAGAACTTGTACTGTGTGCCATACTTGTAGTCAGACTAATGTATAGTGCAAAGAATTCAACAGACCGCACAATGTAGTCTACTGGAGAATTGCCAGGACTACACAGTATTATATCTCTGCTGTCGGGCCGAAACCTCCTAACTGTGTTTTGACCGAAGCACTTTTTACTACTTTTCATTGGTTCAATATTATATTAACCAACACACAGACGTAAAGGGTGTTCAATAACCCTGATTTATGCAAAAAAAAAAAAAATCAAAATCAAAAACCTATACAAATGGAGTTAGGAGGTTTTGGCCAGACAGTGACGATATGGGAAATTGTACTAGAGCACACCGGTATCAGGACCTATTCCCTTAAGACTAAATCACAATTTATTATCCTGTTAATTTGCATTTAATGTATTTATAAGCACTTCAATTCACACAAATATCAGTAAAACAGCAGTAGATGAGAATCCGATGGATTTCTATAACTTTGAGCTATTCATTCAGGGAAATGCAACACATAGTTGGGCCTATTAGGGCACCAAATAAGCCTACTTGTTGTGTGGCATAAGAAGCACTTAAAGTGGGACAAAACAAACACTACCATTTAATGGTCACACGCTGCCATCTACTGAGCCTTTGTGTAGGTGCAGGCCAGATTGTACTGAGCATGTGCAATACCCCAGTTTGTGACACACCCCTTGGCTCATGCACATTCCTTCTTTATTTTCCTAGGTATGATGATGATGTCATTTCTAAGGGTTAGAAAACAATTAGTCAGTATTTGTTGATAAGACTAAGGAAATGAAGACTGTGGAGCTGCAGGAGCTGATGTATAGGCTGGAGGCACTAGCTCTGGTCCATTGCGTTAGAAGTTCTCCTTAAAGAGGTGGTGCCATTCTGTTTTTCATGTAGGTTGACAGTACTTCATTAGACCCCCTGGTGTGGTTATTATGAGCAATTATGTATTCCCTTTCTATATGTTGTTTTTCCTGGAGGCTGCCACTTTGTGGGTCAAAAGAGCCGGTCCAAAAACACAATTACATCATAGAATCAACACCTCCCCAAATTACCATTCACCCAACACACGTGGGTGTGGCTAACTTCAGCTGGGTCACCACCCACCATGACAACCAGGCATACTAATGAACTGGTGGGTGTGGCCACATAAAAACCTAAAAAATCTTCCTCCTAGTATAATCATAATACCTGATAATCATGTTTTAGAGGGGGAAAAATATCATGGCACAGGCACCCCATCTTTAAAGCTATAAGAAGAACTCCTTCTAATGCTATGGACCAGGCAACCACATGATTATATAAGTGAAGGTAACACAATAACCAGCCAGTACAAGGCACATTGTGCAATAACAAAATAAACATGTGTTGTCAAATCAAATAGCTTTAAGGTCACACTGTCCTGGGTAAAGCTCTTTGTGACCCCAACAATGTATTTGTCAATAGATATTTTCATGTCAAATCATCTGCCACCTCCAGTGAACTAATCTACTTGATAGGATGAAGGTTTGCCATACCCTTGCCTTGTTCCAACCATGAAACTGTTCTGCATGTTTCAAAAAGGCTTGCTAAATTGTCTAAATCAAAGATTTACAGTGTTGGAAAAAGTACTCAAATGTTTTACTTAACTAAAAGTATCAATACTGCAGTGTAGAACTACTCGGTTACAAGTAAAAGTCCGGAATTCAAAATGTACTTGAGTAAAATTGCAAAAGTATTGGCATCAAAATGTACTTAAAGAACCAAAAGTAGATGTACTCATTGTGCAGAATGTCCCATTTTCAGGTTTTCAAATGTATAAAAATCTGTTGAAAATAGCAGATCTACAAGCCCATAATGCGTTGCATCGCGATGCATTGTGAGCTTGTAGATCGTCTATTTTCAAATGGCCAAAATGTATATAGGGTTGAAGTGGTTAATGCATGTTTTGTAATAATAATCAATCTACAAAGTAATTAGTAGACCTAACTAACGTTTCAAATAATTGTAGTGGAGTAAAAGTACAATAGTTGTCTCTGAGATGTAGTCGAGTAGAAGTAAAAGTATTGAAAATTGGAAATACTCCAGTAAAGTAAAAAATCCTCAATGGTGTACTTACTGTACTGTACCTGAGTAAATGTACATAGTTACTTTACACCACTGGATTCATAAAACATTAGAGACCACTCCCCTGAAGCATTTTACTGGCTATTAGAATGATAGAGAGATTTGAATGGCAGAATGTAATCTTGGAGGCGGAGTTTTTCATACATTATGTTTAACTACATCTAAAAGTTGTGGGCTGCTTCAGTCAACTTGGGGGACACTCTGGTCCGCTTGCTGTGAGATCATGGTGAAACATTCATGTGCCACCTGCTGGCTGGCACTCGTTCTGCTGTGCTGCTTGGTTCCGACTTTAATCGAAGCTCAACAACACACTAAAAACTGGTGGGAAAAAGGACCACCTAAAAGACCATCATCCGGAAAACAGCATCCTCAAACCCCACAGACGCCGACCGTACAGCATCCTGTACAGCCGCCGTCTGTACAGCATCCTGGAAAGGGGCCTGTACCAACACGAAAACCAGCGACGCCCGGCATGACACCCAGCTGTGATGTAGAAGAGAGAGTGAGAGTCCCCTGTGGGTTAGATGATATCACAGAGCACAGATGTGATGCAATAGGCTGCTGCTTTGATGGTCAGGACTGCTACTATGGAAAGGCAGGTGAGTGCTTGGTGAATTACTGAGACCAATTGTCAAGTATTAAATATCAGACAAAATAGGACATGTAAAAAGTTCCAGTATATATAAAACAAATCTCTCTGAAACTGGGTCTGAAAGGGTCCATCAACTTATGTCAAGCTGGTGTCCTTTAAAAAAGGTTACATCATTTAAACAAGCTGATCATACTTTCAAAATGCAGCTAAACAATTAAACAAAATAAACATAACAGAATATAAGGCCCATGTCTGGGATTGCCTTCGACAGGTAGTGCAGTAGTCATTGGGAATTGGCCATGAACAATTGGGGGATTCTTTTTTTCCCCCCTTTTTTCTTAAAAGTAGACTACATTACGATCTTAATACCTATCTATCTATATGTCATGCTGTACAATGCTCTCCTGCTGCCTCCATTCTGTCAATAAAGCATATTCGAACCTAGTGATCGTCTCCTGAACTGAATAAAAGTACAAAGAAATGTTCCACACCTTTGTACAAAACTGTAGGCAGAGGCTAAATTATCACCTGTTTTAGAGCACTTGAATATAATGTACCAGTAAGACTCCCTAATCGGGAGATAAGCGACCGTTGGTCGCTTATCTCCACAAATAGGCCAAAAGTTTGTTTTACCAATTATCAAGACATACGGGCAGTTGACAGTTTGCCATGGTTACTCATTGAAGTTGAATCTCCATATATGGAGACATAAGTTGCTCATACCATAGCAACCATGTTTTTTACAGGGCCTGGGATTGATGACATCAGAAATCTCCATATATGGGCATGAAAGGGATTTTGTTTCTGGAAATATGTCTGTGGGGTGCCACATTTGGAATAAAACACTTACATCACACATCTGGATATCCATACAGCCCATCTAGTTTGCCTGTGTCCATTTATGCCCATATATCTGATGACATTGGGACACTGATCTCCATATATGGGCATAAAACTTATGTTAATTAGTAAAGCCTGGGGATCTCCATATATGGGCATGAGGGGTACCCTAAAAGGGCATCATCTGGGAATAGCAAATATAGTTATCCTAGAAAGTGAAAATCTTACATCAAAGGCCATAACTACCTACCTACCACCATACTGCATTCCTCATTAAACTACCTACCAGTAAGATGCCTATAGGGAGAAAAGCAAAGGGCGAGGTTGCACCATTTCTTGGTCTTCTGGCCAGTGATGTATATCGGACCATTTAACCATATATGGAGACATCTGGTACCCAAAGATATTCACAGATATGGGCTTAATATTGATGACATAAGGGATCTCCATATATGGGCGTAAAAGGAATTTGGTTCCCCTGGCATCACAGGGATCTCCATATATGGGCATAAAATGGATTTGGTTACCCTGGCAACACGGGGATCTCCATATCTCCATATATGGGCATAAAAGGGATTTGGTTCCCCTGGCATCACAGGGATCTCCATATATGGGCATAAAAGGGATTTGGTTCCCCTGACATTACAGTGATGTCAGTGGCTGGTTCTACAGAGGGGATCTCCATTTATGGGCATAAAAGGGAATGTATGTATGATGATGTCAGATATCATAGACGTCATAGGACTTTCGCATAACGAATAACTGAGTAAGCATGTAAACCCGTAAAATCTATATTTGGGCATGGCTGATTTATGACCTCATCATGATGACACGAGCAAACACAGCTGAATTGTATAAATGATCAGTGCAGAAACCAACAGAAGTATTTGACCAAGACTCTTCGATTTAAACATCAACAAAGGTGTGACGTTTGTTGATGGTCACAAAGGTGTGACGGACGGACGGACGGACGGACGGACGGACGGACGGCCGGTGGAGGTTTTCATAGTAAACTGCTCCCTGACGGTCGCAATAAATCCACTGTATCAGACCATTTGATTTGATTCTCAGGTCTGCTAGATTATTCATCAGTTTCATTAATAATCAGCTCAGTGGCCTTGTGGTTAGAGTGTCCGTCCTGAAACTGGGAGGTAGGGGATCGATCCCCAACCATTTTTCAGAGTCTTTGGTAAGACTCTGAAAAATGGAGACCCAGTGCCTCCCTGCTTGGCACTCAGCATCAAGGGTTGGATTTGGAGGTAAGTCCCTGCGATACTAGTGTCATGTCCAAGGGGTGTATAAAGCTGCATCACGCTACAGAAACAGGAGATAGGCTTCTGCCCCATGGTCCTCAATGGCTCAGCAAGGCTTACTATATTTATATTAATAATTGCGACCGTAGGTCGCATTTAGTATGAGAACGGTCAAAGCTTGTCCGTATGTATCTCTGTCTATAACGCCTGACACTGTAGTTCTATGGGTTTGTCGCTCTGACATCATGCTCTGATCACTGTGATGTCAGGGGAACCACTCTTAACAGAATGGGTTTGCCGCTCTGACATCACGCTCTGGCTTTACTGTGATGTCACACTAACAGAATCCCTTTTATGCCCATATTTGGAGTTCCCTGATGTCATCAATATTAAGCCCATATCTAACAGGACATCATATGGGAATGCCCATATATGGAGGCCGCATCGGCCAAATACAACACTGACAGACAGGGATCTCCATGTATGGGCATAAAAGGATATGATGTCAGATGTCATAAACATCATAGGACTTTCACATAACGAATAACTGAGTAAGCATGTTTGGGCTCTTACAGCATATCTCCATATATGAATCTCCATATATGGGTTATGTATGTCGCCCTGAGGCATCTTATTGGTAATAACATATTATGTTAGTTTCATTTTGTGTTTTAACCTTCCCTTAATTCTTCTTCTTTGCTATCTAGTGACTGTCCAGTGCACCAAGGATGCCCAGTTTATTGTGGTGGTGGCTAGAGATGCCACTCTGCCCCAAATTGACCTGGATTCCATCAGATTGTTGGGGGAAGGTCAAGGATGCACACATGTTGACTCCAATTCTGGCTTTGCCATTTACCAGTTCTCTGTGACAAGCTGTGGCACTCTTGTCAAGGTAGTAGAACATTTTGTTTCATTGTTTGTTACTTTGTTACTTTGATGTTAATACTTTTTTAGACTTTTTTTTTTACAATTTACAATTTAAGCATTTAGCAGACGCTCTTAATTCAGAGCGATTTACAATAAGCAAGGCAATACATAAATACAATAAGCATGGTAATACATCAACACATCAACATTAATAAATCAAATGCATAGAAATATCAATTTAGAGATAAATAATGTAGGTAGACCGAGCACCTAATCAGTAAAAGAAGCTGACTTTTGTGAAGATTGTTGTCCGATTTTCCTTTTGTAGGAGGAGTCTGGTCGTATAATCTATGAGAACAGGATGGCATCCTCATATGAGGTTGGAATTGGACCCCGTGGAGCCATCACAAGAGACACTACCTATGAGTAGGCAATCCATTTCAGGATTTCATTACTATAAAATTAAAATAACCACTTGAACCCCAGCATCCCTACTATGGGGGGAACATTCGCCAAAAACAGCAGATCTACAAACTCACCGGACGTTGCGACATGTTGTGAGCTTGTAGATCGGCTGCAGTGCAATTCAGGTCTGCTTTAATAAGTGTATTAAATTGGTTAAGGACATAACATGACAAAGGAATATAATATCATACTTCTTATCTTCCAGACTGCTCTTCCAGTGTAGGTATACTGGCGACGTTGTTGATACCCTGGTTTTTGGAACATTAAAACATACTGAACCTTTACCAGTTATTGATGAAGGACACCTTGAAGTTGTGCTCAGATTGGGCAATGGACAATGCGTCTCAAAGGGTTGCATTGATGGTAAGAACATATTAGTCTGATCATTGTTTGTAATTTTTGTGTTATTTCATAACTGGGTACACTATGAACTATATATTTGTCCTGTCACAGAGGATGTGGCCTATAGCTCATACTTCACGGTGGCGGATTATCCCGTGACAAAGGTGCTGAGGGATCCCATCTTTGTGGACGTTAGCATTGTAGGCAGGACTGATCATATCCACCTAACTCTTGGTCACTGTTGGACAACCATCAATCCCAATCCTCACACCCTTCCCCAGTGGGACCTACTGGTCAATGGGTAACTATCACACAGCATCCTACAGTACCTTTGGAAAAATCTTGTTATTAATCTTGGTGAAGTTCTTAATTGTGGTGAAATAAGGCTTGCCTTGCTGCTCACAGATCACTGTTGATTTTGTCGACTAAAACTATGACGAAAAATGTTTGTCGACTATGTTTTTTTCACTGACGAAAGACTAAATATATTGACAATTTTGTCAACAAAATAAAAACTAGACTAAAACATTAGGGAGCGACTTGTGGAGAAGACAGTCATTTTATATTTGGTGCTCTCAGGTGTTGTGCGCTGAAAATAGCAGAGCTTGTAGATCGGCTATTTTCAGCACGCAAACCATGTGTACAATCTGTCATTACGATGCCATCAAGGCCTGCCAAAATACATCTTATATTTAGTTGACTAAAATTAGACTAAAACTAAAACTGTTCAGGTGACTAAATTATGACTAAAACTAAAACACATTTTATTCAAAAGACTACGACTGAAACTAAATTAAAATGTGCTGTCAAAAACAACACTGTCACAGAATAATTAATACATGGCAATGAAAAGGCTGAATTACCTTTTTATTCAACTCCATTTAGTTTTAGGATACAGTAATAGGTTAAGGTTGAAATACTGAATTGGATTCATATACTCTGGTATATCACAGTAGGCATACTTAAAGGGATATTTCACTTTCAAAAAAACTTTTGGTCATTTTATCATCTAATCAAGCTTTTATGAACACCCTGGACAGTTTTAATTTGCTTGATTCAATATTTAGATACACACCCATTGTAACTTCAAACTCCATTTTAACCATGATAGATTCATTAAAAACACCCATTATGTTTTTTCTGGTGACTCATACTACCCTCCTAATATGTGAGCAGGCCGATAACTAACTTTTTAAATTTATTTTTAATTTTTTCCATTTTCCCAAAGAATTATAAAAAATAAATGAAAAGGGTTATTGAAAAAACACGGCCTGCTCACATATTAGGAGGGTAGTATGAGTCACCAGAAAGATAATGGGTGTTCTTAATAAATATATCATGGTTAAAATAGAGTTATTATTATTATTATTATTAGTCAAGATTATAATAACACGAAAAACTAAAATGTAATGTAAATTACTCATCAATTATTGATTAAAATGTCAATATTGTCATAAAATGCCACAATTTGGACATATAGATTATAGAATGTGTAAATTAAAATCCAGAATTTGTATTAAAACCTGAGAGTATGAATATGCACCCTCACTGGTCTAGGATTTTAATAGCCTGGTTAATAAACCAACTGCACAACACCACCCCCTGGCGGTAGTAACATGCAGTGAGGAATTAATATGAGCAACGCCAGGCTAGGATTTTACTGTGTGGTGTAGTGATAGAACATATCTTTCCCTTCCATCGCTCCAACTGCTACAGCTGCATTGGTTGAAGTTTCCATATACCGACTGTAATGATTTTTCTCCTCTGGTGACATATGGCTCCATTCTTTGTTCCTCTCAGTACCACACGCAGTACAAATCAAAATGAGGTTCATGAAAAGAGTTTTTCTGTACCTGATGGAAAGTTCTTCCTCTCCAGGTGTCCATACAGGGATGACCGTTACCTGACCAACTTGGTCGCTGTTGATGACCAGTCTTCTGGTGTTATGTACCCAAGTCACCACAAGCGCTTCGTTTTCAAAATGCTCACCTTTGTAGACCAGAATTCTATGGTGCTCCTGAGGGAACAGGTAAGGAATTCATAATTCCACTTAATTATAGCTTCTCCACTGTTACTGCATAATTATTACTGTGCTCACACTATTTCTGCAATCCAGGTGTATATTCACTGCAGCACTACAGTGTGTGTCCCTAATTCTGGCAATGACTGTAGACAGACGTGCCACAGAGGAAGTGAGTGGGCTAAATTAATCATTTGTAGAACCGACAACCGAGTACAAGTACGTACCAACCATGCATGACTATGTTTACATATTTATTTACAGGGAGAAATGTTCGTGACCTGAAGAAGAGTACAGATACGAAGACTGTGGTTTCCAGTCCGATGATCGTGATTACTGCTTCACAATGAAACATTGAGCTCAAAGATCTGATTTTTCCATTTGAGTAAAAGATTCAGAACCTGTGCCAAGCTCAGTTATTACTTATTAGTGGTGCTTGTTTAAGATACAGCATGTACGTGTAATTATAGACCGAAGTTTACAGAATGAACGAAATGAGTCCCTATGCCAGAGAAACTGGTGCCCAAATAAGCTTGCCAAAATAATGTCCACACAATAATGTGTGAAAATAAATATTTCACATTTTTCCCAAGATTTTTGGAAAATATCTACAAGCTCACTACGCATTGCGCGACGTTGTGAGCTTGGCTGTTTTCAAATAGCCAATGTATATACTGTAGGTTTAAAGTAGCCTCGCAACAGCCAGACTCTCCCAGGGGCACATTGGTGATGACGTAGCTCGGGATGGCCTGCGAGGCTAGGTTTAAAGTGCTCATGTGCTAGTCGCTTCTTTTGGGCTTGTTTTCATAGCCCTGGTAGCTTATTTCTCTTGCAAATCTGGCAACACTGCTTCTGAAACATTAGCATTTCGTAATTTCTTTTAAGTGATGTATTAAAAACATTTAATCCATTGTAAAGCTGCCAGAGAGAGATGATAACATTACATGATGTTAGAGGATTTAGAAGATACAATACAGATTGATTAATGCCATCCCATGTTGTGTTGAATAGTGCTAATGCACGTGAATTTGCTATATTTCAGGATTGGAATGATTGTGTCTTTCTCTCTCCTCGCATAACCGAAGCTGAACAGCAGTGACAAATAAAGCTATAATGTCACAAAGTCCTGGGTAAAGCTCTTTGTGACCCCAAAGTTGTATTTGTCAATAAATACTTTCATGCCAACCATCATCACAGCCCCTAGTGAACTAATCCCCTTGTTCCATCCATGGAACTGTATTTCATGTTTAAAAAAAGGCTTACCAAATTGTCTAAATGAAATGGTCTATAAATCTGAAGCATTTTAATGGCTTAATTAGAATGATAGAAAGCTTTGTATAAAATATTGTAACATTGGTTACACATACAGTTACAGTTTTTACATTTTAATGTGTTTAAGCACATAAAGGTTGTGGACTGCTTCAGTCAACTTTACTCTGGTCAACTTGCTGTGAGGCCATGGTGAAACATTCATGTGGCACCTCACCTGTTTGGTGGCACTAGCCCTGCTAGGCTGCCTGGTAATTTACCTTTTTTAACGATGTAGGATATCTCTGTGAGAGTGGTATTGCCACACTGACATACCTGAAGAATATTAATATTATATAACAGTATTATGTTTAATGGCATGCGTTTGCTCACTCATAAATGTTACAAATTAGTAGTATAAAACCTCAAAACGACTTAAAATAGCAGAACAAAGATTTTAAGATGTTGAAAAGCCTACTTTCCTTAGTGGGAACATTCAAGAGCCTGTGCACAGCTCACGTCTAAAATACACGTTTTGGCCAGAAAAGAATATTCCACCAGATGGAAAAATGTTTGTTACTCCACTGCACCGCCTACAGATTTCTATGGTAACTGAATCAAAGTCTGAAATAGAACCTAAATTAGAACACCACCTACATCCCTGGCATGAATCAGATCTCAGCTTTGCTGTATTCGTCAGTGAAGTTTAATTTTGATAACAGATACATGTATAATTTGGGGTTGGTTTATTATAAACCTTCCTTTAATTATTTTATTAGCTCGATTGACAATTAGATTAGTAGGGCGTAGGGCTGTCACGATATGACATTTTACATGACGATTAATTGTCACTCAAATAATTGGCTATTAACGATTTAATTGTGTATTTGTCGTTGATAATTACATTTCTGTTTGGCTTTTAGGCTTTGAAGTTGCATAATGGTAGATATGACACATAACCTAAATATACAAATACAGTTACTGACATATTTGACAACTTACTACTTAAAAAATAACATTGATAGTGGAAATAGCCGATCTACAAGCTCACAACGCGTCGCGACGCGTTGTGAGCTTGTAGATCTGCTATTTCCACTATTTCTGACATTTTTCAACATTCACGATTATGACGATTATGACAAAATAATTGCTATAATGTCAAATAATCACGATTAGACGATCATGTAATAATTGTGACAGCCTTATTAGGGCGGTGGGCACTGGTGGCTATGCCACTTTGCCCACCATTGAACTGGATTCCATCTCATTGTTGGCTGAGGGTCAAGGCTAGCCCGGAAACCAGACAAAATTTGCCACAGGGAAGGCTGCACACCTGATCTCCAATTCTGGCTTTGCCATTTACCAGGTCCCTGTGACAGCCTGTGGCACCGTTGTAAAGGTTATTGAGTGAACACTTTTTAGTAACAATTGTTGTCCAGTTAGCCCTGTGTGGCGGGGTACCTTTTGCAGGATGAGGCTGGTGTTAATCTAGAACGGGGAGTCTTCCTCACGAGGTTGGAATTGGAGCTATTACCTACAAGTAGACAATACTCATTTAGGAATGTTTTGCCATCACATTAAGGACATAACATAAGAAAGGAACATTACATCATGCTTCTTGTCTTCCAGATATTGGCAACAGTCTTCCAGATATTGGCAACAGACACACACACAATCTTGTGCTTCCTAAATTGGGGAACACAAAAAAGCAGATTTCACAGTTTTATTAAGAACAGTTTCAAATATATTTGTTCCATATAAATTCTTTATTCTACCTAACTCATTTGTAACTTTGGCAAGGTTCCAAACGTTTCACATCCCCATGTTTGCAAAATACAACTACACACCATCATATTCTGAAAGATTCACAATATTGAAGTGATGAGCCATTTGTATCCAATGCACGGTAAGCACCAATAGGCATATTATAAACTGCTGATGTAACCCATGGAGCTTTTCACACGTTCAATCACATTAAAAATACACACAAAAAACAACTTCCATCAGTTCCATTCTTTCGGCTCTAGTCCCCTGAAGGAGCTAATGTACATAATCAGTTCAAGTGGCACTGTGGCTTCAGCCTTGCACTGCTCTTGAGCTCTCTAAAACCACAGGTCCCTCTGTGACTGAATGTTTGAGGAATGACACTTGAACATCAACATGGGACATATTTTGAAATCCCTGGTACAGACCCCAAGAAAAAACACCTGATCTGTCTTTATTTGCTGTCTATTATAGATCAGACAGCACTGATCACTGATTGTCTTGCAAGCGGAACTCCCTGACCTGAATAAACCATTATACTGTATAATTTATGTTCTTGCACAGTTTTATCTATGCTACCGACAGATGTCATGTACTACAGGCCATTTCCACAGTGGAACATTCCTTCTGGTTTCTTACCAAACTGAAACCTTAACAAAGTTGCTTTTATCCAGGAAAAACAACAACCCACGATCAGGCACTGGAGAGATGTGTTGGGCAGTTTGTGGCCTTGAAACAGCTGAAAACGAAATCTTTTGTTGGTTCTTGCATCAAAGTGGTGCTGGACACCTAAGAATGTGTGTATGGCCATATACAACACGTGTGGACCAAAGTAAAGCTCAAGAAAAAAAGAAGAAGATAAACACAATTCCCAAGTCCTCTTTTGCCCCTTGTTTGGTCACACCTCGTTTTGCTGTAGGGTGAAACAACCAATGCCCCAGGGTCCGGCAATCCACCCTCTTCTCAGTCAGATTTGTCTTTCTTTTTGCCTCCACCGACATAGGGAACTTTGCTGGCCACAGCAGACCCTACTGCAGTCACTCCTCCAGCAACAGCACATACTCCGCCTTTGACTAGACCAACGCCCATCCCCGGCACACTGGCCACTGATGATACAGCTGACTTGGTGATGTCCAGGCCCTTTCCTCCTATCCAGGCAACGCCTCCCACTGTTGCTCCCACAGCTCCTTTGGTAGCGCTGTACAGCCCCCCGGTCAACCTCCCAAACATGCCAGGTTGTGGCTGTGGATGGTCCTTGTTGGTGTCTATAAAAGCACAATGATTCAACATCTCACTGCTAAGTAATACAAATATTCCCTGGATGCAAAAGGTCTGAATAAATTGAGTAATGCGTTTTGCTATGCCTCTTTTTAACGTTATTCATTGTCCTGCATGGCATTTAAACAACACACCAAATTCCTACCACTCTGCCAAGTCTGCCAATAAGGCATTCCGGCTTGGGAGATGTCGTGCTACTATGGGCACTTTTCTACAGGCAAAGAACCGGTTCAGGTACTTTTTCCCGCCTATGAGATGAACCAGAGGTGAGCTTTTCCACCACAACCGAGTTGGTTCCAAACCGTAAAAGTTGGTTCAGAACGGGAACCACAAAATCCTTGGTTCCTCTGGTTCAATCTGGTGGAAACGCAAACCAGTTCGCAAAAACGAATCAAGGTTCCAAGAATGCTGAACGGCACTGGCTCTTGAACCAAGGTTCTTTTGGTGGAAAAGGCCCCTATGAGCTATATTTCTCAGTGGAAGAGTAGGGAGACCACCTCAAACCACTGCAGATGTGCTAGTTGCCTAGTTCTTATATCAACATACTACCGTATACGATACAGATTTATTAAAGAAATAATATGTTATGCCTTAAAATACGTTCCAGATTGCACTTTACTGAGAACGAGAAGACAAAAAAATATGTATTAACTCATACTCTGCGATCCCCGTCAAAACCGTTGATTTCCCGCTGTACCTCTCTGCGATGCCCGTCGTTCCCGGAAATTTTATTAGCTTTAATCATTATGAAACAATTAAAAGTATGATCGCTGTATATGGCCGCTTCGGAGTCTTAGGCCCGCCCCCTAACTGTATCCTGCCGTATTTCCGGTCTGGACCGGATCTAGCTTTCCGTATCCGGTCTGAGCCTGGGCCATAGTCCCGCCTCCATTGGTTTACATTGTAACAGAAGAGGAAGCTACTCTGCAATGGAAAGCTCGTTTTTCAATCCGATTTTTGCGTTTGGAAACTTTGATCCAGTCTCTACACGCCTGGATTATGATCCCCGCACATATCGTGCGTTTTGTGCGCGAACGTGTCCACGTGTTACCATAGCGCACAGCTGGCTTTTTTCAATGTTTTTTCATGTAAACACTGGCGGATAAGCAGGGATACAGCGTGGCAACGGATATGTCTATTTCAATGGGGGTTTTTTTATTCGAAAGCTGTCACCGAGTCTACACGTCTACTAGATGAGTCGCGCAAAGATAGTGCACGATGTGCACAATGTTTAAAATGGCAGCAAAATTGTTAAACAAAGAAAGAAATAGTGTGTGTCCTGCGACTCATATTTTCAATCCAGGACATCACATGCGTCCCTCGGACGCATACAACCTTTATCCATGATTAAACGTACCTGCTTCTGATGGCTCATCTTTGAGGAATGCTGGTGTCTCCTCCTGCACCTGCTCAGTTTGACTCATGTCTCTGCCTAGCATAGAAAACAAAAATCAAGTATGTGCCAATGAAAACTGTTAATAACAACACCTACAAATTCAGGCCATCTAAAAAGGAAAACATATTTCTGTAATGTTGTTGAAAACCATTTTCCTGTAAAAGAATTAAAAAATAAAATAACCACAAACATGGAATTCTACATGAGGTGCAGTATATAAAAGCAATGTTTGATTTAAAGGCATTTGGGAAGGAGAATGTCTACAATTAGGCTACTTATTACTCTAGAATGTAAAATCTTCAGAGAATTTAAAAATGGAATCAATGGACCACACAGGGTGCATTTGGCTCCATCATGTAATTTTTTTTAATTGACACTATGGATTTTACTGTATACTTTGGGTGTGCTCCCTGACTAGACTAGACCACACAAAACAAGGCAGACCAGTTCACTCCCTGGTAATCAAAGATTTTTACAACCGGATCTGAATGAATACATTTTAGCGAGGCTAATCTCTTGAAAAAACTAAATATAAAGCGACATTGAAAAGAACAATGCATCCCTTCTTTTCTTTTCTTACTTTACAAGAATCGGTAGGCTACCGTAAACAGTAGCAATGACACCACCTTTAATAGTTGCACAGTACCCACATGGACATACAGTCAGAATTGAAATCCATGTGCACACAGAACCACTCACTCACTGACAGTCTACTATTAACCACCATATGATATGTACTTATGATGAAGAGCAAAAAATAGGCAATCAGAGCCCAGAACTCAGAAGATTAAAAATAAAATAAAAAAATGAATATTTGTTTTATTGGCAATTTTCACCTACAATGACATGCACAAAATAGGGACAGTGGGTCGACTGGGTTTTGGATGGGTGTAAAGGAGTTTAGTAATGATTTTATGTCATGGTTTTCTCAGTCAGCAATTGGTGGTGCTTAATATTTTAGACATGATCATTAAACTTGAGGGTTGAACCTTATTATGACTATCAAACCAGGGCTATGTTAGGGATGTCACCGAATAATCGATTTTCGAATATTCGTTTGATTAATCAATATTCGATTTTAATATTTCATAATCGAAAATCGAAAAAATATTAATATTTTTTTTTTTTTCGTTTTTTTTTTTTTATTTTTTTTTTTTCGTTTTTTTTTTATACTATTTTTTGGCTTAGTTAGTTAGTTTCAACCAAAATATAGAATATAGGCTAACAATAGTATTAATGATAATAGTAAATGGCCATTGATTTATTATTCACACCAGCACCAACTGTAAACTGTGTAGAGTGAAGGAGCACAGCTGCACCCCATCACAGCAGAGTGGCTGCCTGCTACACACTCCCCTCCCCCCCCTGTCTCAGACACAGGTGTGATTGATTCAGGCTTGATTGTTTGGTACTTGGTGGCCATCATCAAAGAAAAGGGAAAACAGCGTCCTCTGTATTGTAAAGCATCACAGAATCTGTTCTTGAGAGATTAGGTGAACAGTACACTGGCACACTAAAAAGAAAGATGAAGAGTAGTAGTTAGGCTACCAATTACCTGAAGAGCCATGTTGTACATATGTAAATGTGCATTGAAATCCCGTAAAAAAAAAAACGAAAACAGAAGAATTTTTTTTTTTTTTTTTTTTTTTTAATAAAAAAATAATAATAATAATTAATTATCGATTTTCGAATACTATTCGAATATTGCTATAGAATAATCGATTTTGATAAAGGTCCATTTTTGACATCCCTAGGCTATGTCTGTTGTTAATTGATATTAGGCATTTCCTCCCCCAATTAACCTGTACAATAGATTAGATTCAACACCTTACCTCCGCAAACCTCTTTAAACCTGAACAAAATCAAACGGTTACCATCTCTTTCCAACTTGAATAGAAGTACATTGGCCAGCTAATAACGTGTCTGAACTGAACTGAAGTTGATTACTCAGCCCATGGGGGGGCCTGACGTGGCAGTACACTAGACTAGATACACGTATGTTAGCATTTAGCTTCCATTGTGTTTAGGTCAGGACGAAAGCCAGGCTGTTGTTTGAAACTATAGTTGTTGTTGTTTTTCACAGATAAATGCAGGCTGAGGGAACTTTACCCAGACTTGACATGTCCGTCTGGCCAGCTTTTCTTTGTCATGTTTGTGTAACATTATCATAAACTCCGCTAAAACGGTACATATGTTAACTTTGGACGTTTATATCAACTCTATGGTGAGTCACCATAGAGTTGATATACCACCATTGGTGACATTAAAGTTACAGTGAGCTACATTTTTATGTCAGACGTTTGGTGGCGTAGTTTGTTTTATTGTTCTACGACAAAGGCCCTCTTGTTCCACCTTCAACATCACTAATCACAAACAAAATGTGTTGTCACTTACCTTGGTTAGTTACCAGTCGTAGCTAGCAGGACTGTGCAGGCTCAGGCTGCAGCTGGTTAACCTACTGTTTCTACAAGTGGGCTGCTATCCAAACTGTTACACTGGAATTGGTGACGTATTGAATCATGTGACTCCAGATGTCGCCGTTTTCTCAATTTCGCCCCAATATTGTGAACATAGAGGGATTGTGAAGAGTATGACGACATTAGTGAAAATTGGTGGTGGGTGAAGTAAAGTTTCAAAACTCAAAAGGCTCACAAGAATGTCAAGCAGTTATTAATATTAAGTTATTCATATTTGATCATCCACGGCACGACCACACACTCCTCGACATTTTCCCAGCGAGCCATAGCATAATCATAATGACGTGGACACACACACACACACACACACACACACACACACACACACACACACACACACACACGAATTTTACCTAGTAGTTTTAACTTTTTATAAATTGAGTCACCCAACTCAACTGGTCACCAATGTCTGTGTTACACATTTTAATCTGTTTTTGTGTTTTGTGAGAACCTCTGTCTGCCTCCACCCACAATCCAAACAAAAGTTTCAGCTGGAGCCTGGACCCATTTGACTTGGTGCCTATTTGCAAATGAAATGGGCTAATGTGATAACCATTATGAATATAAGGTCAGGTCACTAGGGCAGGCAGTAGGCTACATGACAACAATATCATAAATGTGGTAAATGTCCCTGAATGGGAGAATGTTGACAAGATATGTTATGTATTAAATACAGTTTCCCACATTTGATAATTATATTTTAAAATAACACAATATCTAGACATATTATTATTTATAAACACAGGTAAACAATTTTGACATATTGCGCTTACAATACAGACTTTGAGTAAAAAAGGGAAGAAAATAAATTGAGAAAAAACGGACCCCAATTTAAACAAGCCCAAAAGCTTTCTTGTAGCGTTTATCCTTTTAGTTGACCTTGCATCAGTCCTGTAACTTTTCCTAAGTAAACTTCTAATAATCAATCAATCAATCAATCAATCAATCAATCAATCAATCAACCAACCAATCAATCCCTATATGCATGCATTATAATGAGTAAAATGTGAAAAATATGAACATTGAACTTGAATACGTATTAATGGTTATTTTGGCGGGATGGGAACACAAAGATGCGAGTCTAAATGGGGCAAAAAACACGGGGCAATTTTCCCGCACTGAAAGTGGAAGTGACGTCATCCATGCTCCCGATTCCTCCTCCCGCACAGCTGAGATGTTGTTGCCTGAATGTCTGTGTTGACACACCAGAAGAAATAACACGTTTACCCAAGTTCATTTGATGCGGAGTTGATCGTTTCGTCTCGATTAGAAGTCGTGGATGTGGTCGAGGCGGCACTAGGCGATCTTATTGATGTAGAACACGCTCGTGGTTCCAACAAGTTTGCTGTCTGTCTGCCTGTGTCTGCCTGGCTGTCTGCCCCGTCGTCTGGTCAGCTTTTCAAAAGTTCCGCCGTCTGGACAGACAGGTAGTGATGATGGGTGATGTCGTGTTACTGTTTGTATGTGTGGGGAAGAATGAGCATTATAGATGGGCATTTCGTTATGTGGTGGACTGGTGTGGTCACTGTGGGGGTCGGGTTAGACACAGTTCATGGCATGTGTCATCATCATGGTCACTGTGTGTGTGTGTGTGTGTGTGTGTGTGTGTGTGTGTGTGTGTGTGTGTGTGGATTTGTAAGATTTTCTAGAGTACCAGGCTGGCGTTATAATAATCTCAACAATCTTACTGAAACGCTATCATATATAATTTATTTACATTCTATATCATATGAATCCAAGCCTGTAAAATAACAGTTGGTTTAAAACCTATTGAGCTGAGCTTGATACTATGTAAGCATAGCACTAGAACAGCTACAACTAATAACATTAACATCAATAATGGATGTTAGATTTAGGTGGGCCATGTGGTTATTATACACTGTTGCCTCACACAGCAAGAAGGTCCTGATCTTGAAACAGAGTCTGGGATCTTTTTGTGTGGACTGGAGAGGAATGATACCCTGGAGAGTAGGGCTGCCTGTCACACAATTACTTGAAGATCAATTGCCACCAGGGATGTAGTGGGGGGGGGGGGGGGGACACAGGGGTACGGAGTGCCCACACTTCTCTCAAGTCAAGTCAGTTGATATTATATTTTCAGGCCGTTCTGACCCAGCAATTGGTTGAAATAGGCTCGCCAGCCGTGCTGAAATTTGCATGACTAACAGCAGATGGTAATATAAGATTTGAAAATGGATGAATTAATTGGAAATATCAGTTGCTTGCGGAGCTATTTTGCATGAGAAGTTTGGCTGATGATCCGGTCATCAAATTATTGGTTGAGAACCACTGGTCTAAGGCTATTTCTGCCGCCGCGCAGACCCGTTTTAAGCCAGCGAAAACGTTATGTGCGTGCACGCGCGGGGAGTGCCCACACTTCCAAATTTAGCACTACAACACTGATTGCCACCAAAATAATTGTGAATGATTTAATTGGGTGTTTGGCATTTAACATTTAAACATACAATTTACATTTGTTTGCCTTTGAGCTTTGTATACAAAAATTGCACTGGGCAAAATATTTTGATTATCCCAAATATAATTGTGATTATCTCAAATAATTGTGAATGATCAGGTGATTATGTATTGTGTAATTTGTGACAGGCCTAGTGGTGTTCTCCCATTTTTCATGTGGGTCTGCAGGTGCTTCGGTTATAGTCGGAGGCCTAAAGCCGGCATCATAGTCGCCTGGGCGGTGGAAGGCTTTACACCGCGGTGTAGTCTTTTCGAGTCTTTTTGAGTCATGAAACTACAACGTTACATCATTCCTCGCGGTGGAGAGCTTTACACCGCAAGTCCCAACACATCTCTCTGTTTTTACTATCAGACAGACAGGCTCTACACCCCGTTCACTGATTGGTCTATCTAGACCAGTCAGTCACGGTGTACAGGACTCCACCGTGAGTGACTATGATGTCCTGCACTTATTTTCTGACTTGAGGTGGAAAGCTTTCCACCTCAAATTTGCGGTGGATAGCTCTCCACCGTACACTCTGATACGGGCTTAAGGGAGATGACATGGTAATCTCGCGCTAATTAGTCTAAAAGCGCGAAATTTTGCACAGATGTAGCTCAGAGCATGCTCTAATGATTTAGCTAGGGCGCCCGAGTCGGCGACATTCGGGGTCGCCACAGCGGCCAAATCAAGTTGGGCTCCCATCGACTTTCTATACAGCAGGAAAATACCCAGAAAAACACTTTTTTTCTGGGTATTTAAGTTGGATTTGAGGGGTCTAACTAGGGGTTTGTAATGACGCTGAATCCATTGCAAGCATTTGTTTTGCACAAAAAACATTCCTTGGGCTACAAATGGCCCAAGAAAACGATGGTTTAGTGATGAAAAGTGATGAGTCATCACTTTTCAGAGTTTTTTGGGTGTTTTCTGGAGCTGTGGCGACCCCGAAAGTCGCCGACTCGGGCGCCCTAGCTAAATCATTAGAGCATGCCTTGGGCTACATCTGTGCAAAATTTGGCGCTTTTAGACTGATTAGCACGAGAAAAAAAAACCTAAGGCCTCCGACTAACATGAATGCTCACCCATACATGCATTGTTTTCTGATGCCATTTCTAGCCCAAGGAATGTTTTTTGTGCAAAACAAATGCTTGCAATGGATTCAGCATGATGACAAACCCCTAGTTAGACCCCTCAGATCCTACTTAAATACCCAGAAAAAAAATGTTTTTCTGGGTATTTTCCTCCTGTATAGAAAGTCAATGGGAGCCCAACTTGATTTGGCCGCTGTGGCGACCCCGAAGGTCGCCAACTCGGGCGCCCTAGCTAGGAAGAACCTCTATCCTAAATAGTTTGGAATTTTCTAATCCTACATTTTTTTTTTAAACAATGGGGTAAATCTCTGGAGTCATCAGGGGTGTCACAAGGGGGAGGGGGGGAAAGTGTGGCCTTAATTATGTTATACTTTAACTATTGAAAAATAGCAGATAAACAAGCTCACAGCACGTCGCCGAGTGCCGTGCTGCGAGCTTGTAGATCTGCTATTTATAAGTCGTGAAAGTTTGTGCAAATCTTTGAATATATGTATTTTTTAAGCAAACATTTGTAACTAAAAATTTGATTCTGGGGGGGTCCCTGGAACTAAATATATTGAGATAGGGGGTACGCAGCCAAATATCATTTTGTGGGTCCTTCATATGAAAAATTGAGCACCACTGACATGAAATGTGAAATATTCAAAGACTTTCACAATTTTAAAAACATAGCAGATCTACAAGCTCGCAGCGCGGCACTCTTGTATATCTGCTATTTTTCAATAGTTAAAGCATAATGCGTTCCCAGTCTAAATGGGTTAAACCCCCTCACCCTATGAAGAACATTCATGGGGTGCGTGTGTCCACATTCACAGTGAATCCTTGTATGCAGGGCCCAGCATTTGGCGCCCCTTGGAGTCATCAAGGCGCTCTGATTTGAGGAGTGCACCTTTCTAGTCAACGAAGGTCTTTAAAGGGTTCACCCCCAAAATGAAAAATGTCTATCGATTACTCACCAAAGGAGAGTTGAGGAATTGAATTCAGGGATTCAGGGATCTTTGTTTGTTTTTGTCTCATATCTAAGCCAATAATTTGAGGACTCTTTGTGTCTCCATAGGGAACAGAGCTGACTTTTTGTGTGTCTATAGGGAACCACAGCTGTTCATCAAATTATTGGTTTAGGAATGTGACAAAAACTAAAACATCCTTGAATTCAAATCTCCACAGGGTGAGTAATCAGTAATCGATAGACAAAAGTAATTTTTTGGGTGAACTATCCCTTTAAATTGTGAAAAGCAGCAAACTCTCATAAGTGGTGTAGGGTTAAATCAAAATGGAGTTCATGTGCAAGTTAACTGTCAGTAGCCCGCAGCCGGGGGCAGCCTCCTGAAATAACTGGTATATGAACCTAATGCTCTTTTCATCTGTAATGTTATTTGATTTCAGCAGATGGCAGTATAGGCTCACTTGTTATTTACTCAATATCCTGGGCTAGGTGCACCATGTAATAAATCAAATGAACTGTACTGCATATAGCTATTATTTAGCATTTAATGATATGGAAAGTTATTGTCTCCTTGTGCACACACACCACATTCCCAATAGGCCGAGGAAGAAATGCCACTTAAACTTTCTCAAATCA
Source organism: Nannobrachium achirus (assembly GCF_963921795.1). Classification (NCBI taxonomy): domain Eukaryota; kingdom Metazoa; phylum Chordata; class Actinopteri; order Myctophiformes; family Myctophidae; genus Nannobrachium; species Nannobrachium achirus. The sequence goes on from NC_137820.1 coordinate 23,588,288, forward strand.
GCCTAATGGTGGCGCTATAACAGGCCGATTTGTGTTTGTTTTTCCTATAACTCCACTGATCTGTGTAAAACGTTTTATGCACACCCCCTAGAGGCCAAAGAATCAACCTTTTATAAGGCCACCAGGAGGCTGACTTATGTAAAAAGAATGTGTGTGTATATATATATATATATATATATATATATATATTACTCCTTCAGATTTTATCCAAATATCACGCAAATGCCAATGCCACCCTTTTCACATTGGCCTGTTATAGCGCCACCAGCAGGTCGACTGCTCATGTTTGGAACAAAATGCTTCAAATCATGCATGCAGTGTCTGATCGCCATGAAAGGCCGAAGAAGACATGGCACCCTTTTCACATTGGCCTATTATAGCGCCACCAGGATGTCACAATAACATACCTGACCTGGCGGAGACCTGTGCTCGGAAGAGCACTGCTTCTACTTTTGTTATAGGCCCCTCATGTGTCTATGCATGATTTGTGCAACAATGGGAAAAGTACATTGAGCATTGATGTGGCTACATAATATATTGGTGTCGGCACAAAAAACTAACAAAATAATATCTATGTTGCAGACACAGTGGTGCTTGACCAAAGACAAATCTAGAAGGTAAAAAGGAAATGACTGGCAGCAACTCCAGATTTTGTGGCTGTTTTTTTTTTCATCAACAAGTTGGCCATTCAAAAAACTATTTTTTTTCCTCTTCGTACTTTAACTAGGCTAATGTAGGCCTTTTCATTATATAATCTCTGATAAATATCAATTTTTAATGTATATTAAGTTGTAAATTGTTTAACCTAATATTTAATTGGTGTACACAACACTGGCGCAAAATGGATCTGTGTTTTTTGTTTTGTTTTCCCTATGTTCCAAATAATCAATATGCAGTCCAGAGGATCATTTTGGCTGTTCTCTAGAAGGGTAACTCTGGACAAGTGTCATTATTAATAATAGCCATATTTATGTAGCCTAGTTCCAGACCCTGAATCGCTAGCCACACCCCTTTAAATTAAACAAAATGTCAATTCAGGCTGAGTGTCAGGCTAATATTTATGGTCATGTAAGATCCTTCTCGAACAATTAGAATATTGTGTGAAAAAGCATTGCAGATGCCATAGCACCCCAAATCATAACCGACTTCGGAAACTTCCCACTGGACTTCAAGCAACTCTGACTTCAGAAGGTTGACATTTCTCTATTATAAATCATTGTTTTGAGTGTGCTTGTGTAATATTTTGAAATATGTACTTTTGATATTCATGATCTGTATGCCATAAAAATTCAAAAAAGGTTTGGAATAATTCACTGAATGTCCAATGTATCTAGAATATATGAACGTTTCAAGAAACATATGAAGGTTTCAAGAAAATTTACTTTTAAACAATATTCAAAAGTTTCGAGAAGGATCTGTATATGCATTTTTGTAGAAAAACATAAATCGAGCTATCAATCAATCAAACGGAGGCAACAAGTTTCTCCACCACTCCCCTTCCCTACTGTTTGAGCAAACAATATACCAACACAAATTAGGACTAGCTGCTTTGTACCAATTGAGAGGCCAACAAAGATACAACACGGAGTGATATGTCATTAGTGAACGGGTGGGGCGAGAGAAGAGGGGCTCTGGCCTCTCCAAATGTAATGAAGAGGTCTCCATGGTGACCAGCCTGCCAGTTGCAGTCCTTGCATAGGGGGGCAGCAGAGATCAAATACTGCTTAAGAACCAACCTGCTCTTAAGTGGAGGGTTAAATGTCCTTTGGGGGAAAGCCCTCATTAAAGCCTAATTTATATTTGTCTTGTCACGTTCCTCATTTAATGATCTGTTATGTTATTTCTGTTGAGCTGATACATTTGTCCTAAGCATAATATCATGTCCAAATATTCTCTCCGATGCATTTCATATCCAACACCTTAATATTATTCTTATTGTTGACCAATGTCATACAAGTTCTATCTTTTTTTTTCTTCTTTTTTTGCTAATAGTTTCCAGATAGAATAGATCCATTTTATTTTATTATTACACAGTTGATTCTTGGATGTCATAAACGTGACATCCAAGATTAGTAGGAAGGAAAAACTTTTCCTAGTTACTTTTCCTAGAACACAACTATGGTGGAGGAAATGTTTGTGTACTGAAGAGTATTAAAAATACTTTCTTCTGCACTGGTACAACATGCAGTAGCTGCAAATCTGACCAATGTAAATCAAAATCAAACCAATCCTATATTAAATTTTCTTGTGGGTGGAGAGTGGACAGTGAGCATCTCAAATGTAACATGCCCATATATGGAGACTATTCTGCTGATGATGTCACAAACTGACATCGTTCTGTGATGTCACAAACTCAGCGAACAAACTGTATCAGTGGGGCATGAAATAGCAAGCCTGTTTTATCTATGGCTTCATCTTTCATTTAGGATTTTAAATATTCATATTCCGTTTTGCCTTAACGGTTACCATAAATTACTAAGAACTTCTGTTTGAATTTAACTTCAAATAAATAAACCAGTAAGACGCCTAAAGGCGAAAAGCACTGTGATGTCACCTGTGATGTCACAATGATAATAATGCCTATGATGTAATTTTGAAGCAATTGTAAAATGCACATAGAATCATTTTCGATTTTCTTTTATAAAAAATAAAAAAAATCAAGTAGGTTTATGGGCCTTGTTCAATGAACCACATCTGTGTTGTGTTCTGACACCTATACTTTTCAATGAGGGATCTGGTGTTATGTGTGGTTATAATGGTGGACACTTTTGGTTAGGGAGGTGTTTTGGTCTCTGCTTCTAGTTGTAAAAGGATTAGCCAACTAAGAGACTGGCTTTGGTGGGTGGTTGTGAACACTGAGGAGGTGCTCAGTGTTGTGGGACAGCTGTAATTAGATTACTGTAACCCTCATATGAGGGGCCTGCACCCGTGGTGGTCCAACGCTGTGGCAGGGAGCTTGGGGACCAAATTTGGATTCAGCCTTTTAGACCAGGGGAGAGGTCTTCTGAAAGGCCTGCCAAGGGGAGGGTTCTCAAATCCTTTTGAGACCTTTTGTCATTTAGACGGGGATTTATTTGTCATTAGGGATCAATCACTGGATCAGAGCAACATCATTCATGTTGCATAATCACTGAGCCTCAAGGTATATTGAAAATATAAAATGTGTGTATGTTGTATTTGTGTGTGTGTGTGTGTGTGTGTGTGTGTGTGTGTGTGTGTGTGTGTGTGTGTGTGTGTGTATATATATATATATATATATATATATATATATCTTACAAAAGCAGAGAATATGTACATTGTACATGTACTTTATATAATATAATATATGCATCCACCTGACATCGAAGACTGAGAAGAATACTGATCATAAGCATCCAACCAACTAGCTTCCTGTTCAAATTGTTTCTGAATTGACGCTCGGTTTGTCATCAGCATCCAGCTCGGATTTCCTGTTAATTTGTTGCTGAAAATGGCGTTCAGTTTATCATCATCTGGAGCTGTGGTTCTGCTGGTTCATAATTTCCCCGTGCTGCACTTATGCCAGACTGCTCATTCCGTTACTGACAGCCTGTTGCTAGCCTCCTCACCATGGTTTCCTACAACCACAGTGACCATGTTGGTTTTTAACATCCCCTTTTGGAGTTAAGCCCCCGTGTTCAAGCAAGTTAAGTCTCTCTTTAGCAGTGGACAACTATTCTCCCTCCCTCACAAGTGAAACTGATGTAAGGCTGACCCCCTGAGCATGCATCAGCTGGACATTACTATTCATGTCCCACTTGAGTTGTCGCTCTGTGTCCTTCCTTTTTGCTTTTTTATTTATTTATTACGATACCTCAATGTGGGGGCAGAGAAGATTTAAGACAAACTTATGCTTCTTCGCATGACCTTATCGCTCGCTGAAAATTGTGGATGTTCAGTTGAAAATCTGTTATTTTGGTATTCTTCCTGCAATTATCTCTCACAAATACTTTTGAGTTTTTGTCGGAATTGCAAGGGAACATTTTTTTAATTTTAAATGTTCTGAAAAAACTATTCAGAGGCTTTAATTCCGTGGTAGAAATGGGCTTCCATAGATATTTGTCCCAAATTGTGCCATGGTGTTTGCATTTGTATATGGCATTGCATTGAAACGTGTGAGTTTCTGCTCTGTATATACTCATCATTCATTTTTATCTTCTCATACAAAGAAGAGAATATAAAAATGATGTAAAGTGTCTGTTACTTTTGACCGTGTAGCTTAACTTTTGTATACAGGCTTCTACTGCTATTGAAATGCTTTCAGTGGTGTGACCATGTCAGATGATTGGATTGGGATCTTCTACACTGCACCATCTGTGTTGGACCTTAATAACTGGCCCGGTGATTTATTGCCTGTACTCAGCAGTGTCTTTTTGAAGGAAGGACAGACAAAAGCCTTGACTCACCACCCCCTGCTGTTTTTAATAGTTCTGGTGTGTGTGCGTGTGTGGGTGTGTGTGTGGGGAGTGTTAATGTAAAGGCATCAGCCTTTTAGGAGGCAGTGTGAAAGAAGATTGAGCGCCTAAAATCAAATAAGTTTAATGTTTTTTTTTCTCTCAAAACATTCAAAAGGATCTGAGACAAATCACACTTTGTGCCAATTTCCCAAACCAAGTTTTTCTCTTAATGTTGCAGCTGCAGAAAAAGGCTTTTATTCACAGACTCCTAGTTTTAATTTCTCTAAATATCCCAGGAGGTAGTATTTTATTGTTTGTTGTTCAAGTAATGTCTGTAAAGCCTCCGGTCTCCTCCTCTCGAAGACGATAAGGTGATGCAGAAAAGCTTGTCTTATCTCTTTTCCTTTGCGCTGAAGCTGTCATGTTTTATGGGTAGTAGCTCTTTTGTTTCCTTGTTCGTTCTCTCTCTCTCTCTCGCTGATCACTAAAACTCATTCCTCATGGAAGTTGTTTGAAGGGCTAGAATAGGAAAAAGGACCCCCCCTTCCCTCACCATCCTTCTCTTCTCACTTCTCCTCCTCTGTCCCCTCTTTATTGAATCTTGCCTCTGTATCATTTATCTCCACATACACCCCCCCCCCCCCTTCTCCCTTGCTCCTCAGTTTGAGGGGGCCTTTTGGGGGCACCCTCTTTTCTCCCCCAGCTGGGTTTGTTGACACACAGTCAATCTAGGGCTCTCTTTCACCACTGTCTGCTGCTACCCCTCTTTTTAACTCACCCCCACCCCCCTTAATTCTGCTCCTCTCTTTTCCCTGAACAGTAAAGCTGCCACAGCTGTGGACTGTATTAGCATAGCTGCTGAGGAGGGGAGGGGAGGGGGGGGGGGGTGCTAAATATATTAGGGCCATTACCTTTTGTTCAAGCACTGACAGTTTTAAGACGTTTCAGCTTTTCACCGTGCAAAGGGGAAGGACATAATAGAATGTCATGATGATTTCATTGTAACAGCTTTTTAAATATGGGTCAGAATGCGAGGAAGGAAGGATGGGGGGGGGGGGGGGGGGGGGGGGGGGCATGTTTCCATTGTCAAAAAAGTAGTGAATATCTAATTAGCCTAGAAGAAAAACAAAGTCATTTATAAGCTTTTGCATTTTTTGGAAGCTTTTGCATTATTCGATGTTCAAATAGAATACAAAAATGTAATTAATGACTAATGGTACAATGATGAGGAGACTTTATGGAGAGGAGAATTTTAAATCTGTTTAGTCGGAGGGATTTGATGTTTTTCTTGGTGTCAACAGGTGGTGGAATGAGCAAGTCCAGGTCCACTGGGGATAAAAAGTCTTCACGTCCCGCTGTCACCAGGATCACCCGCAGTTCCATCACCCCCCAGGCCAGGAGCCAGGACCCTGGGCCTGGCCTGTACGGAAAACAACGCAGGACGCAGACTGACTCTGCTCTGGCCCAGGACCTTAGTTTGATGAGTGTGAGTGGACAGGACATTCTGTCTGCAAGGTAAGCCTACACATACAGTATGTGCACTTGTATGTTTTGTGCATATGATCATTGTCAATAAATGTCAAACAAATAAGTCCAAATATTGTTCATCTTTTCCTGTGCTCTGACTGAGGAACCCTCTTCCACTCATTCTGACTGTAGATCTAAGATAACTAATGATAATATAGCATAAATGTTGTCTTTGCTAAACTTATCCCACCATAATTTTTGCTGCTTTTACCTGTATGGGTGAGCAACAAATAAACCCCTCTTGATTCTAAATTACTTACCAGGACTATATATTGGCACTATCTGCGTTGTTTGTGGTCGTTTACAGACCCGTTTCCAGTGAATGGAATGGCTACTTGTGATTTCTCGCTAAGGATGGAATAGCAAGGATGCATAAGCAACAGATAAAGATAATCAATTCATATTTGGACATGCCCAGGTCACTGTACAACCCGAAGGTGCTTCCAAAACATAATATGGCTAGTCTGAACTACGGTAATAAAAAGCAATGTTCAAACTTTCTCCATTTGTGAAAGGACAGCCAGTAAAGGGCATGTAGTTGTTAAAAATCCTTTATTGAAGCATAGGCAAACGTGTTTCGCCTCACAAAAGTCTTCATCTACACACACACAGACTCTGATGAAGAGTCTTGTGAGATTGAAAGGCGTCACGTCAGTTTGCTTTTGTTCGTTTATATACAATCATCCTCGAATCGCACATGACCTACTTTTGTTACCCAGTGCAGCACTTTCCTTTTGGTCTTCTATGCAGCACTTTCCTTTTGGTCTTCTATGCAGCACTTTCCTTTTGGTCTTCTACACTTCTTGTATTGTATGGTCTGTTCTTGGCTCTGTCTTCAGTGAAGGAAATATGTCCAAGTGTAGCAGTGACCCTACAAAGGCAAGTCAGCCCTCTGGACCTACATCGACTCAGGGCTGTCCAACTGGGCCTGCGGTCAAACCATCCTCCCGGGGCGGTCTGGCATCTGTGGTTCGACTAGTGAAGTTGGGGCGCTGTAAGAATATAGTGGTGGTGTCTGGGGCCGGGATCAGCACGGCCAGTGGGATCCCAGACTTCAGGTAAGTCTCTTGAGTTTCGGTTTTCAGATTTTTTTCCCTACTGTTTTGTATTGTCTGTATGCATGATTCTTTGTTGTTGTTGTTGTACCATTTCTCTCCATACCAACCTATAAATGTTCTGTACGTATGTTTGATTTCACCCACTTAAAGAACGCCAGGAACAGGGCTGTATGCTAACCTGAAGAAGTACAACATCCCTTATCCAGAAGCTGTCTTCAACATTGACTACTTCTCTGATGACCCGCAACCTTTCTTCTCGTTGGCCAAGGAGCTGTATCCTGGTAGTCATCGGCCCAATTACATCCACTATTTCATCCGCATGCTGCATCACAAGGGCCTGCTTCTCAGGATGTACACCCAGAACATTGATGGTCTAGAGAAAAGTGAGTGGGGGCTATTAAACTTGAACCCTAGCCGTCCCTATTCAGGGGCGAACTTTCAATGAAAATGGCAGATCTACAAGCTCACAACGTGTTGTGTTGCGACATGTTGTGAGCTTGTAGATTGCCTATTTTTTAGATTTGGTGGAGAGGGAAATACTAGCAGATGGGGATATATGATTCACTCAACTCATAATTTGATATGATCATAATTGGTCCACAATATGATTTTCTCACTATTTATTTCTCCCACACATTATTCCAGACAAATTATGATTATTAGAATTATTTGTCGGACAGAAACGTATTTTTTCTATATGAAATGAAAGAATGGTACGTTTGTTATGTTTATTGTATACTTAGTTGTACGACAGTGTCACACCTAGAAAATGGATCTACAAGCTCACAACGTGTCGCAATGCAACCCATTGTGAACTTGTAGATCTGCTGTCTACCGTTCTTTTTTTTTTTTTTTTTTTTTGGCGACACCAGTGGTGGTCATGTGATCTCTTATAACTGCAATTCCCAGAAGTGAAGTCCATTTGAAACTAAACAGTCTCTCCTCAAAACAAACACAGCATGGTTTTGAACTGCGGGGAGCTGTCCAAGTCTGAGGACGGATGTGCTGCTACACCAAAAACAAAAACATCTAACAGTTGGAACATGTATTCACTGTCATATGTAAACTGTGCATACAATGCGCTGTTCACAATTTTACCACTAAAGACTAGTTTATACTCGTAGTATAAGGATGTTGCATTCCCAAAGACAAATGAGTGTGCGCAGTGAACAAACGAACGACGGCATCAGTCTTTCCAATTCACAGATATGAAACTTCACATATTTGTATCAATAATGAACTGTCTCGCGATGCATTGTTACATTTCTACTAGGGGACCCCGTTCAACTAAGTATAGGGTTTAAGTGGTTATGGGCAAAGATGTATGATGTTACTTCTAATCTGACTGACACAATGAAATGCTCAAGGTTATGTCGCTAATTTCCTCTCATTACCTGTTGATCTTTTCCCCCCAGTGTGTGGCATCCCAGAGGACAAGCTTGTAGAGGCTCATGGTAGTTTTGACACAGCTGCCTGTCATCTGTGTTACACGCCATACCCTGCTGAGGAGGCTAAGGTGAGGCCTGGCTCCGCTCGTCAACCCAACAAACCTTTTACAAATGACCAGGGGCTCAATGTGCGTGATGATGACGAATCTTTCCTTAATTGTCTGGTTTTACAGCATGCCATCATGAACGACCGTGTCCCCACGTGTTCATTCTGCGCTGGGACAGTCAAGCCTAATGTGGTGTTTTTTGGAGAGGACCTTCCCGAGAAGTACTTCCTGCACGCTAAAGACTTTGCCAAAGCCGACCTACTAATCATCATGGGCACATCCTTACAGGTTAATGTCCGTCCTTTTATTTATAGGATTTTGAGATTCAAAGAACATGAATGTAACAACATAGTTAATTAAACAAATCGATTTTTAATTGATTATAAAAAATAATAATCGTTTTTATTCATGAATATAATCTTGAGGGATTATTTATTTGGTGTCATTTTAGGTAAAAAAATAGAAGATCTACAAGCTCAAGGGTGAGCTTGCAATGTAGATCGGTTAATTTCACAATTTCTTTAGTCGACTATGAAACAATCAATTAGAATGTTTTCGTCAATTATTATTCAATGAATCAAAAAAAGTAAGCGATTGTATAATCGCTAAGAAAATAATGAATAGCTATAGCATTACATCAGTGGTTTTCAACCAGTCCACCAGTGGTCCTTGAGGGGATTCCAGGTGGTCCCCAGCTAAATGATGGAGAGTTAGTAACCAAATGGACCCTTATAGATAAGGGACCCTTATGGGTCCATTTGGTTTCATTTTGCACTCTCAAAAGTTAAAGAAGTTATGTAGAAGTCTAAACATTTAGAGAAGAATGTCATCTCAAATGGTGGTCCGTGTCTCAAATGCTGAATGAATAATGGAACTTGATATGAAAAGTGTTGAAAACCACTGCATTACATGAATGTCAGATTCGGTCTCCCAAAACCATAACAAAAATGTTTTATAGATTGAGCCATTTGCAAGCCTGGTGAACACGGTGAAGTCTACAGTGCCGCGTCTGCTCCTGAACCGTCACGCCGTGGGCCCCTTTGAGAGAGTGCCCCTGCGGCGAGCAGACCACATGGAACTGGGCGACTTGGTGGATACAGTCAGGAGGTTCGCCGAAATGCTCGGATGGCACAATGAGATCGAAGAGCAGATGAGCAACCAGGGACATCCGGTAGATTTCATCTTCATCTCTTACCTCTAATAAAATCTATTGTAGTGTTTAGTACTCTATTTCAGTGGTCCTCAACCTGTGAGTCGGGGTCCCCACATCACATGATTGGGGGGGGACATTTTAGGACTTTTAAGACCTTTTCTAATACCTAAAAAAAAAAAAAGACCATTACTGCATCAAAAGTAATCAACAAACTATATTATAAAAAATGGTCAAACATTGTCCAAATTGTCAAATAAGGGGGGGGCAAATATTGTGAAAATAAAATAGCTGAACTACAAGGCGTTGTGAGCTTGTACATCGCTAAAAACACGATGTACAAGCTTGTACACTCAAAAAGTATTAATTTGGTGGGTCCCCAGTTCAAATATGATTATTTTGGGGGGTCGTGGCCTGAAAAGTTGAGAACCACTGCTCTATTTGTCAAGCTTACTTAATGAATAATAAAGTCACTTTTTTCTAGATTGTCAAATATGTTTTGTGACTGGGACAATATTGTTCCCTTGGCAGAGCAACTCTATCTTGGTAAGCAGTGGTCCTTTGGGGAGTGAACAGATGCCATTCCAGTGTGAATCCAGTGGTCCGGGAAGGACAGAGGCCTCCACTCAAACGTCTCCTAAGTCCAGACCAGGACCTCAAAGTCCAACTACCAGTTGCAGTGAGACCGATTCTGAGACGGACTGCAAGAGCTCCACGTCATCTAACCCAAGCAACTGAGAATACGTTTCACCACTCAGTTCAGAAGACATTGGGAGAGGTGGTGTATCCTCTTGAGAGTTCCAAGTGTTTTAACCTGTATATTTTATGTAATTGTCATAGTTGAGCTTTCTAAGATTGACAAAGAGGATTACATGGGTAGTGGGTACGCATGTATGCGCCAGTCTTTGCCTGCATGTAGGAGTACGCAAGCATGTGTATATTTCAGTTCTGAACAGATCATTTGTTTTTATAACAGTACAGCACTTCATTGTCATAGTAAAGGAAATATATTTAATAAAGTTATTTCGCTATTTGACTTCTTCAGTCTTGTTTATGCCAGTGTTTCTAAACCTTTTGGGCCAGTGACCCCTATCCACACCCAATTACAATGTAAGGTATTATTTTTGAAACACTAGTTTATGCAGTATTTGTTTCTGCCCTCCTCCCAAAGACAAAACAAAACAAAGTTCTTTTCCAGTTTTAATAACTTTGCAATAGAAGCCTCACTACATATATAAAAAGTGTGGTTACACCTTCGGTCTTGCAAACAATGTACAAAAAGAACAATTATTCTTAACCCACTATATTCTTCAGATTGTGGGGGAAAAGTGATCAACATGCATTTCATCCACATATTGTGCAAAGCTCAAACTGTCTTGGCTTGATTAGGCTTGTACTGTCTGTAACAGGAGCAGAAATGTGATTTAACATCAGAGGCTGTTGTTGGCTTTTTATGAGGAAAACTAATTCTTCATACAGTAGATTCACCCTGTTTAGCCTTGAGGTTTGAGACTCAAGGTGAAATCCTGGTCTTTTGTGTAACTTCAAACAAAACAAGCTGGACTCAGGTACTTAAGTAATAATCCAAGTCCATAATTGTATTCGAAATGTATTTTGTGAGTAGGTAATAGTGGTAAAGCATGGCTATTCTGTTACTATCAATTGACTGGCTAATCTCAGAAAAACGGTAAAACATCTACAGATAAAGATTTAAGGCGGATTTCCAGTGTTTAAATTGGCAATAAAACTACCACAAGTGTTTTGCTTAAGAAACAACATCAGTCACCCAAAGCAGAAAGATATACACAAGGTACCAATTCTGTTCCATATCATACTCAACCATGCAGTTTTCTTCAACAGAATTTGATACCCACACATCTATTTAAACTGTAGCAATCAATTTCAAAGAACCATGATTTAAAATCGTATATACTTTTGGATCTATATAAAATCATCTTAAATATAGAAAAAGCATACATGTCTGAGGACCTATTTAATGCCATGCTTAATCAAAGGAAGAAAAAATAGAAAAGTCATTTCAAATACACATTTCTTAAGAGTCCACAATGGGTAAGGCAGAAATGATCCAAACACTATTCATCCACCACAGGAAATTGTTGCAGCATCTCTGTTCATCTTAAATGTGCTTACATAAAACAACAAATGATACACTTTAAGTTATAACAGTTAAGGTGAGGGCATTGCATTTAGTTACTATACACAGCCAAAATGTTACTCCCCAAACAGCTACCGTCTTGCATCTGTTGTGCCTCTTGCTTCATTCCACAATGGACAGTCAGGCTGATTTTAAAACTGAAGAGTTGCTTGATTAAGCGCTGCTCACAGCACTTGCTATAATTCTATTCATAAATTTGTATATAATGTGCACTTGTATAGTACGTCCATATAAATAGTTTACATCAACATCAGTTAGCAGGAACATTTAAAACTACTTAAAATCAGAAGCTTTCGTAAGGAATGATTTCTTATTCAAAACCAATGGCCCTTGGTCAAACCTTGGCAATAGCATTTTCAGTGAAACATACGATTCGGTACATCACTGTCTATACGTCTACTTTTTATTTTGTCAACATAGGTTAAAAAAAAAAAAAAAAGTGCGTGAAATGGGGGCAAAAGAATCCTCCCATCAACAGCAATGAAGACAATCACCTGTGTGTAATGGGTGCCATCAAAATGTGTTGCCGCCATGTCAAGTCCAACTCTGCTTTTAGAGAATGGCTTATAGGCCCCTAGAGTTAGACAGAATGCGTTGGAGGGGGGGGCCAGTGCAGCGCATATACTGGAAGAGGTGGCCTGGATCCGGAGTGCACTAGTCCGAGTCTGATCCTGAGCTGTCTTCAGCCGGCTGACACAGAGCTTCGTCTAGTGGTGCTAGCGTACCGTCCCTCCTAACACCCATGGGGCGGATCAGGTTCTGCCTATGGGCACAGAGATCAGAATATTAGCACTGCTGTAGTTTGTTCCATGACAGGTGGAAGAGGGTCTATGGGAGCACAAATAAAAAAAAACAAGATTTAAAATACACACATCAAAATGAACGTGATGCAGACAACAGTATGGCTTTGATTAGTCCAGGAGTCCAGCCCCCTTTGTGACCATGGACGATCTAAGAGGAGGCACTCGGCTGCTGGTGTACACCTTTCCTCCCTCCCTAAGCTCAAGGACCCTTGGAAGACGAGTCCTGCCCTTTCAGAGACGCTCGCCCCTATTTGGTCACCCCATCCCCACCCCACTTGGCCTTCCTTCCCTTTCTATGGCAGTTTAATTACAGGATCAGTCCTCAGTCTAATCTCCTCAAAGCCGCGGCTGCCCCTCCATCCTAATCCAATTATATCTGCACTGTGTGTCACCACTTCCCTCTAAGATGATTTATCAGAGAATTATCCAATCAAAGATTTAAAAAGATCCCATTTGCATTCATTTGCAGGATGGAAAACATCAATGATCGTGTAATTCCCAGTTTGTTCTGAAATTAGAATTGGCCAGTTTTGGGAAAGGTCTTGACCACAGGTTTCCTAAACAAGAAAAGACAGTAAAGCTGAATGGAAAACCTTAAGATACAGTTGATATTTACATTATTCAGTGAAATAATCCCCACAGAGACGTGAACAACGTAAAGGATATAGCCTCATGGAAATTATCACTGAAAACAACACCTTTCAGTCATAATAGACCAATTACCATTGATTAAAGTCCAACTCCCTAACCACCTGTGCCCTACTTCATGCAATGGGTAAAACCGGCAACAAGGTGCAGAGCAAAAACGTGTACCAGAGAGAGGAAAAAACACTTTTATACACAATCCTGTCAGTCCTGTGTGGTGCTCTCTCTCATCCCAATTAGTCCAAAATCCATCCTATCCCCCTGAACGCTGAGAGGGGCCTGCCTGGTACTTGCAGATGTAAAGAGCTGGGGGATGGGAGTCAGAATATGTGCTAATTGGGAGACCAGTTAAGCAGTTTGGGGAAGCGCATTCTTGCAGGGCACTGCCTGATCTCCCGAGAGCTGGTAGTGGGGGTGGCGCTGCTGTCTGCGACTCTCCCTCATGACCATGTCTCCTTTACAGTGACACACACAGACACACAACAGAATGGAGCGAGGAGAAGAAAGAGGGACCCAGCCTTGAAAAGGAATCTGCTTCTTGTAGGCACACGTGTCTCATTACAACTCAACCCCTTTCTCTTTGACTTGACAATGACAATGTCAGCTTTTTTTTCTAGGGGTTCACCCCCACCCAAGTTTTCTTTTTTTGTGGTCTAATTTCACCTCCATGTGTCAGTCCACCCCTGTTATGTCGCCTGTGTGCGCAATGTTTGGCTCCTCAGAATGACAAAAAGGTGAATAAAGTCGGGGACACACATATGTTATTAGAAATCTCAAACGAGTCACATAAAGGATCTAAGGCCTTGCCAGCCCACTGTGCACACCAATTAGGTGATAATTAATGGAGAGCTGGTAATGATGCTGCACAGGAGTGACGGCAGCTTCCATTTACAGTGGCTGAATGCGGCGGCATGCTGGAAGAGCAGGCCTAATTGAAGCCGCTGGGCTAACGGCAGGAGATTCTTCCTTTTAATGAACCGGTTGGCAGGGAGCGCGCTCAGTGTTACCTTTGTCCAGGGCGTCATCTTTGACTAGAATTAGCTTCTGCTCCCCAAAGGAAAAGGTCAACATGAATACAACAGGGTTGAAGAGACAATATCTCATAATCATTCATCTCCCTCGAGTGTGTTTTGGGGGGCTTTTGTCAAAAAGCATTCGTTTTCATATGTTTACCTTGACAACTTGTCAAACATGTTGACGAGTTTCTGCGCTTCGTACTCTTTCTGCTCTTCCGTCATGTCTTCTATGGGGTTGGGCAATGGCTCCTCAACGTGGCCTGTGATGGGGTTGATGCTGCAATAGGTACAGGAGAAGTAGAAACGGGTCAGAAGGAAAACGTGCGGTTAGCACATGTCTGAAATGTTACACAGATAACACATACACATGGCATCAAACGATTGGGTCACTTTGAGGCCAGATAATGACCCCCCCCCCCCCCCCACACACCACACACACTTCACTCACAAGGGTTTAGCGGATTTGTATTCCTCTGTGTCCGAGTCTTCGTCTTCAGAGTACTGAGTCTCGCCTCTGCCACCTGCCAGAAGTCCTCGAGCCACCAGGAGTCCTGCTGCGTTCCCGTAGCCAGTGTACTTCAACAGGTTGTCCACTGCAAAGGAACGCCACAAATACATGGTGGTGTTGACATGTACATATGTATATATTTTTTTAAACATTAAGAACTGAGGCCGATTCTATAAATGTCTTCTAAATTCTTCTAAGGTTTTTGAAAAACATGTTTCTATGATCAGTGATTCTCAAACCGTTTCATGTCAAGGACCGCCAAATTATATGTATTTGGCTGTGGACCCCCATCTCAAAATGTTGTTCCAGCGACCCCCAGAAGCAAAGATTTGAGTTACAAAAGTTTGCTTTAAAAATATATATATACACACCGATATAATCAAAGATTTGCACAAATTATCATGATTTTTCTAAAATGTCCGATCGTAGCGCGGCACTCGTTGCTGCGCTATGAGCTTGTATCTGCTATTTGTGAATAGGCAAAGTATAACATAATGGTTAAAGTGGTTAAAATCTAAGCCAGTGACACAGATGATCATAATGGGATAAATCATCTATTGGATTTAATGTTATGGAGCACTCATGTTCCATTCGTCTACGCAACAAATGCATGTTCCCCCTCATTTTGTCCATTTAGCTTCATGTTTTCTCTCACTCACCACTTTCTTTGCAGAGGACGAAGAGAAACTCTGCAGCGCTCTGCTTTACGCCCATGTCAACGTGGGTCATGAGTCGAACCAACTTGTTTCTGACGGTGGTGCCGATCTCTGGCCTGATCTTCACATCTTTTAGTGGAGGAAGCACCTGAAGTGTAATACAGACACCATCACATTATTGCTTTGGTTTAGTTTCAGAGTTTTCAGGCCAAGGACCCCTTAGCTGAGAGGGAGATAAAGCAGGGACCCCCACAACATTTTGTATAAAATTGTGTAGCAGATTTTCACAGATTTCATAGATAGATTCATAGACTTGTTTGACAGAACTGTCATCAGTCAATGTTGGATTTGTGTTAATGTGTTTTTTCAGACATTTAACCACTACACCAAACCTATTTGCCAAAAATAGCCGATCTGCTATTTTTGGCTAAAGTTCTCCTCAGAATAGGGATGCGAGGGTTCAAGTTGTTCATTTAAAAATAATTATCCTATCACATAAAGATTTGAGGCCCCCCTGTAGTAACTCTGAGGACTCCCTAGGGGTCCCGGACCCCCTGTTGAAGACCCCTGCTTTCTTGTATGGCAAATAGATTTTTTGCCAATAATAACATGCCCAAAATAAGTTTGCCAGTTTGAAAGTGGTTTAACATTTCACTTAAAAAGCTATTTTCAAAGAAATGGCCCGACGTGTGTGTGCATTACGATTATGGTACATAAATTGAAGAAAGCAATCCAATACAGAATTTAGTTTGAAATAACAGATTCCATTTTGAGGAGCAATTATTACCTGAGCCTTGATATATCTGCGGATCTCCCTGTGGTGTCTGGAGCCCTCAGTTAACAGGCTCAGTACTGGCGTCAGTCCTTCCTTGTAGTTTGAACCCTGCTTAGAATGAGACAGAAAATAGGGGACGTGAAAGCCTGACCACACAAACGCGCTACAGCTCTAGTGTGTGTGGTGTGTGTCATCGGGGTTGGAAACCTTGTACCGGTATGTCCAAAACCATTACTTCCCAGGAAAAAAAAGAACCTGTTCCAATGTAGTTATTCTTTAGTCACAAGCTTGTGGTAATACTTTAATATACCTTCAAAAATCTATAGAAAAAAAATCTGATCTACAAGCTTACACTGTGACAATATGTATAAAAAATGAGGAGATGGGTGACCTGAAGGACACTTTGTTGACAAACTGTTTGGTAGGCTTAATCCTATTTAAACATTATAATGTTGGGAATGTATGCACAGCACCAAGGAAAATACAAGGCCATGCATGTAGCTCCATGAGATAGATTTGGTCAGTGCTTTCAGTGCTCACTGAAATATATGAGCTGGAGCCATTTATATTTATTACATTTACCGGTATGAAGATTATTGATTTAAAAAGGTGTTTAAATATGACAGGATATCGTCGTTGTCGAGTGAAAACCTTGCATTTATCATTTAATGATTCAAACTAGTGAAAACAGCCGATCTACAAGCACACAACGCCTCGCACCACGAGTCGTTGTGTGCTTGTAGATCTGCTGTTTTCACTACTTTTGTGCGATGGCCTTGTATGATGAAGCAGGGCTTTACTTTGCGAAAGAACGTACAAATTTGAAACTTGGAGATACAAGGTTTCTGCCCGACAACGACGATATGTGAATCTTACCCAATAATGGCATTTTCAAAGGGTATGAAGACGTGCATAAATTTACGCTATTAAAACCACCAAATGAATGAAAATAAAAACAAACTTTGTTATGTTAGAATAGTGATAAATTCAGAAGACAAAACATTTTCCGCGGCCAATTTTGAGAACTACTGCACTTAGTGGACTATTACCTTGTCTATCCTCTTCTCCATGAAGTCCAGCAGCACCTGCACAGTGTCCATGTTCTTGCCACTGTACTCCTCCTGTCCTCCCTGGACCGGCACTTCAATCAGCATGTCCAGACAGGACACAGGCAGGTTACTCAGCAGGTTCACCGCATGACTGGAATAAACACAAGGGACAGTCAGTGTGCTTCCCAAACAGTGGATCGCGACCCATTTTGTGGGTCACGGACCAATTCTTATGGGTCAAGACTCGAGTATTAGTCACGCGATCTTTTCCTACATTTAAAAAATAGATTTCAAAAGATATATTTTTTAATTATATACAGTATATATATATATATTTACAATACTCATACTGGGGGGAAAATAATACTGGAAAAAAAGGCCACTTGGCTTTATTTGGATAAGATAGCAGATATGGGGGAAGAGATGCACAACAAGACTCCACCTAGAATCGAACTGGGAAAGCTATGTTTACACGGTTGATTCACTCAAGTGGTTATCTTCTACCGGTGCACCCCAATGCACTGAATGTCATAAATGAAACAAGGCTTACATTCCAGTCACAGTGTTCCCGTCTCATATTTGGGGCCTTACATCAAATCAGACAAACTTCAACAAAGCCTCCTCCACACAATGGGCAAAAACCACTGTGACCAAGTTCTGAAACAGGTTCACCTCACAGGTCAAAGGGGTGCATCGTAAATCACTTTTACGTGACACCATTTCATTTTCACCCTGTCTGTGGCCAGACATTCTTGGGATTCTTGCATTACATTAAAATGAAAAGAACGCACTTCCACAGCAGTATGACAACTAGAAACATCAAAGGATGAAACCCCAAACATGGTTACTCTTTCCTAGTATGCACCAGGAACCACTGTGTGTGTGTGGCACTGTGGTGTATTTATTTTATCACTGACAGTAAGGAACAACATTGAGATATCTTGGCATTAAGATGGAGTCAAATGAATGACAATGTGAAGAGCAGTGGTGAAAGGGGGCTTCGAACCTGTGTGCTTCCTCTGTTTTCTCCTCTGTCTGAGTCTTTAACAGCAAGAGATGACGCAAGATGGCTGCAATGAGGCGAAGCTGATGGTCACCTTCCTATCAAATAAAGGATGGACAACAGCATGAAGCAGAGGGAACAAATAAATCCAGGGGATACAGGGAAAGTAGTAACAGGTAAATTTTCCATAATATATTACTAAAAATAGAGATGTTCTGATAAAGTTGTTTGGTTCGAGATAACAATTCTGATACCTAAACTTGCTTAATGGTCAACAGAACAGTGAGTACAGATCCGATACCAATGGGTTCAATTACTTCAAATCAATACCAGGCACTGCCAATTCGGCGTATGAGTAACATCAGTATGTATTGGGTAACCAAGACATGCAGGATGTACTGACTGAGGCTCCACCTCAGCAATCCAATACCCAGGGGTCTAGCAAAGGGATTGCTCAGTTCCCGACTATCTTAAATACTGTTGGATGGTCCGGCTCAGTTTAAACTCTTTGTAAAACATGATGGATACAGAGAATGAATGCCATGCTAGCACTGCAAGTATTGTTTGCCTGTGTATCAATCAGCTATAATCACGTAATAAATTAAATGATATCGGATCGGTGCATAGATTCATGTACTCACTGCTGATAGCCAATTCAGAATCTTAGGCTGTATCTGAGAATGTCCAATACTGGTATCAGAACAACTCTAGTTAAACAGGACAACTTGGGGCAAAAACATTACAACATTTTATGTGTAAAAGATTGAATCATTTCACAGCTCCCCCCCCACCAGCCTAATGCTGCATTCACACAGAGAAAAGCCAAGCTAATGGTTGGCTTGGTAATTCAATGTAATCTCTATGCAAACCAGCTTTAAAAATGTCCAAGCTTTTTTCCAGCTTGGAAATTTTAAAAGCTGGACACCTCATTTTTGCCCAGAATTGTCCTTTAAAACATGTAAGGGTTAGAGAGTTTACAAACGAGAGTGAAGCGCAGAAATAAATTCAAAGAGAGAAGCGAAAAAGATTACTATGGTGATGCAGAAAAGAAATTAGAAGAATTTGGGATTTCCTCAACCTAAAAAGAGTAGGTCTCGGCTGCTATAGTCCAAAATAAATATTCCTGGTTTTCAACTGAGCATATTATCATGCATGAAGAGAGACTCCCTTCACACTACTATGAGTGATGTGAAAAGGAGCATCTTGCATTATGGCTGTATGAGGCCTAAATGCACCACATGCCTTGCCCTTGTTCATAGAGACCTGGCAAACTAAATGTGTAAAACTTTTGCCGTCGGTAGTGATGTAACGTAGCCCTCCTTCACAGTGTCATAGTGCGGGACAATAAGCTGTTTTTGAGCACAAAGGTGGTGAACGGAGCACTGAAGGATCATCTTGACTAATTCTCCCTGACTAATCACAGAATGTTGAGAAGATGCCCTAGGGCTTTGGCCAGGTCAGATAGACGATAAACCTCTTATTGGGGCATGGGCTAAAGAAGGGATCAGACCAGTTTGGAAGTACTAAACCAGTGATATTAAAACAGATTAATTTAAATGATTTCTCAAATGTGTTAGATTAACTAATAAAAACGATGACACACACACACTTGTGTGTTAACAGTATGTCTATAATAAAAATGACCATTAAAATAATCACATGCATTGCACCAAGATGTGTCATACTACATACATTATATTAAGAACATATACTATTTGGGCATCATCCAGTGGTATAGACACTAGACAGCTGCATACTGTAAGTACAACGTACTCACCTCGTCACCAGTGTCGGGTAGTGTGAGGTTGAACAATGCTTTCAAAGCTTCCATGGCACGCTCGTTGTCCTCGGCAGGGATGGGTGGGGCCTGGGGTTCGGGAGGGGCGGCCTCATACTGACCCACCCAGCGCACGTCCAAGGTGTGCTCCAGCACCTCCGTTAGAATCCTCACGGCGTGCAGCTCCCGCCGCAGGCCTCCCCTCACGTCCGGTCGGAGGGCAGACAGCAGGAAGAGGAGGCGCAGTGTGAACAGGCCCACTTCGTGGTGGCCCCTACGGATGGCGTGTAAGCGCGCGCACAGACCCCGGGCCAACTGCACGTCTGCCCCGACCTGCTGCGCCGCGGCGCTGTTGTACACCACGTTGCACAGGCACTTCAAGGCCTCGACGACCACCCTCTCCTCGGCTTCAGTCTGGGAGTCTTCCTGATCCTGAAGGCCGTTCTGATTGTCACCTGGTTGTTCCTCTCCTCCATCGCGTAACCTCAGTTTGGCCAGCTCGGCCAGCACCAGCATGCCCTCCCGGGTGGCCACAGGGCCCAGGACACGCTTGTCTCTGGACAGGATGCGGAGGGTCTCCAGGCAGGCCTTTTGGCAGCATGACTGCAGCTGCCTCCCAAGTGCTGCTAGCAGACACTGACACAGCTCCTGCATGATGACGGGAGAAAAGGAAAAGGCTGCAATCCAACAACATAATGTGAAATTATAGGGCTACTATCAACAACAACAAAAAAAACATATTGAAAAGTTTAGTACATACACTTCGCAGGTTCTCCTCATCCTGGTCAAAGGTGAAAGTGTGACTATTCTGAAAGAGACAACATGATGCTCATTCTGATTCTGGACACTGGACAATCTGTCATGAAAATCTCTTTTGAAAATGTTATATTGAGCAGGAGAATTTCTTGCAAAAATGTAATTTAAAGGGCCACTTCACCTCTGGGACAACCAGATCTTATTTTATTGTTGTTTGGGACACGATCAACACAATCCTGAGTTATTTTTTTGTGTTCAATCTGTGTTTTGAGATATTTTACACAAAAAATAACTCAGGATTGTGTTGATCGTGTCCCAAACAACAATAAAATAAGATCTGGTTGTCCCAGAGGTGAAGTGGCCCTTTAATCTGAGACCACTGACAAACTCTTCCTGTGGCCAAAATAGCCTTTGGTGTGGTAGTGGTACTGTAGTGTACAGCATTGGTTCTCAAAGTGGGGTCCGGGGACCCAGGGTCCTTGAGGGAGTTGCAGGGGGTCCCCAACTAAATGATAGTTAGGATAGGAACCAAATGGACCCTTATGGGTACAGTATGTAACTCAGAGTGTGTATAAATGGGACCAAATGGACCCTAACGTAGGGTCAATTTGGTTCCATTTGTACACCCTCAGAGTTAAATAACAGATTTTACAACATGAATTGGGGTCTCCGAGATAGAAATAACATTAAATGGGGGTCACGCCTAATACATGTCAAACTGAGGGTCCTTGAAATTAAAATGGTTGAGAATCACAGCTAGAGCAGTAAAAATCTCTTATGGGCATCCCTGGCATATCTTTTCCAATGGGGGGTCCGCGGAAGTGTCAATGTGGGGGTTCCTTGACATGACAAAGTCTGAGAACCACTGCTGTACAGAAAATGAGCTTGGTTTACTGTAGCTGTCATCATCAGCCTGAGGCTACATCCATCACATCATCAGCGCTACTAACATTAACATATTGAACTAGAGCCCCACATTATGTCCACACAGATCGATCCAAACGTATGGTGCAAATAACAACATTACGTTTTAATGTTCCAAGATCCCATAACCTGCGATGCCAGTTTTAATAATTAGAAGCCCGTTGCACTTTTAGCGACGTAGCTAACACGTTAGCACCACCATGGTTTGTTTTGGTTGACGTCAAATGAGAAGAATCGGCGCCTCACCTCTTGGTTGTACCGGTTCAAAAGCTTTTTGATCTCCTCCTCGTTGTTCGTATCGAGGTGTGCTATGATATTGTTCAGATCCATGGCTGAAATATATCACAGCAAACAGGATAAGATATCCTTTGCTCAGATCAGCCAGGCAGGCAGGGAGGCTACAGGCTAGCAGAGGCTGCTGCTGCTGCTGCTGTGCTGCTGCTAGGTCAATGTGAGGGTTGGTTTCCCCACTGTAAGGAAACACCCCTTTAAAGTTTCGCTGATCTGTCCTGTTATTGCAGTGGTGGTGGGCACAAAGCTGTCAACCTCAGCCCCAGGCCAGCTATAATACTCAGCTGCAGCTACCTTTTTCTTTTTTTTACACAGATTTGAATAAAGTGATAATGGCCGACCGTCTCTCTCTCTCTCTCTCTCTCTCTCTCTCTCTCTCTCTCGTATGATGAAATTGGTGACCCACTTGAAATTGTATTTGCAATTTTTCCCCTTGGTACTGACTTTGGTATTTTCTGCATAGTTCTGTGTTCTATTTGTAAGATATGTGTAAAAAAGGACCCCAATCGAAACAAGCCCAAAAGCATCCTTTTAGTTGACTTAGCTTGTAGGCCTACCAGTGAACTTTATTGTCATGAAACTGCAGGGCCTTTTCCTGTAATGCAGTATTTATTTTTGTATAGGCTATTACCTTGATAGCTTACTTCTTATTTATATGCCGGTAGGTAGAAATATTGCATTAATTAGCCTACATAATTATAATTATATTATAAGCTATTACAGAGCATCGCAGCGGAAGTGGATTCCTGGGGTCACTTAATATTCCCCATTCATTTTCGCCATAGACTTTTACAAAAATATTTATAACAATTATGTTAAGCCTCGAACCAAGCCATCCAGGATGGAGGTGAATCATGATCATATAACCTTTTTTTCTATGAAAAGAACATTTTGAAAATCGCTAAACAAAGGGTAGTTATTAAATGTAGTATATCAAATAATGTAATATTAAAATATGTTTTCACATAGGATCAAAGGTTATATGATCATGATTCACCTCCATCCTGGATGGCTTGGTTCGAGGCTTAACATAATTGTTATAAATATTTTTGTAAAAGTCTATGGCGAAAATGAATGGGGAATATTAAGTGACCCCAGGAATCCACTTCCGCTGCGATGCTCTATAGTTTTATAGGTAACACAAGTTTAGGTAAAAATACAATGCAACACAATGTGCCACAGGGTGCTGTAGATTACTAAAGATTGAGTCATCAAGATATCAAACCAGAGGACAGACTCACAGACATCTTTATTATGATCATAAACCAATGGGATGAACACATCAACTACTTCAGAGCTTTAAAGGGGGTTGGACTCATGGGCTATGGGCAGCCCAGGCCTGGTTATAAAGGCTGCATTAAAGTAAAATTATGTAATTATCTGTTGTATTATTTGCCTCTACCCACTTACCGTAGTTATATAGTCATTACTGGTGATTTATCAAAGATGTTGTGTAAATATTCAGTGAAAGCACCAATAACCATGCCCCACAAAATTAATATTGAGATATTTGGTCAAAAAATAGTGATATTTGATTTGGTCCATCTCCCTAATACGGATTAATGCACAGGTTATGCTCCAATAAAACCCTCGGCAGGAGTCAGAGGTCAAAGGTTATGGGAAAGATGCAGGATCCCAGCAGGGCTTCTTTCTATAGAAATATAGTTCTTGCCACACCATGTTCCCTTTACATACACACACATGCACACGCACGCACGCACGCACGCACGCACGCACACACACACACAGCATTTGAAGAGAACATTTTTTTTGATATTCTTTTAGAATATTATTTCCTCTCCAAATAAAAATGAAGAAAATTATTTGTAAAGTAATCATTGTTTCAGCCACATAACTGTCGCAGCAGTCAATGTGTTTTGTAGATTGAATGTAATGTGATACATATTCATATATTAAAATGTAATAATCAGAGGTACCAAACACACTTGCAATAAACTCAAGTAGATAAAAGTCAGATGAACTGGCACTCAAATGAAACGATTTAAGTATGTGTATATTCACTGGAGAGAGAGAAAAAAAACAGTGATCCACAGCACTGTTTCCCAAACAGTGGGTCGGGACCCATTTGTGGGTCACGGATCAATGTTTATGGGACACGACTCAGGTAAAATTCCCATTTTCTTTTCCTACATTTAAAAAAATATATACATTTCAAAAGAAACACACACACACATATATATATATATATATATATATATATATATATATATATAGATATAGCCTACACATTTTAAAACGAACACACAAATCTAAGAAATTAAAAAAGTAGTAGTGAAAATAGCCGATCTACAAGCGACGCATTGTACGCTTGTAGATCTGCTGTTTTCACTACTTTGGGTACTGGGAAAAAGTCTAATCTCTTTTTTGGGTCTCGACCTGAAAGGTTTGGGAACCACTGATCTACAGTATGTTTCTGACACACACATGCACACACAAGAGAGAACAAATGACAAAATGCACTTTTTCATTTAGATTTTAAAATTATTTATGTGGCAACAAATAATTCCTCATACATAAACTGTCATCTTAAACTGTAACAGTTTAACCACAACAGACATTTTCCAGTGCTTTTATTTACAGAAAAAAGTGACTAGTCCATGTATGTTACTGTACACTTTGATACTCTTCCCATTTTATATATACCCATAGGGCATATATAATAGGTCCTCAGTAGCTTTGAATGCATTATAAAATACACAAACCCTAAGTTAATGTTTTCTTTACTAACCGTACAAAACAGAAAGCAAAAATATCGATTGTAACATAGAAGATAAAGGATACGCCATGTTACAAAGTTACAGGAAATACATACAGTACTATGTCACAACACTCAATCAAAACCATGAGAAGATGACAAGCCAATTTGACTAGTTTTTATAAGGTTACATATACCTACCCTCTGATGTCAAGGTCTTGTTGAAACTCTTCTGCTACACCATATGTGAGAGAGGGGTGCATCTCTCCACTCCGACATGTCTCCTTTCCGACATGTCTCCATTCCGACACTAACCCTATCTCTACCCCTACCCTAAACCTTAGGCCCATGGGGAGTGTCGCCACTCCGACAATAAGAAGTCCATTTCGGAGTGGCGACATGTCGGAATGGAGAGAGCCTCCCGTGAGAGAGACACACAAAGCTCATAACAATGAGTCGTGCAACATCGACCGAGAGAGAATAGCAGTACTGACGTCAGCAACGGCTTACAACGCAAATAGTTGCACATATTACTGACAGTGTGGGTGGGACGAGAGCGTGCTCATTTAAGAGACGCATAAGGGGGCAGTTACAGAAAAAGGAGTACATTCCTAAAAGAAGAAACAAAGGCACAGCTTGGCAGGAGAATTGCACTCTTCCAATGATTCTGCTGCCACTTTTGAAAACCTAGATGATTTGAAGTATGTTTTTTTCTTCCAACACTGAAAACAGAATTTGTTGAAGAACTTACATCAAATCCCTAAGTAAAGTACACCACAAACATTTGCATGATTGACCAGTTACAGAAGTCAGAGCCTCCACACTGTGATTCCAATGACCTTGCATTGGTTCTCTTCACCATCTCCTTTTTCTGCTGCACTTGATTGTGTGCCACTGGGAACTTAGGGGACAGGTTTGCATCCACTGTTTTGGCAGGCTTGTAGCGTGTGCACGGTTGTCCACTGTGTCCAGAGAAGTTCTCCAGAAGTCGTTGGCTATTTAGCCCACCCTGTGGTGGCTTCTCCGTTGATATATGCAAAGCCAGGGAAATGTTGCGAGTGCTCATACTCTGAGTTCCTTCGTGGTCCTAGCATGTACTCCCCATACACGTCTCCAGAGGAGGGGTATCGGGAGGAGTGCATAGGGGGGCTGGTGTAACAGCTGTTCACTGGTGAGACATCCGGCCACCGGGGGGCGACAGGCGTGGAATGCAACCGAGGAGTGTTGCCCACAAAGCAAGGATCCACCCGAGACATCTGGCTGCTTAGCGGGTACTGGTGAAGAGACAAAATGCATAGGTGAAGCAGAAACATATATTGTGGGAAATGTGAACCATATAACTACCTGGCTATCAAAAGGCTATCATGAGCAGAATGTGACAACAGGATATATTTTGAATGTTTTTTGTTATAAATTAAACTTCCATCGCATGTTTCCTCTTTTTTTAAAACAAGAACTTAAGAATGTCAAACACTTACAGTCCTGTGGGATGTCCGATAAACAAAATTCAAACACAAATATGAGAATAACTGCAACATCCCTTGTTTGATTCCAGATGGAGAATTCCCTGTCTATCTACACTGTACTGTCTAATACAAAGCAAACAAAAAACTAAAACTTACAAAAACAAAAGCACTTTAGTAAAACTTTAATTAAACTGCATTAATCAAAGTTCCACACACAAGTTCAACCACAGAAAAGTCAGACATTTATTTCGGGTAATCAGCTAACAGCTGCACTGGCATAAGTGGTTTTCCAGTATTATTTTTGTTGCCCGTGGAAACGGACGACAAACAGTCCTGGCTAAATGTGCTTCTCTTACAAAATATTTTGGACACTTGGCGACCCAACAAAGTGTAGCCGTTCGTTTTCAGCTCAATACTCAACTTCGTGAGAGACACAAAGACAAAGCACAGGCATTGTGCCTGATTTAAGCTCCGACCAGGGTGAAATAGTGGAAGTAAAGACCCTTTTCCCTTATCTCACTAAATATAAACACACAACAGCCGGCTGTATTATGAGCGACCGTGGCATGGAAAAAGACTGTCACCATGGGTCAGGGCTCAGCGACCTCTTGTTCACGCGCAGAAAAGGGACCATTGAATAACAATATTTTAATAAACGCCCCCTTGCCCCCGGTCCATTGCCACTGGCTCAAACAGATGAAGTGACTATTGAGTTCTAGGAAGGGGGGGGGGGGGGTTACAGAGCAATGCCTCCCCTTGGCCCGGGCCAAGCCACCTTTCACTGTCTGCTTCCGCTGTGTGCACAGTAAAATCCTCCGTGTTCCATTCAGCTCCAAGGAGTCTACGAATGGAACCAAATGGACCCGTACGGGTCCATTTGGTTCCATTCGTACACTTCTCGGCGCTGAATGGATCACGGAGGATTTTACTGTGTGGAAAGGGGCGATTCAAGGGGCTTTAGAAACTTTGAGACGGCTGAGGCCCAGCTGATCTCTGCCCAATATAAAGGCGAGGGATCCTAGAGTACCCTTGACAGGAAATTACCATCAGAAGGGTCAACTCACACCACCCGCTACACGACTAAGTCTATGAGTTCAGGCATCAGCATCGCACGCCCGTGTTGTCCATGATAGTCTACCAGCTGTCCATTTTCTCATCATCTTTGACTCTCCAGGACAGCTTTTCATTATTCAGTGACGATGGTGCAGATGTTTTAACTGGCAATCTGACTGACCCATGAACTGGCTGCCGTTTCCATCAAACCAACACTCTGAGAACATTCCTTCACTGTGCAAAAAGGAGCAACTGGTAGTGAACATGTCTGAACATTAAGGATAACTACACATTAAAAGTGTTAATTTATTGATTTGTAACTCTGAGAGTGTACTGTACCAAGCCATATTTAAAAATCACACCCGTGTGAACTGAGCGGTGGTTCCCCCCCCCCCCCCCCCCGCTCCCCCCCCCCCCTTCCCCCCTGTGTGTGTGTGTGTGTGTGTGTGTGTGTGTGTGTGTGTGTGTGCGCGCGTGTGTGTGTGTGCCTGGCCTGGCCTGAAAACAGCGCCCCTCCCTTAACATGTGTGGTCAGAAAAGGTACTACACAGGCTTGAGGCTACATACAGACAGACAGACCCACCCACATACAAACAAACAAACATACCTACAAACATACCTACACACACGGCCACGCTATGGAGACGGTGTGACCACCGCTCAAAAATAAGAAGATATATCTACAAGCTCATAATGATATGTTGTGAGCTTGTAGATCTGTTAATTTTGGTATCGTTTAATTTGATTGAAAAACGTAAAAATCTGCCTATAGTGACATGCCCAAAATAGGGATTGATAGAATACTATATTAACAGTTTGCAAATAGTACAGTGGTATGATTATATAATGATGCTAAAAGGATAGCACAACAAGCCCTAAGGCTTGTTCTGTGCTTGTTTCCATTGTGGTCCTGTGTATTCAATTAATCAAGAACCATGCCAGATTGAAAGTGGTTAATGTAATGACATTGTTTGTAAACAGCGTTGGAGGGCTGTTGGGACTGACCTGTGCAGATGAGCGATAGGCAGAGTAGTGAAGGGGGGAAGGGAGGTTGGAGTCATGGGTCAGACTGGGATACTGGCTCTGGATAGAATGGGAATGCTGGTTGGCATAGCTGCCATAGTTGTAGCTGCCAGTGTATCTAAAATTTGAATCAACAGATGGAAAGATTAGGTCAAAATACATTTAAACAAATACTTCAAACACTTCACTTATTGTCAACCGTATCTTCATATAACTGGTCCGCACTAATGCTCTGTATGACTTGATACCATTTCTGTCTACACAGTCTGTCTCCCGGGGGTGGGCTGTGGACAGTTTGGAAATATGCCTTCCAGTGCCACATTGGTGTGGATTCTAAGCTAATGGAAACTACAGCCAAGTTAGCCTGCTTTTTTCAAAAAAGCCTTTGTTATTACATCAACAACAAAAAAAAGAAATTTGAAATCACCACTGAAGATGTCATCAGTGAGAACATTTTTTGAACTAGCCACAGACTACCTCTGAGACTAAATAGAAATGTGTGTAGTGAACAGAAATAGTACCATCCCATAGGGAGCATTTATGAGGACCCATATATTGAGATTAAGTTGAAAAAAGGAGAAATGTTCTTCACAAATAACTGAGAGTGAACTTAAATGTCACAATAAAGAAAATAACATGTTGTGAATCAAAAGCATCTCTTCCATTATGTAATCTCACCCGTGCTCTTCCCTGTGGCCATAGACTGGCATTCGATGGGCAGAAGACGGAGGGGGCACGGGGGCACCGCTGCGCATGCAGGCCAGCTGCTGTCCACCGTCTGGAGGGGAGCCACCTGATGTTGTCACTGTGTATGTGAGGGACCATGTATATGATTGAACAGCCCCTGGTACACACATATACACACAGAGACAAACGCTGTTGTCAAAGGAGCAACATATAGGTCCTCTAACCATTATCAAACCAAACCTATTTAGTATAGACATGATGGTGGATTACATACAGTAATTCTTTGTGCATAGTTACAAACTTGCACCCTGCCGTCCAAAGTTTGGGATATCATTATAGGCAGCTATTTTCACAATTATTACGAGGTTAGGGCTTTCCACAACAAGTATTATAACTATATAGTTCACCACTATCGTCGTTATAGTTGTGATGTGAACTCTGCCGTTCACTTAAAGGCCCAGTTCACCTCTGGGACAACCAGATCTTATTTTATTGTTGTTTGGGACAAGATCAACACAATCCTGAGTTATTTTTTGTGTTCAATCTGTGTTTTGAGATATTTTAATATTTCAGCATGAATGATGATGCATTTTGCATCATATGATGCAGCATGATGCATCATATGATGCAAAATCATGCAAAATCATCATATGATGCAAAACATATATTGAACACAGAAAATAACTCTTGTCCCAATCTTGTCCCGATCATGTTGATCTTGTCCCAAACAACAATAAAATAAGATCTGGTTGTCCCAGAGGTGAACTGGGCCTTTAAATATATTTGGAAAACATCATCTTTATATTTATAGAGCATGGCGTGGAAGGCACTTTACATAGTATATTCATGCATGTTCAGAGAGTGTACAGTTGCTTCCATGTGCTCGCTAAACTGTGTGGCCTGGCGGACCGGTCTGTGTCTCACCTGTGGTGGTGGTGGTGGTGGCGGTGGTGGCGGCTCCGGTGTACTCAGGGGACTGGGCCGCTATGGGGGAGATGACAGCGGGGACACCCACTGAGTGGACAGACCTAGCTGGAGAGTAGGGACCCGGGGACGAGGAGGTGGGGGTGGTTTCTGTCAGCGTAATCTCCTCTTCTCGCTCCGCTAAAAGGGAGAAACCAAGAATGTTTACATACTCTGTGAGTCGATCAAATGAGAGCTGAGTCGACCGGGGCACTCAGACAATGCAGTGGTAAAGTAGTTGCCCACCACCGCAGGGTCTATGGGTTAGAATCCACCGCAGTGGAGGGCGCCCACTGGCCTACTGGTCTAGGCGCATACCACTTAGGCATTGCCACATAGGCATGGATGCCTGGCGGCGTTGCCGGTTCGATTCCCAATCCGGACGACCTTTGCCGCGTGTCACTCCCCATCTCTCCCCTCATATCCTGTCAGTCTAATGTTCTATCAATAAAGGCATAAAAGCCCAAAAACAAATCTTTAAAAAAAGGAATCCACTGCAGTGAATCTGACAGTCTACACTAGGGGTAGGGAACCTTTATTATCAAAAGAGACGTATTTGGCCCAAAAATTGATAAAAAATCTGTTTGGAGCCGCAAAAACTGAGGGCCCAAGGTGGAGGGGCCTTAATTATTTTATACTTTAGCTAGTGAAAAATAGCAGATATACAAGCTCACAGCACGGCACCGAGTGCCGCGCTGCGAGCTTGTAGATCTGCTATTTTTGAAAAGTCATGAAAATGTGTGAAAATCTTTGAATAATGTATTTTTTAAGCAAACGTTTGTAACTCAGATTTTGCTTCTGGTGGGTCCCTGGAACTAATTATTTTGAGATAGGAAACATAGGCTTTTCAAAAAACCTTAGAAGGATTTGACACAAATTTTCACGATTTTTCTAAAATAGCAGACGAGCTCGCAGCACGGCTGTGAGCTTGTATGTCTGCTATTTTTCAATAGTTAAAGCACAAAATAATGCATAATAATGTTCCCACTTCCCAGTCAATGAATCCTTGTACCCAGGGCCCAGAATTTGGTGCGACACCCATGACTGCACATACTCCTACTATACAGGCTGGCACCTGTCAGCCAGGGAGTAGAAGGAAGGCTCTACGAGACTACATCCTCCCAGTGGCTCACTGGTAGGTGAGCCAGTAGGATACAATACATACAATACAATGTATGAATGAATGGGACGTTGTAAGCGCTTTGAGTTCGCAACCTGCTTAGAAAAGCGCTATAAAAATGCAATCCATTATTATTATTATTATTATTACAATAGCTAGTGACAACATACAGAAATGTGTCCATTTACAGATATTAATTTGTGTGTGAACATCAATCTGCACTAAACTAGGTGAGTTGTGTTATGTACTACACAATAGTACACATACTTAAATTAAAGGGGATGTAAGGGGTGTTTGCGTTCGTTTTTTGTTCAAGAGTTAAAGCTCTACAATTCAGTAATCCTTACTTTTAGAGTGTTCGTTCAGTAACAGGTGTCTCACTGTCTGTCCAGTATTTCAGTAAATAGAAAATAACTTTTCAGGTCGAGATATAGGAGAGAGAGAACCTGATCAGAAATATGATCAGAAAAACTCGGACTGGAAAACTATCAAATTGAAAGTGTTCAATATGATAGTTTTCTGATCATATATTTTAATTTCATCACTTCATTTCACTTTTATCATATTTGAGTTCTCTCTCCTGATTGGTTATAATTGGTATCCCCACCAGAAAAGTTTACTAAGTTTACTAAAGACCTGGAAAGGCGGGGAGACCCTTATTACTGTACAAACAGTAATGCTCAGTACATGATGGCCAGCATATAACCAAGAACATCCACAGCCACCCCTTTAACATTATGGGTTTTACAGTGTACTGTATATTGTAGAGATAGTTAGTTGGTACAGTGTTAATGTTGACCCAGGGGTCCTTGAGGGGGTTCCCAGCTAACTTATTAGTAGTTAGGAACCAAATGGACCCGTAACTTTGTACAGTTTCAGAGTTATGGGGGTCCGTGTCCAATCTAATGCATAAAAAACTGGGTGTCTGTGAAATAAATAAAAAACACTGGTCTCACCTGTGCTTCCTTCTCCCTTCATGGCCCTCATTAGCTCGTTGGCTCTCTCCTGACAGTGCAGCGACTCCAGCAGGTAAAGTACATAGTCATCAAACATCAGATGGATCAGGTGGAAGGACCCTACATGCAAAAATACACACGTGTCCTCAATTATTATGTGGATGATGGATGAGGATGACTGATTTAAGAAGAATACTGTTGTCAGACAAAAATCATTTAATGTAATGATTTTGCATTGTGTTTGGAAGTGTAGCGTTGCTCCCGTGATGCTCCAGAATAATCTGCGAAACCATAAAACAGCCTCTGATATCACAACCCCCCCCCCCCCCGCCCACAACAAAACTGTTACAACAAAAATGAACAAATGTTCACGGTTAACAGTTTGACCGTTTGTTGTGTGCTATAGGTCTGATAGGACACAACAATGGACATGTTGTGTCCATTATATAACTTATTAGGGCCTGATTTATACTGCATTCATGCATTTTGATGCACATAGGATAATGTATGTGACAGTCCTTTATAGTGCACAGGCTTTGATTTTGATATTAAGAAATAAGGAAGTAGATATTTCAGTATGTTCTGTGCACGGATCCCTGGCATGGACAAGAGCACCCAGCTGATGAGAGCAAAGGCGCTTATGATGTGTTTCATGAACCATTAGTTGAGAGCTCTACCATCTTTCAGACCAAACCGCTAACTAGGATGAAAGAAACATACTGTGTAAAACCTTCAAGTGGATGAAGATGGAAGATAGACAGTGCACTGCAGATGGAGAATTATTTCTTTGATGTAATGGACAACATCCTCTCAAAATTCAGAAATAGTTTTAAATACATCTTAACACCAGATACCTTTCTACACGTGAACTGCAACACTTTGACTTTTTTCATATGGAAGATTTTAACTTTGACAATAGTCAAATATCTGTAAGATATCTGTACTTTTACTAAAGTAATGCCTTACGAGTACATGTGCCACTGTTTTTTTTCCGCCATGTTTAACGTGTAAGAAATAATGAAGCAGTTGCACCTTTGTTACATGGCGTTTGGACAGCTACCTTCGCACCATAAAAGTAATAAAATAAGAAATATTTGGAATCTGGAATGGGGCTCCCCAGGGGCCGGATTCGGCCCACGGGCCGCCAGTTGAATATCACTGGCATACAGTATGAGAATGGGACCAGCTTGACTTCCTAACCTTCCTGACTTAACTATCGCAATGCTTCATTTAAGGCTTGACCGCCATAAGATCAGTACATTATCTTGTAACTATATTATTGTTATGCTATTTAAATATATAAATATATTTACATTTATTTTATAAATAAAGGGCCAAATACACATAATATTATGTATTTATTTGGAAAAATCTGCCAATTTAACGTTGATGTGCCCACTGGACCTGTTACAGTGTTGTTTAGTAGTTCTTGTTGGGGTATTTGCCATATATATTGGCACATACTTGGAACTCATCCTCTGCTTTACCGAATGCTAACTATTAGGAGTGAGTCAGGATCAAATTGATATGATTTGTCAAAATAAGCTGTTTATGTTATAGGCTATATTGAATAGGTAGTGTCACCAACAGCGTGGCTCTCCAGTGTGAAAAAGAATCCCTTGTCTACGTTTCGGGTAAAAACATTTACAGGCTGGACTTAACATTTAGGCATAGAATTATTGAATGCTTTAACCAGTGAAAAATAGCTTGTAGATCTGCTATTTTTTTTTTTTAAAGTCGTGAAAATGTGTGCAAATCTTTGAATATATGTATTTTCAAAGCAAACGTTTGTAACTCAAATTCTGCTTCTGGGTGGTCCCTGGAACTAAATATTTTGAGATGGGGGTCCGTGGCCAAATACATATCATTTTGGGGGTCCTTCACATGAAAAGGTTTGAGAACCACTGATATAGTAGTCTCTCAAGAACCGACTAACTGAGCTCCAGTTAAGTGAAAAGGACCTTTTCTTTGACGATGGCTGGCCAGATTGCTGACATAGAAACATAGGTTTTTGAAAGAATCTTAGAAGGATTCAAAGGACACTTATAGAATCGGGTCAAAATTCAAATTTTCACGATTTAAAAAAAATAGCAGATCTACAAGCTCTCAGAGCGGCACTCGGTGCCGCGCTGTGAGCTTGTATATCTGCTATTAAAGCATAAAATAATGATACACAATAATGTGTACTAGTTCTAAATGGGGGACATAAATGACCTGATCAAGTTTGAAGCATCTCCTAAACACCATCTGGTTGATGAAATCATATCCTCCAGATGACTGTGGACGGCTCCATGTAGCTCAAAAAAGAGGGAAGGCAGGGTTGTTTCCAGAACCAGTGCCAAAAATATGACAGCTGACCCCCTGGGGTTGCATGGAGGATGCGACCGTGGCATAGAAGGAAGCCCCAAACAATCGTGACATTGTGCTGGCCATTACTGCCACCGCGTGCATAATAAACACTGATGGCCATTCAGAGAGCCGAAGCGCAATACTGCGCGGTCATAAAATGGAAAGACGGGCAAACGCGTCGGGGACAAGGGGAGGGTGGCCTTTGTTAATTAGCTGTTGTTGCACACAGACCTGCTTTATCAAAACACTGGAACCAGCTGTGTCTTTGATATTCACAGACAGGGCCAAAGGAGAGAGGCTAGGGGGAAGGGAAGCCATTTTTTCCTTTCTCTCTTTTTTACAGCCTCTAACTCCTTCAAACCAAGCTAGTAAAGTAAAGACCCGGGGCCAGCGGCAAGGGAGCCATTTTACCCATCATGCCTCCTCATTTTAGTTCTGAGACTCAGAAGACACTGGCGTTTTCTAAACCCACACAGTGTTAAACTCACTACTTGACACATCGGCAAAGACACATTATATTCGTCGTCTTAGGATGTGTCTTCCTTTTGTTGCAAGGGAACAGAAGTAACACGGATCACGTGACAGTCAGACGAAAGGCTGTTGGCCACTCACCAAAGCTGGGTGCACTGTGGAGGGTCATATCCCGGATGACTCTGGTACCAAAACATGACCACATCAGCAGGAACTGTTGGGCCACCTTCTTCAGGCACCCGGGCCTCTTCCCTGCCACCTAAAGAGAGCATTTCCATGTGAAAAGGGGGGAAGGGTAGGGATGCCGAGGGTAGAATTAACCCCCAGGTCCGTATTGGGGCTTAACCCTCAGGAACGAAAAACATGTCAACAAGTCAACTATTTAATTTGCCCCCGGGGACACGCCTTCCTATTGAACTATTGTCTGGTGAGTCCAAGACGTTGCCGGGGCGACCACATTTTACAAGCCCATATCTGGCACATAATGGCCGCAAATGGGAGCCTTGAAGACATCATTAACTAAGAGGATTGCTACGTAAGTGGCTCTGCGTAAAAAAAAGAAAAAAGGGTAGGGTAGGGTGTATTCAGTGCTTTGCTGTACACAAGACAGTTACTTTGCAAAACTTTAAGTGAAACTTTCACAGGTTTCTCTTGAAATAAATTAACTAAAATAAGCTATAGTCAAGGATGATTGGGCGAGATCAGCCCAATCCAACATTTTTTATCACGACCCCCTTCCCAAATGTGTGTGGGGGTAAAAAACAAAGTATTTGCTTCCTGACCTTGACTACGCAGTGGTCCACCATAGCGTCCAGCCACTCGATGTAGGCTTCAATGGGAGACTGTTCCTCTAGCAGACGATCAAACTCCTGATACACTGTGAGAGGATGAAGAAGGTCGTCAGTGTTGTAAAGTAACTAAGTACACTTACTTAAGTACTGTACTTTTACTCCACTACATCTCGGATCCAAACATTGCACTTTTACTCCACTACATTTATTTGAAAACTTTAGTTACTAGTTACCTGGCAGATATAAATTATAATATTATAAAACATACATGAAACGCTTCAGCCTTATTTCATTCCGTGGCTATTGTCAAACATTTTGTACTTTTGGTACTGCTACATTTTTTATTACGGGCTTTTACTTGTAGTATTTCTACATTGCAGTATTGATACTTTTACTTAACTAAAACATTTGAGTACTTTTTCGACCACTGGGTGTGAGCTTCACAATAAACACGTTGGGTTTTTACCACGTCTCGAAAAGACACGACTACACACGGCGAGATTAAACCAAGAGCACTAATTGCTAACGATATGAAAAACTACAAGTGCCTGAAATGGACACTATTCATGGCACCCCGCCCCTCTATTTCTGTGACCTGTATGACCCCCTCTGAGGGGGTGACACCAGAATGAGATGGGGATCGCTCTGCAGGGTGTTTTCAGGGAAGAGTGAACTTGTTTAACCTTTAGTCTCCATCATTAAGGGGTTGACTTTCGTGGTCGTGGGAATGACTTCTACCATGGTGTGTTATTTAAGTGCTATGGGTTATACAATTGCTATTTGCTTATGTATACAATACACGTATTTATATACATAATTCGTCGTTGTCGGGTGAAAACCTTGTATGTCCAAAAAAGTTCGTTTTGCGTTTATCATTTTAAAAATGATTTAAACTAGTGAAAACAGACGATCTGCAAGCACACAACGCCTCGCACCGCGAGGCGTTGTGTGCTTGTAGATCGGCTGTTTTCACTACCTTTGTGTGACGGCCTTGTATGATGAAGCAGGGCTTTGCTTTGCGAGAAAACGTACACATTTGAAACTTGGAGATACGAGGTTTCTGCTCGACGATATATTGGATTGCACTCTATTTCACAGGGGGAAATTCTGCTATTATAGCAGCCAAGACACATAGCGGTACATACCGTAAAGGTGGCTGTGTGTGTACACCCGGGAGTGAGAGGAATAAGAATCGGATACACACAGAATGTACACACACACACACACACACACACACACACACACACAAACACACACACACACACACACACACACACACACACACACACACACACACACACACACACACACACACACAGCTTTGTCTACTTACGGTGGATAATAAGGCGTCTGTGTTCATCTTTTGAGTCTTCCATAGTGTACAGAGTCTGCTTAGTGATGCTGTTCAGGTCCACGTTCCTCCAGTCCTCTAGCATCTGAAATGTGATGTCAGCGTTGTGGATCACTGTGCGTGACGCCTGAGGGGTCAACAGAGACAATATTACCTACCCATATATACTGTACACACACAGTACACCCATGTCCCTTATCAGTGATGTTGGTTCATGTGGGCTTTTATTACATTGACAGAATGATAGGCACCTGACATAGATGGTTTAACGATGTTTGCCGCTTTAGAATCTGTGAAAATCTTCTGGATACTGGGAATAGAAGGAGAAACAAAACAGGCTTTACTCTACAATTCTCACCTCATCCATGCAAAATATTTCCTTTTAGATCTAAATAATAAATGAATACATTATTATTAATACCGGTAATAATGATAATAATATAATAATATTTTATAATGCAGCCACTTACATTCAAACTTGATATTCCTTAAGTTTTCAGGTAGGTCATGAAGTGCAACCTTCAACCACTCGTCAAGCTGTTTGGCAAATTTCCGGATAACCTGAGTTAAACTGGATTGGCGGGCAAAGGAACACACTTTAGCCACAAATTATAATATAAACAGTGTCCTCATAAGTCTTCGTTGTTATTTGCTCTGCTGATCCTTCTGATCGTTCCCACACACAGACTCTCTTCGAGTCATGTAATAAAAAACATGCAATATTTGACAATTTGAAAGATTGTGGTCACGCCAGTGTGTGGAACGATCACATGCAAGATAAATGTGGAACGTGCATGCTCACCTATCAGGCAGCGCTTGCAGGACGGTGGGCATGAGCACTCCAGAAATAGCCTTGTAGAGGATGGAGTCACAGACCCCTACGATGTTAACCACCGTAGAGAAGCTTAGCACAGGGAGCATGTGTGGCGGCATGCCCTGCCAGAAGTGCAGCAGGAAACTTTGGACCTATTGACACAACATACACATCACAATATTCACTGTTAAACACAGATGACACAGGTAACACAGGTAAACGCTAAACGTAAGAGCAAAATGTTTGTTCTCATTTAATGACATGTATTTGTTGAATTGAATTGTTACTTTAGCTAGGGTTCAAAAAAGTCACTGGGGATTATACAGTATGAGAAAAAAATGGAAAATGATCATGTAGAAGTAAAGAAAAGAAAGACATTAATAGTCCAACAGAGAAAAAAAATAAAAGAAAACTTGCCTCATCGAAGTTGGCACGTATGACTGTATCTAGTATCCTTTGACAGTGTGTTCTATACATCATGATAAAGGTTGACACCTGTGGGCGAGAAGAGAGAATTAATCTAAATACAGCACAAACGCGACAGCTTTGTCTCTTCTGGGGCTCTCAAAGGCAGGATACAAAAACAAGAGAATAAATCTTGAGCGAGGCATGCACACCAATAAATACCTGTTACAGGACCAGACTGGACGCCATGTTATACAAAACAAGCTTTAGACATCACCCAACACACAAACCATTTGAAATCATGGCCCCCCCCTTTAAAGCCGGACAGCTAGTGCCTGTCCTTTGTCCATTGCTGGATCTTATTATCTCCCCAAAAGATTAAGAGTTAGTGAGGAGCCAGCATATAAATCCTCAAGGTCCTTCTCTAAACCCGAGCCCAGGGAAGGGCCTGGGACAGATAAAAGGCCGGAGCCAGAGGGGGCACAGGCAGCGATGCTAAGACGGCAGGGGAGAGGGAGGGCGATGTGGACAGACTTTTAAAAGTCCTGTTTACCTTCTCTTCGGGCAGGCTGGCGGGCAAATTTAGGTCTTTGACATTTGGAAAGTCTGGCAGGAGCGTCCCCAGTTTGGAGCGTGGTGAATACGCTACTGTCTGCTTGGTGACCTCTTTCTTCCCCGTCTCGTTCACCCACGCCGCACCCTTTCGGGAGTACATCACATCATAATACTGAGAGCTCTCCTTCACCGCAATGCCGTAGTAGTGGTACCTGGGGAACACGGGCCATCTATTATAGTCAACACGCACAAGACCGTTTACACCCACCTACACAGTCAAATGTAAGTGCCGTTTTAACTCTGAGAGTATACAAATGTATACTCTGCAGTCTGCGGTCACATTCATACACTCTAAAAGTTACAGATAGATAAATGAAAACAGGGTTTTACAGTGTAAATGCAAGTCGACAGAACTACATTATAAAGATGAGAGGACAGTTTGCTCAGA
The DNA here is from genome assembly GCF_963921795.1 of Nannobrachium achirus. Lineage (NCBI taxonomy): Eukaryota > Metazoa > Chordata > Actinopteri > Myctophiformes > Myctophidae > Nannobrachium > Nannobrachium achirus. The sequence continues at coordinate 23,627,480 of NC_137820.1, forward strand.
ACATTTTCTGTGAACTGGAACATGTAAATTATGTGTAAGTGCTTGTTTTGGGATCAGCTTCCTGTCCAGAAGCTGATTAGAGGACAACCTGACTGATTATAAAATACTACTTCCTTTTATTAATAATGCATTATGGTCTGGTTCATTTGAATAACTAGCCATTTTCTCAGCCAGAGAACAAGTAGATAACTTACTTTGACTGGCCCCTAGTTCCCAGTCTTCGGGTCGTCAGTTGTGGAAACTGCTGTCTGATGATCTGTGCAATTTGGGAGAGGAAAAGGTGTTGGTGTGTTTCATCTTAATGGGTAACTGCCGAGTTGAATATGCATTCATCAATTGAGATTTTATTTTAGAATAGAACTGAGCAGAACTGAGGTCAGACAAGAAGAGAAGACAAGGCCAAATCACATCTTAGCCACCTGACTATTCAATTCACTCAATGAGGGAAATGACACAGCATGTAAGACGTTTCAAAGGGTTTATTTCACTTATGGTCTCGGACACAGTACTATCTAATATGTTAGCTAATAAAGCAGAGACTACTCTGCGTAATAATAACGTGCAGTGTGAAATTCCCATAGCTTGATCCCCAGGGAGGTCTTTGAGAGCCATCCGTTTATGACAGGTTCAGGGGCATTACTTTTTTCTTTTTTTCGTATATCAAACATCTCTCCAAACCCCCCCCCCCCCTCCAACACCCTCCCAACACCCTCCCTCTCTCTTTCTTCCACTCCCTCCTTCTTCCTTTCCTCTCTTTTTGTCTGAGAGATCGGCTCCTTGGTCCAACTCCCGGTGCAGAAACTTTAGCAAACAGTGTAGCTCTCCATTGTGTGGGATGAAAAAAGGGGCCACGCTGTGAAGTTTCTGTCAGACCCTGCTTGATAAATGAGCAGACAGGGAGGCAGCCCGGGCCCTCGCTCGTTTTTTTGTCCTGAATCAATGAAGCCTTCCTAAAGGACACCCCACACTGCTCCAGCCACTGATCTAACATTCCGCAACATCTCACCCTTCCAAATTTCCTTTAATTACACATTAATCCAGGCCCCTTCTCTTTTTCAATATCTTCCGACAGGAGCTCTGGAGGGGTGGGGGGGGGGGGGGCGTGGGGGTCTGAGCCGAGGGTTGGGGGTTGGGGATAGGGTCCAGGGCATAGGGGCGGTTGGGGGTAGGTAGGTTGAGGGACTTCTCCAGGGTTGTGGGAACTGAGGTATGGTGTTCTGTTCAGTGGGTTTCAGGAGAAGCAGCCACAGAGCTTTACTCCATGCTTTATCAACGCCTCAAGCCAGATATCTACAGTAGACATTTACTTGGCTACAGGGTTTAGTGTCATTATTACCCTGATATTATTCCCTCGGCCTGTGGTTACTGGTCACTATCCATTTCCACTGAGATATAGTCTGCGGTCATTTTGCTCGGATTCATGATTTTCTCAGGCGTTCAGTGTATAGATCGAAAAACTACTTTTTCAGCCATGCTTGCTTCAGCGGTCTAGTTGTGTCTATTGTGCCTCATCGCGAGTAGAAAATACATTCATCTGAAGGCCATTTCTCTTCTACACTAAATCATAATGTTGGGTAGGCCTACAATATGTTTCTATGTTTCTTTAGAGTTGACCTTGAGAAGCTTGTTGCAGTCATGATGAAAACAATGGCCAACAAGTATCTTATTACAACACACAGTATATAGTATTCTAAAATGGTATCAGATATTGTATAGGTAACTGGTTCTCGAATTGGGGTCTGGGGACCCCCAGGAGTCCCTGGAGGATTTCTAGTGAAAATGAGGAACAGTTTAACCTGAAATATTTTCAAAAATCTTGAAAAATGTTGAACTAAAACAATTATAAAAAACAAAAAAGCCTTTTGGCACAAAAGCTTTCCAGATGAGAATACATATCGCCTGTCGGGTGGAAACCTCATGCGTCCAAAACTACTTTTCAGGATTCTAATTCAAAAGTAGCAGATCAAAACGTGTCGCTTCATGTCACGTTTCAAGCTTGTGGATGTGCCACTTTTGATACTTTTGAGTGACACTGTATTATTATGAATGAGTAGGGCGTTAATTTCCCCCCCAAAAAATGCTGTTTTGCCCGACAGCATTTTGGGGTCCTTGACATGAAAATGTTTCAGAATCACCGTGTATAGGCACTTATAGACAGCGTGTCATGTCATGTCATGTCACACATTTCATATAATCACCCCATGCCCATGGATCTTTTTTCTTTGTCACACAATGTTTAACCATCTGCTCTGAAAGGAGGTTGGAATGGTACCTTTCCAAAGCTGGCAGCGTTCACAGGCAGTGACTCTTGCTTTTCACTGAAGTCGAGGTAGTGCATGTAGAGGGCACTTCGGGGGATGCACACGCCCTCAGCGATCTCATAGTTGTCCTCGAGCCTGTAGGAACCGACCAATGTTATCAGAAAAACAAAAACATGCTCCTGTATTGATAGTGGGGTCCCGTAAATTATCATTAAGGAGTTCCCAAACTTCTTTTCAACTTACGACCCCAAAAAAGACATTTGATGGCTTTCCGGGACGCAAACATACTAAAATACATTATGAAGTTCAGCCCTAATGCAAACTTTCAGAGATGAATTTAATTTTCTTTTCTCGAAAACATACATTTACAAAAGAAAGGTAGAAAGGTAACAGGACATATTCACATTACACAAAAAACGTCCAACGACCCAAGATGGGTCGCGACCCTGTGTTTGTGTAACAGTGACTTAAATCAAAGCCATTCTAAGTCAGGTTTCATATGATAACACTCCTGTTAATAACATGGAAACATACATTTATTTTATAGAAAAGTGTCCACATCAATTTAATCAGTGAGCATAGTTATGACAACACTGTTGGTTACACAAAGTTTCATGCTCTAACTGTGAGATATGCAGTGATAATCAAAAATGGGATTTGAAGTCATTAGCCTAAACAGCGTGTCTTCATCCTATGTTTCATTTAAGTCAAACCAAAGAATAATCTAATTTCAGAACCAGAAGCGTACAGATCTGCTTAAAGTGTATTAAAGTAAATTAACTAAGTGTTCAGACTGTTGACATCTGACAGCAAATTGGACCAAAGAAAACTTGACTTATTGATGATAATTATGTTATATCCAATCTAATTTGTCCTTTCTTTCATTTCTTTTGCTAAATGTATACAGCTAGATTATTGGAGATAAGAACTTGAATAAAATATATTTGATTTTTCTGCTGCTTCAATACTTGAATATTTCCGCAAATATATATAAAATAAATCAACAGTATTTAACAGTAATGCGGGGGAAATTTGCAATTATATTGGATTATCAACATCATAATTATTTTAATATTCTTTAATTGTTTAATAAGACTTCAATCCATTTGGAATGAAGAGCTGGGTTGAAATCAAACCAGCATGAAAACCAAATGGAATGTCTTCGTCAAAAGGTCTTTACTGCTGTGTCTGACTGTAACATAACTGACAGTCCAGCATTCTGGAGTGTCACAAACAACTATCCACATACATAGTATCTGACTGGATGAAGTCACAAAGGCAGGATTTACCCATCGAGCTACCAACACGCAAAGGCTATACTGTAAAATCCAGAGTGTACTCAACTATGAGTGTACAAACAACTAAATGGACCCTTCCAGATAGATTCGGTCATATTGGTACACTCCCAGAGTTAAACGAACATTGAGGATTTTACTGTGTATAGTTGTCAATTTCTATGAGAAATCATAATTTGTATTTATTTTATTTTATTGATCACAAAGTAATTGACATAAAAAGACTCTTAATTCCTAAGGTCTAGAAACTCTAGATGACTGCATTGCTGGTGTTTTGCATAGTTTTTCATCACATACTAGTTGACTTTTTATACAAAAAACCGAATGGTAAAATACACATAACTACAAAATAAAATTCAAAAGGACTCACCACTGCAGCGTAGCCGGTGTCGAATGCGATTTAGAAGCTCTGTTATTTTCTTTTTCTTCATCTATAACCCACAAAACATTTTGGTTTCAAACGAAGGCAAAGCAAGGGACCACAGAAATGCATTTTGGCATTCATTAATTTGTTGATATTAAAAGGACATGTTATCACTGTAAGCACTATAATGCCTGCACATCATGGTTTAATGACTTTTACGGCCTTTCACGCCTTAATGTGTCAATAGTATAAATGAATGAACAGTAAGGAATGTTTTTCAAAGCCACAATTTACAACATTCCTATTGAAAAACCACGTTGATGCTGAGGAATACTAATCTGGCTTACTTTCATCAATGGACATATTCCCCAGGGAGGTGTGACTGGAATAACGTTTACTCTCACTCTCATTAAGGCATCTTTCAATCCAGCTCTCTATAAAAGAAACCATAGGCCACAAGTCACAAGAGTGCAAAAGCTACTTCCAAATTAATTATGAAAAATGCCACCAATTAATACAATTCAGACAGAATGTTCCATTTTAAATTAAATTCATTTGGACAAATATTATTTGATTACAATAGTGAGAATAATGAATTCTGTATTAGGTACAGTATACAACATGTTATAGCTGTATTATATACGTTTTTGGGGTTGTTGTTACTTTGTATTGACAATGCAACAGGTGTCACGGTAATTTGCTCAGTTGGTGCTTTTTTCCCATAAGCAGTGCAAATCATTCAGACTCAGAGCACAGGATATTTTAAACGTCATTAATTTGACTGGGCAAGTTGACAACTATCAATGACGTGGGCACTAGTAGAGCTACGGTTCTTCTTTTTAAAATGTTTTCACCAAAACGGCAGGAATCCTGCATTGTTCCAGAAGGGTGGGAGGTGGGGGGGCTACAAGCGCACACACGTTCACCCAATGGAGCTTGCACATCGCTGCACCAGCCTCGTGGAATAGAGGCCATTGTCCTGTTTAAATTTCTACTTAAAAATAGCTCAACTGGTGTCCTTTCTGAGAAAGAGAATTGGTAGGGCACCACTGCATTCATTTAGAAATTCATGTAAAAAAAATAAAAAGAATAAACCCTTTGGTACTTCTCAATTGAATGCATTTTCAAAATTTAAAGTTTCAAATTCATATGCAATTGCATATCAAAATAAGTAGAAACTTTGTATCTAAAATAGTTTAAACTTTATGCAGTAGTGTGGGCTTAAGCTAACAGATACAGTTTCTTTATCATCTATTCCTCTTCAAGCTCAAAGTTGTTCAGAGATCTAGTTAAGTGCAGTGCATAACGTAAAAGCATTTAATTACGTCACATGTTTTCATCAGAAACACGTAATATTCCTCCTAAGTCGTGCAAATCGGTATTTTCCGCATGGGAATTGACAACAATTACTATAGCAGCCATTGGCAGGGCAGCCTGTTGGCAAGGCAACCTGTTACATCCAGTCAAAAGGGGGTTTACCATGAAGGGGGGGAGGGGGGTCACAGAAATTCAAAAGTTTTAGGGACTTGGAACTTTGCACTAGATGAAGATTCTACACCTAGATCTGTGGCACGTGTGCATAGAATAGGTCAGAATACCATTAGTATCCCACGGCTCCACAGTAACAGGCTGTTTACTCAGAGTCTGTTTTAGGAAATGTCTCTACTATATTATAATAAATTATTATTATCATTGTTATGAACTATTTTGACCTATTTTAAATAGCCTATTTTTAGGAAATGAAATAAACCAATTATATTTAAAAACAAAATGCTTTGCAGCCTACCACTAAAATGACATGTCCATCACTTTTTGTCTACAAAAGAAAAAGCTTTTTGACATCTGTAATCTTTATATATTTGCAAACTACTGATTATGCGCATACACAAAAAAAGTTAAACCACTCAGTTATTATGAAATTAGTCGACTAAATAAATATCCACAAAACTATCCACAATAGCTCAAATACTGGGTTGAATCATTTGCCACAGGCACAGATAAGCTGGAGATGTAAATAATTGGATTGAATATGATCAACAGGTGAAATGGATGTTAGCTCTTTTATTAATGCACTAGCAGACTGTACTACAAAGTAGATTATGATACTCTGTATTATTTTGTTTAATATTGAATTGCAGTTCAATAGTAATTCTAAAACTTTCCCCTATTTATATAATTTCCAAAAAGATAAAAGAAAACTGAAAATATTCAGTAAAGACCTTAGGATAAATGTACATATGCCAATATTTTAATATAACTACTTATATAACTACTTTTGTAATGGTTGTTGAAAAGTTCAGCTTACCTGACAAAGTGGTTTACAGGGAGCAGGTGCATAAAGCATAAAGGCACGTAAATATTATTTCCCCCCCACTGACAATGGTGGAATTTAAAGAGATTAATTGTGGAAATTGAATAGATGCTTGAAAAAAGCCAACGGCAATCAGGCCAAGCAAATGCTAGAGCCCTTAGGACAATTGCACTACATTCCATGATGCTTTTTTTTTCAGGATGTGAATTTGTGGTATTACACCTCCTTAACACTCTCCTCCATGTCAGTTGTTAGAATTAAAAACAATGTCCTGAATGAATAACCTAAACTCAGACCGAACGAATGGAAAAAAAAGGCCAAAGCACCAGACACTCTTGAGTGGCTACAGAGAAAGTTTGAGACGTCCAGGGCTCCAGCAGCGGAAGTATCTACAGTGATCCAGAACAGTGGCCGGTTTGCTCAAACACATCCAGGCAAGGCAAGGCGATGGGATGAGAACATCAGGACTAACCTGTAGAATCCATATCAGGCTCCTCCAGTAGCCCACAATGCATCCTCTTCCCATCAATGACACCGGCTCCCTCCGAGAAAATGGCTTAGTGCACGTTTCCCCCCTCCTCGGTGGGTCTCCCCGTGTCCGGCTCCGTCTCTCCGTGACCACTGCCCGTTCGCACGAGATGTTGAGGAGGATCTGAGGTCCGCCGAGAGAGGGGTGGTGTTGGTGGTGGTGGTGGAGAGGGGGAGGTGGGATAGAGGGGTGGAAGGAGGAGAGGACGAGGAGGGGGTGGGGGGTTAGAGACTCCAGAAATCCAGCGGGGGGAAAGCCAGACCCGTCAAAATGTTTGCTGATGTTTCATGGGAAAGGGGCTGATTTTATAGGAGCCCTGATGGGGACATGTCATTGATAGGCTTGGAAGGCTGATGAATGGGACCAAGTCAGATGGGGATGTGGCAAGGCTCACTGGAAGTCTTTTGTGGGGCTGTTTTGAATAAGAAAGGCCTCCCTCCCAAAGAAAAAAAAAAAAAGAAGAGGCTTAGATCTACGCAATCCTAGCACTGTGGCCTCCCCGTCTTCCATTATAGCATTTAATACGTTTTTATACACCCCCCAGTTCCAAATACACACAGAAGCACTACTATTACCATCCCATGTAAATCTAAATCCTAGTCTCAGAGCCCATAAAACACTTGTAATGTTAGGCCTGCCTCCTCACTGGCCGTAAAATCCCATACCTCGATCACATATCGACATCACACATTTTGTTATCTTAGCGTCTCGTACGTGCATACGTTCAGCGAGCGGACCAAAACTTCCAAAGATTGCCAAGTGTGAACTTTTTCTGGAGATAATTCTCACTCCCCCATCGCTGCCTTTCGTTGTGGCAACCTTATTTTGGTGTGCCTCTGAGAAGAGGGAATGGTCACAAAGGGGGGGGGAAGTAAAAGTGCAAAGCCTGGGGCTGGGAGGGCTCTGATGGAGTGCCTGAGAGCTGGAGAAGGGAAAGCTGTGATTAGAATATGAATGGAACCACGGGAGAGGGGGAGAAGAGAGGGAAAGAAGAGGGAGAGGAGAAAGGAGGATTATGGCTGAATTACTCACCACACCATGGATGGCAAAGGGAGGACTTTCTCTGCCAGTGCGCAGGCGTAGGGACATGGCCTGTACTTTCTGAAAACATGAAAAATGTAAATGCAGGCCGGACTTCATCACCTGGATGCACGTGTGTGAGACCGTTGTGGCAGCAACATTGTCATGTACCTATAATTCACGGTTTTATAGTCATACTTCGTTTAGACCAGGTGCCCATAGATAATTTAGACTCCTTGAGGAATTCTGAAACTGAAAGGGGGGAGGGGGAAATCAAGGTCACAAGAGCTAAGGACGTGTTCTTGGCGAGATGACATAAAAAATAAATAAATAAATAAATCAGACAGCCAGAAGAAAACCTAAAAAGACTAACCTCCAGTGCCATCAGCCTCACCATTAGGCAAAGTAGTACAATACACTGGTGAGGCAATGACCTCATGACCTCCAATGAAGATCTAAATGATTTCTGTCAAACAAGGAGAAGGTGGGGTCTGCACCGCTTCCTCTTCTCATCCTGCCACCATCAAGCCCCCATTAGACCCACATTAAAAGGGACAGGTGCAGTCACCGAAAGGGGGGGCCCTTAACACCCTGCCTATTCTCGTACACATGGATGTGTACTGCTTTTGTTCATATTAAAAGGCTACAAATGAGCCGTGTGCATGTGTGAGGAGGGGGCGACCGTGAAGCTCCACACGTTATGAAAACAACACGGGTTTGAAGTGGAGACGGTATAATCCTATCTGCTGCCCTTTTCTTACCAATTCCAATGAATTACTGTTTGCAGCAACGATCAGAGATGTACAATTACCTCTCTCAAGTGGTCCGCTACCACTGAACACTGTACCTCTGTTGTGTCAGGCACCCAGCTGGCTGCCTGACTAGTGTCTACTAGGGGTGGGCGATATGGAAAAATACAATATCACAATATTTTCCCAAGCTGTATCACAATACACGATTTTATCACGATTCTTTTTCACGTTGGTTTTGATGGTTATTTTTTCAAGTTACAAAAACTAGACTCTCTGGGTTCCTTTTGGGAGGTCTAAATTGAACTTTACAAGTATGTAACTCTGACAGTATACAAATGAAACCAAATGGACCCTTACGGGTCCATTTGGTTTCATTTGTATGCTGTCAGAGTTATGTGGAGACCTTGACATTTTAAAGTTTGAGAACTACTGATTTAGGTTTCAGGTTTAAATTGAATTTTGCAATGAATCTCTGTATTAACGATTAAACAGGATTTTTTACAAGGCTCCCTCAATTGTATCACGATATATACGATATCTCTGAAAAGGCATATCGTGAAGACATTGTATCGTCTGCACGATAATTATCACCATATCGCCCACCCCTAGTGTCTACCCTCAGTATGCTGCCATCCACCATCTGAAATGAAAACCCAAGATCAAAAGCTGTGACCTCTATCAGTAAGTTGACTTCTCCTTGGGGGAGTTTCTCCTTGCCACAACGCACTAGACCTATTGACTTTCATAAGTCTGCGATGAGTTTACTACATCAGGAAAACAACTTCCCCTGCTCCCCGGTTGTCAGTTCTGCTGAAAGCAGGTCATTTCCCTTTACAAAGGACAATTTCCCTTTACAAATGCATCTGTAAGCGCTTAAGCCAGGGGTGGGCAACTGCCTCTTTCTGATCTACCAGGTGATCAGATTACAGATTGGGCTATTGAGGTGATCAATTGAGTCAATCATAGACAACCATTATTAAACATTGTATTATTCTAATTAGCAGCCTATAGCAACTTAAAAAGCACTTGTGTCTGGCATAGGGTTTTCATGTGCCCAAAAAGGTGTCCCACCCCTGACTTAAGCCCTATTTTGAATGTGATTAAGTTGTAGAATACGGTGTTGCATGTATTTCAACCACCAGCGCAGAACAATTTGACAATTATGTTTGAGTTAGTTTTCAGGGTTATAAACATGAGATGGTACCCTTAACAGGAAGAAGGTACTACTGTACATGATAAGGCTCTTATGTAGTCGTGCCTTCTTCCAGTTCAAATAATGTAATGCTTTAAATAAAAATCAAACCTCGGTTCGAAGTGAAGCGGTGAATTCTTATTCTATGTGTTCTAGAGCTATGAAATCTGTGTTCTAGATCTATACATTCTGTGTTCTAGATCTATACTTTCTATGTGCTTTAGTTCTATATTTTTATGAATTCTGAATGAATGAATGATTTTGTCTGGAGGGCCAAATTGGCATGTGAAGCTTGACCAATCCTCAATTGGTCAAGCATGCACGGGACATGTACTTGACAGACAAAACTAACCAATCACAGCGCAGAGATGCACGGGACAGGTACGGGACACACAAAGCCACACCTTGGAAGCGGCTTTCACCGCTTCAAAAACCTGCAGATCCGGTGTGTGTGCGTGCGTCATGCCTCATCATGTCACACTCATGTCACGTGCCAAGACACAATTCATCTGCGCTGACATCACATTGATGACTTGACCAGCTCAGCAGGATATAGCTGACCCGTTCTGACATTTATGACATATGGACATATTGTGTCAGTCTCATGATAACCAGTGTGGTTGCCAACACAAGTCATACTTGCAAATGAATTCCGTCCTTGTCCCTTTTATGCCCATATATGGAGATACCTGATGTCATCAATACTAAACCCATGTCTGGGAATGCCCATATATGGACATATTGTGTCAGTCTCATGTGGTCTATGACGTCAAACATCTATGATGTCAGACTTCAGTCATCTCCATATTTGGGAAAATATGGCCAGATTTTGTCCAACTTAAAACAACTAACCAGGTCAGTGCATTTGTTTGGTCAAAGTTGATCCCATGGCTCGCCCAGCAGTCTGCCGTCACCCAGGCGGATGCGTGCACGCTCCCATGTGCACGCTTAGGGCGTCTTACTGGTACTAAACAGCAACAGTTTGGAAACGCAACTTCAGTCCATTATTTCTCCCCTTCAATAATACCAATTACTATTGTATTCTATATCATTTTTGAGCGGCGCAAACCGCTCCTACATTTCACTTTGTGTTAGCAAAAACATTTGCACGTACCAATCATGGGCCGTTCTGTCTATGACGTCAGGTATGGAGATCCAAATGTATTAGCCTGACCAACCTCACATACTGGACAGCAGAACACCACTCAAGACCCGGAACAGCAACCACACAAACAGATGGTCACTGTCCCAGGTCCCAGGCACCCAGCCAACACCAGCCCAAAAACCAGGCAAAGTGTTAGACAAAAAATGTGCTCGGACCAATCATGGGCCGTTCAGTCCATGACGTCAGGGATCTCCAGATCCAAATGTATTAGCCAAAAAAATAAAAAATAATAATAAATAAGCTAAAAACCCAGGCGAGGTCAGAGGGCAAAGTCTGACCAACCCCACACCCTGGACTTTGCCTGAACTTTAAACCAGCGCCGGCCAGACACCACCCAGGACCCGAGACCCGGTCCCAGGCAGCACCCAGCCAACACCAGCCCAAAGTTTGAGGACTATCCTCTGACTTGAGGATGGTCAAGTGCGATTACCAACAGAAGCATATTTGGGTATTTTGGCTTTTCTTGGGGGGTGTAATGGACACATTTAGCTGTGTTATTCATTCCATAAATACACAATACCAATTGGTATTATTGAAGGGGAGAAAATAATCAACCTAGCTAGGTTACATTTCTGAACTTTTTGTGAGGAGTTCTGTTTGAAGGAAATACACAACAGTTAATTACAAGTAATTTTTAGTAGTTCTCATGTTTAATATGTTTACAAATAAAAATAAAAAATCCTAACAAAAAAAACATGACTACTAACAATACTCAAAAACAAAAAAACAGTACATTGTTTGCAGTTTCACGTTTGGCAAACAAAGAATCTGAACTAATATTTTCAGCAGCTAAGGCCTGCATTTTTACCCCATTCATTTCTAATTGCATTTAGTAATCAATTCGTATTACACTTGTAAACTGGGGTTCTTATCTTTTCCTCCTTTACACAAAGCCAGAATCTGTCCATCTCCATGTCACTCATTGTATCGTGCTAGTTTGAGGCGAGGCACGATGTTCATGGACTGCAGCTCCTGGAAGAGCAGCTTGCAGGCGTAGGGGATGCGCAGCGAGGAAACGTGGCAAGATGATTTACAGTAGTGACACCTGAAATGGAAAAAATAGGAATATTAGCATAAAAGGTTAGTGGCAAAATATTTCTGTCCAGAAACACATTGCGTAGAAAAGTTTTTAATTGCCATCAATCACAGTAATAGTGAAGACACCATCAGGCCTGTCCACATAAGACATAAAAATGGACAACTCACCACCCTGAGTATCCCAGCAGGCCACATTGCCCACAAACATCCACCTCGAAGGCATCACTGGAGATCATGAGGCGTTCCAGCAGCAGCATGCTAGCTCCGTAGCCTATCAGACAGTCTCGCTCCATCTCCCCCAGACGCAGGCCTCCGTCTCTGGAACGTCCCTCGGTGGGCTGCCTGGGGGAGCACAGACAGGTAGGATAGGGACAACTCAAGACAGGGGTTTTCAAAGTGGATGACGGGGCACCCTGGGCCTGGGGTGCCGTGACAGCAGTCCAGGGGTGCCGCGAGATCATTTGATAATATTTGGAATTTATTTGGACCCTTGAAAACATATTTAGTATCATTTTAAACTCTTTAAACCTCTTGATTACTTCATATTTGACAGTTTGGTATTAAAACGGTCTTAAAGTTCTTAACTCATTTAGTGCCCCTGAAATTAACGGATTATAAAGTCCACGATGCCACCTTCAGGCTGGCATCACTACCGTTATCTTATTTTGAAGGCCAGAAGTCCACAGCGCAATCACTTCCGGTCTGACGTCATCGGGTCCTGCGCCGGAACCGATCCTTGTCCACGTGGAGTTGTGTAATGGCGGACCGGGAGCTTTTATACATGTGTAACATAAGCGAGCATCTGCCTCCATCCTAGCTTCTAAAGTGTAGTTTTTTCTTTTTTCCTTTATAATTCTTATCCCACAATTTTGTAACCCATTTTTTCACCCAGTGCCAATTGCCTATGTAATCCTGGGCTCTGCTCTCCCTCTGCCGCGCCTGGGGAGACAACGGACTGACCTCATGCCTCCTTCTATGCATGAGGAGTCCAAGTTGCTTCTTTTCACCTGACAGTGGGGATTTCCCTGGTTTGGACGTAGCGCGTGGAAGGAACACGTTATTCCAACCAGTTCCTTTCCCCTCCATCAGGCGCCCCGGCTGGCCAGGGGGAGGCATTATTGAGACCAGGATTACGTGCATGTTTTTGTGAGGGTATCAACCCTAGGAGACACGGGGAGAACATGCAAACTCCACACAGAAAGGCCCTATCGCCAACCCCACCTAGGGTGTGGGCGCTGATGACGCGGAGGAGGAACACGCCGCCAGCGCCCACAGCGTCCCCCGGCGGGAATCGAACCCAGGACCTTTTAGCTGTGAGGCGAAGCGCTAACCACTGCGCCACCGTGAAAAAGTCGTGAAAATGTGTGCAAATCTTTGAATATATGTCTTTTTAAAGCGAACGTTTGTAACTCAGATAGGTTTTCCAAAAAACCTTAGAAGGATTCAAAAGACACTTAGAATCGGGTAAAAATTCTAATTTTCGAAAAATTACAAAAATAGCAGATCTACAAGCTGCTATTTTTGCCAGACCCATGAAATGGGTAGGCCTACATAAGCAAATGTCTGTCCGGGTTTTCTATATAAAGGGTATATATGATGATGACATGATGATGACATGCCTACAAAAGGCATGATGTCATAAATGATGATGACAGACAGGGGGTCTGGCACAACCAGGTTGACCTGGTCTAGTTCAATAGTTAAAGCATAAAATAATGATACACAATAATGTGTACCCGTTCTAAATGGGTAATAGTGCTACATTGCATTTACCTGGTGAGAACAGCTCTGGGGCCACGGGCCCTGGCATGCATTTTGTCCAGCACCATGTGCTTCAGCTTCTGGTAATACACAGGTCCATAGTAGATGTAGGCCTCCAGTGGTTCCCTGTGAAAGAAGACAATACCATCAAATACCCCCAAACCACACTGGGGCAGCAGTGGCTCAGGGGTAGAGTTGCTGTCTTATGCCCCGTTTTCATAGAGCAACACTTCTGGAAGTTCTTTCCAAAAAATACGGCAATTTTGAAATTCACGCCATGTGAAAACGGCCACCTATTTTGTGTGCCGGAAGTTTTGGCGTCCGAAACGTGACGGCAAAATACCTACGAAAACGCATACCGTGAGTTTTTTTGACAACCAGGTGCATGAAAGGAGCCAATAATGACAGTTTAAAACATAGTATCTGGGATTGAAAACGATCTGAATGTAAAGGAATAGGCTATATAGAAATAAAGTCTACAGCTACAGCTTCACCTTGTATAGGGGATTAATTATTTAGGCTAGAATCGCATTGACAAACACAGCAGAAGTCTATTTCTTTCTTTCTCTGGTCATCCATCGTTTATGGTGCCGCGTGAAAGAAAACACAGCTAATAATCTAGAAGCCCACAAGTGCAACACGTTGCATCATGCAGCGATCCTTTCTGAACCTATGTGTGTTGTTGCATGAAGAATATGTCTTGTAACTTGTTAAATCCATTTGTAGGGTTCAGAATCAGGAAGGAACCGTTCAGGGTGAGAGAGAAAAAGAGACAGAAGCGAATCGACTCGCTGCACCCGTTACGGCTGCTCGAACAAGCCGAGTTGCCATGCCTGCTACTTATAAGCGACTATGGGCTTGATTTCCGTAAAGTTGCTTATATATATATTGATAGTTTCTGGTTGCGTTTTATTTCTTGTAAGCTTGTAAATCACCAATTTTCAAGTAGCTGATGCAGCGATGCGTATAGTTTTAAAATGCTCTTGTGGCCTAGATAATATCACTTTTTGGGGCTTATTTTCGTACACCTGGTTGCTCATTTCTCTCGCAAAGTCTGGCAACACAGACTTTCATACCGCGACAATGGTTTAGTGAAAACGATGTATGCCAGCATTTTTGCTGCCAATGAGGGCATGTGAAAACACCCAAAAAACAAATCTCCCAGCAAGTTGAAAATTATTTTGCTAATTATTTTGCAGGAAAGATTCCGGAACTGTAGTGAAAACATGCCTTTAGAACACGGAGGGTTCCCAGTTCGATCCCAGGCTTCCCCTGAGTTAGTGTCGAAGAGTCCTTGAGCAAGACTCTGAACCCCTAGTTGCTCCCGGTGAGCAGGTTGGTGCTTTGCATGGTTTCCTCCGCCATCGGTGTATGAATGTGTGTGAATGTATTGCACAATCTCTGTAAAGCGCCTTGGATAAAGGCGCTATAGAAATGCACCATTTACCACATTTAATTAGCGTGTGATGGGGAGGACATGTTCTAAGATTTGCAGGTCTTTACCCGGTGATTCCAGAGGTGACGTAGTCTTTGCCCTGGTAGTTGTAGCCGTGACGTATTAGATCTTCACAGACGTCCTTCACTTTGCTGCCACCAAAGGCTGTGCCGTAGTGAAACCGTCCATCCAGGACGCCAGCCTTGCCAGCCAGCAGCTCAATCAACTTACCAACCTGACAGAGGAAGACAGAAGGGGTTATTAAAGCATCACTGAAATAGGGTGAAATAGGCTCTCTCTCTCCTTCATCCCTCCATCTCCTTTTCACTGATCAAGCTGTACCTCCCCTTCCCTTCCCTCTTCTACCTCTCACTGACTGACCCTGGTCTGTCACACAACCAAACACATAGCGATTAGCTCTGACGGACATGTCCAGTCCATAGTTGGGAATAACCAATGCTCTCAGACAAGCACACAAACAATCTGCATTTTATAGAGTAGATAGATCTACTATAAAGTTTAAGTTGTGGTGGTCAGTGTTTGTCTGTCTGACTGCGGTGGGTGCATAGTGCATACTGCATTGATTATGCCCAAAAATATGGACATGACTGACTGGTTTGTCTACCATACATGGTTATTTTGTGAGTGAAATAGTCTCCCTCTCCCTCTCCCTCTCATCGAGCTTAGGACTGAGGTCACACACACAACCTCCCTCCCTACCTCTCTCCCTGATGTCACACACAACAAACTGTTGCCTTAGATCTGTGATTCACGCTGGCGTTGCGAATATTCTCTGTTGCCCAATAACACTGATTTGCGCACAAGTCAGGGATCTACCATATCCGTTTATTTTTCATAATCTTAATTTATTTATTCACATTATTATTACTTGCGCCAGCAGAGCGCAGGAACTGCATTCTGTGTTTTGTGCGACCTGTGCGTCTGTTTTGGCGCCTGTAGCCGATCAGGGAGCAGCATTCTTGGTGACGTGACCACCAACAAGTGCGACCAGATATAAACAACAAGGCGCCACCCACATACATACAGACAGTACCAATCGTAGTACTTGCCTGGTCTGCTGGCGCACAAGTAGGCCATATATGGCCTACTTGTGTACAGTAGTGCACAAGTAACAAGTTGGCACCTAGTGTATAGTGGGGTACTGATGACTTGTCTATGTGATATGTTGTGTTGTCTTTTTGGCTATGTGTTACATGTTGTTTCTTGTTTGAACAGACTGTGAAGACAAATTTCCCTCCGGGGACAATAAAGATTATTATTATAGTGTGAGTGCAATCTTGTCATTTTTATATTATTTGCCTGGGTGAGGGTGTGATACATGGACAGCAGGGATGATACAGTGTCAGTACTAAAGCTGATACCTGTTATTAGCCCATAGGGCTGATACAGGGCAAGCTAAAGTGTGACTGCATGCTGAACTGCCACTTTAAGTTGAGGAAACTTATAGCAGAGCTACTATGTTCAGATGAAAAAGGGGGGGGGGGGGCTAGACAGACCCCTGAGGGAACCGAGTCAACAAAGTATATGGGGTTCAACCACATGAAGTTCCCAACGTATTCTGGGCATGTCATAGGCGAACATTCAGCTGCCTGGCGGACCCAGGTCAATGAAGTATATATTATAGGCTATAAGTGGTTAAGAATTGTTGGGGGCAAGCTAGAGTGTGTGTGCGTGCGTGCGTGTGCACGGATGCAACCAGATCCTGATATGGAGTATGAGACAGATCACAGAATAACAGAAATGGGTTTACTACTGTGTGACTGAGTCCTCCCAACCTAAGGATGAGTGATCCAACCAATTCCAGTGAGGTCACAGCCTGAAGACCCCTGACCCTGTCACATAAAAGGAAAACACCTACTCTCTGTTCACTCTCAGGCCACCAGAATCATCCTGCAAGAGCAAACATTTCTGTGTCTTGTCCATGACAACCAGAGATAGCAAATACACAGGCAGAGGGACTATTTTTCAGTGAAGATCATTAAAGTTTTACAGTGTAATAGACAAAAGAAAAAAAAAACGAATGAAAAACTGGCAGAGAGTGCTAGTTTACATGTCACTCACATTCACTAACAGTCTTTAGGATTTCGCCATGCTTTTTCTGCTTTGATAAAACTTCTCAACGTTGCTGGCGGCTGACTTCACTGGCAGCCGTTTCCACGGCAACAAATATCTGTTTGTGCACAGTTAGATTGCTGCTTAGTGCTGTCAATGGACGTGTGTTCTGGGAGCCAATGATAACCCAGAGAACTGAGTAGTGGGTATAATGACGGCTTTGTTTCAGAAGGGCCAATAGAAACCTGTGAAGGGTGAGGGTCAACACAGCTACTGTTGGGCTGCTGCCTCTTCAACATCAGAACCAACTTGATTCCGGAAACTAGGGCTGTCACAATTATTACATAATCGTCTAATCGTGATTATTTGACATTATCGCAATTATTTTGTCATAGTCGTCATAATCGTGAATGTTGAAAAAATTCAGAAATAGTGGAAATAGCAGATCTATAAGCTCACAACGCGTCGCATCGCGACGCGTTGTGAGCTTGTAGATCCACTATCAAAGTTATTTTTTAAGTAGCAAGTTGTCAAATATGTAATTTCTTTGTATATTTAGGTTATGTGTCATATCTACCATGTACAAGTTCAAAGCCTAAAAGCCAAACAGAAATGTAATTATCAACGACAAAAACACAATTAAATCGTTAATCGCCAATTATTTGAGTGACAATTAATCGTCATGTAAAATGTCATATCATGACAGCCCTACCGGAAACAAATAACGATCTGGAAGCAAAATTTGAGACTGCCATCTCAAAACTAAAATAATAAAAGACAAAATAGATTCTATTTAAAGCGGCACTCTGTCTCTTTCATGTCCTACCGGGGATTCTAAACTGGGTCCCCGTGCTGAAATGTTTACCACTGAGAATACAGATTTGTCAAAATAAATAAAAGATATTAAAAAGCTCAGCTTTAAGTTAAGGTTAGATTTGGGCTACAATCTGTAAGTGTTATTTATGCTTGTCATTTCCCTCTCCCCACAAAGCCAGGTAATCGCAACGATGTCTGAACTACAATAAAGATGGCAGTGCATTGCGAGTGCATCTCTCAAATTGTTCTGTTCTGTTCCCATTCCCAACTCACAGCAGTGAGCAGTGAGCAGTCATACCGTCATTCTGGAGGGATATCCATGAGGGTTCATGATGATGTCTGGACAGATGCCCGAGTCACAGAAGGGCATGTCCTCCTGTGGAACAATGAGGCCACACACACCTGACACACACACACACACACACACACACACACACAGACAGACAGACACAGACACACAATCAAACGTTCAAGTTCAAATCCATAAACATGGCTTGTGGACTTATTATAGTTAGGTTATAAATGTATTACACCAACTTTCAAAAGTTGTTTCCTTATACAAACCATTGAAATCATGACATTTTGGAATGAAACAAAGTTGTCAGTAATTACAGTATATGTATTAATTCACACGTGTGAATACAAAATAGTGTTTAATAGTGTTTCGAGAAATGTATGTGGAATGGTTATTGGCTATTGTGAACAATATACCGGTAAAAGTTTATATAAAAATAAACTTTTGTTTAATTGAAAAAGGTTATGCCTTTAATATCTGCAATCAAAGGTGATAATAGACCCCCAGTAGATGTGGGCATTTCCACACTGATGTGGACAGACAGGGGGCCCTCTATACTATAGATTCACACGTCACGAGGGGACAAGGACCCCAGTAGCCGGGAGTCTTAAGTGCGAGTGCAAATGTTTGCCAAAGGGGCCGAAGCACTCTTCCCTGGCCAGGGTAAACAGATTGTAGACCCATTTGCAAATGAAAAAAAAAAAAAAAAAGAGGAGAGAGGAGTGAAGGAGAGCAGGAAGTGGAGAAAGGTGCTTAGCTCGACAGTGAGACCAGGATTACACATCCATGACTTTCCGTTCAACGCGGAGGAAGTGGAGAGGATCAAGTGCAGGGGGAGAAATTGAATCCTTCGCACGTGGGAAAAATTCACTAGCAGTGGACCGGTCACCCCCACAAACACACACACAGCACAGCGCTGTTGATTGCCTTACAACAGGATGTGGACCAGGAACAAGTGCGGTGCTTTACTGGGCAGGCACATAAGAGAAGGAAAGTCATCCAACGGCAGGATGCAGAGAACAGGAAGAGAGACAAGGCAAATATGGGTCGAGCCAAAAGAGAAAGTAAAACAAGGACGACAGAAAATAGAAGGAGGGAAATAAGAGGGGAGGGAAATAAAAGATGGTGGAACACTGGAGGGGAAATCCAGGATGAAAGAGAGGCAAGAGACTGAAATAATAAAGGTAAAGAAACGAGAAGAAAATGGCAAGACTAAGAGAGAGAGAGAGAGAGAGAGAGAGAGAGTGAGCGAGAGACTAGTTCCCACAGCAGACATCCGTGGTGTTGTTTGTTTTGTGTGAAAGTGAATGATAAAAGAGGCATGAAATCAGCAGAGAAAGGCAAGACAACAGCAAGGGTCCAGAGCCCTCCATCACACCCCACACAGCTCCACGGTGGCACCTCACACAATGGGCCCCTACAACTCCCCCCAACACACACACTCACACACACACCACCCCTGCACAGCCACCACAGCTGTGTGTGTGTGGGTCACCGGTAAATAATTAACTTATTCTGCTCTAGTGACCAGGACTTATGAGACTGGTCATGAGTATCTGGACCTAGGGTGTGAGATCTAATAACGGAGCTAAATTCACTTCAGGACAAACTGAAGCGAGAAAAAAAAAAAAGAAAAGAAAAAAGAAGTAAGATTCTTGACTATATTTCTACACGGTAAAGGGATACAGGTCATCTATTGAACACGCACAAAACCTTTTAGAACAACTGCACAGTAAAATCCTTAAAGTGTCCCTCGTGGGTCTGTTTCGTTACATTTTGTACACTCTCAGAAGTTAGAAATGAACACTGACCATTTTAGCATTACGATTTTATGCTATTATATGGCTGCAAAAACAAAGGTTTAAGACTAAGTTTAAACACTTACTTATAGCAAGTTAGCAACACGCTGGTGTTAATATGTTGTCAAGATAAATACATTAAAAACTATAAATCTCATTTGAACAATAATCTAACTACCATGTTTTGTCAGCGCTCCACATGCTTTGCAGACAATCATTTACGATTGATGCGGTTGATGGCACCCCTATTTTATACTTTGTCGTATGATATTGCATGAACATAATTGATGTACAAGCCGATCAGTGAACTTGTAGATCTGCTCTTTAGGAAGACGTTTGCTTTTTTTTTGTGCGCAAAATAGGGACGGAAGGTTGAGAGTGGTTAAAGTTGCTGCTACTTTAGTGACACCTTTGGGGCGTTCAGTCTAGTTCCAACCCGCTAACCCCGTGATGACCTCTCTCTCCTCCAGGATCTGGAGACACAAGACACAGTCCCATCCTGTGCCGGCCGCACAGCGGCCACCGTGCTAATGAAGGGAGTAAATTATGCATGGCGCCAGTTAGCTTTCTGATTAAAACATCATACAGGCCCTCTATAGGGGAGGTGCCGCAAAACAATAGTGGTTGTAAACACTTTTCCCAGGAGCAGTGGAATACTGCTGGGGTGTAATAAATTTGCATAGTCTGGCACAGGACAAAAGGCCAATTAATTGAAAAGCAGCCCTCGAAAGATGAGGAGAGGAGGGGCAGCGGTGGAGCAACAGGCTTTGGGACTGGATTCAACAAATGTGCCTGTACAGAGACTGACTGAAACTTAGAATGGTATTTGTGCTAGCAGATCTCACTGGTCCCTCATCACATCAGCAGATACAGGGGGTTTAACAAGGATGGGATTTATGGCAATACCTGCAAACAACTCAAAGGAGACAAAGTCTGTGGGCATGTTAAAGGCAAACACTCATGGTAGTTCATGGTAATAGCAGGGGTGGGCAGAAGATTTGGGCAGACGTGTTGAGCACACGTTTTGGGCACATGACCACTTAGCTGTGTTCAAAGGCTGGCGTGATCCCCCAGTGCCAGGCAGACAGTGAATACCATCATTGCTTTCCCATGGTCTCATTATTATAGGCTGCTAATTAGAATAAAACAAGCATAGACGTTGTCAATATGATGTAATAATAAAACCTAATAAAGAATGAGTCAATCATTTAATAAAGGTAAGATTAATTCAGAGTATTTGGGGAGAAAAGATGTATGCACATAATAGTTCAATAATGGTTATTTTAATTAAGTTAATGGCCCAATCTGATCACATGGTGGTACATCAAAAAGGCATGGTTGCGAGAGAGAGAAAGATAGAGAGAGGTTAATGTTAGCACTTGTGGGGCAGCAGTCATCTTATAAGGCAGTGGTTCTCAAACCTGGGGCCGGGACTCAAGTGGGGTCCCCAAATAAATTTATGGGGTCCCCACTCCCCAGATGATTAGCTTAATGTAATTTTTTTTCTCACTCAATGGTAAACAAGCCAACACACAGTATAAGTGTATACATGGTATGTGCACATTTCTAAAGTGACTTTCAAGACCGTTTTAATAGCAAACTGGACAAACTGTCAAATATTAAATAAGAAAGAGGCGAACATTGTGAAAATAGACGATCTACATGCTCACAAAGCCTTGCAACACAGATCTGCTATTTTCACAATATTTATCTGTGGAACCGAGTCACATTAAATGTAATAATTCCAAGTGCTTGTCAGGGTGGGGGTCCCCAGTTCATACGTTTATTTTGGGGGTCACGGCCTAAAAAGGTTTGAGAACCCCTGTCATAAGGTAACAGTGTGAAGTCTGCACCTTTCTGTCCGTGTCGACTGCTGAACTTGTCTCCTATCTCCGGCCTCCTAGTCTGCCTGAGCAGGATCTTAATGAGGAAAGCATCTTCTGCGTTGGAGGAGATCATCACCTTTTCAATGTAAGAGTCCGTTGACCCTTTGTAGCTGCAGAGGTGCAAAGAGAAAGCAGAATTAACCACCAGTTGCTTGTAGGAAAGAACAAAAGAAGGAACAAACACAAAGCATATTATATGCTGCATTATGTAAAATATGTCAAACATATGTTCTTCCCATTTCTCACTTATACGTATGTTTAGTGAGGTAGAGGAGAACCATGCTATAAGAGTACCAAAGTCACTCCCACTACCTCTGGGTTATGGTGTAATTCTTTTTGTTGGAATTCCCATAGGCAAATCTTAGATTGTGTCATTTAAGAACGCATATAAACAAACCACCCCGGTGATTTTGTCAGGTATGTGACTTGTCAGGTATGTGACCCCGGCTGTCTGTCTGTCCGTCCGTCCGTCAGTCTGTCTGTCACGTCACACTTTTGCCCTACTCATATCTCCGCCATCGTTGCCCCAACCATGTGAAATTTTCCACACACACTCCTTGCCTGCCAAACCACAACCTTCAGGACCCCTGGACCTCCACGGACCCCCAGGGACCCCCTGCCACCGCCGCCAAATAGTGCAAAAATTACCTGACGGTCGCTTAGCTCCCAATTAGGGAGTCTTAACTGGTGATATTGAGTTACATTTGATAATGTCATAGGGGTAAAATCGTCAGGGTGGTTTGTTTATTTTTGGGAATTCCAATACAAAAAATAACGCGGTGACCCAGGGGGATAGCGCCCTCTAGCGGCAGTAATGTCAGACTTCGGTGCTATATCCACAACTTTCCCACGTCCCGTCGTGCATTGCGCATAAGTTGTGCGGCAGTTTCCGGCGTCCCAGCCGAGAATGATCTAAATTACAAGCTCACAATGGTTGCATCTGCAACGCGACGTGAGCTTGTATGTCTGCTGTTGCTCCGGAAGTGTCCCACAGATAATGCTACAGTAAATTCGGAGGTTGCGTACGAAAAGACCCGCCCCCACCTGCCTCTGATTGGTCTACCAACTTCCGTTTCTGTGACACGCGTGGAAGTGGGAAACGACCGGTCACATAGAACCCGCGATGCATATGCCCCAGAGCCGAGGAGGCGTCTACCTTTCTATGTCTATGCTCTATATGAGGCAGGTAAGGGGGAGGGGCTTAACTCACCCGATAGGCACATCTCTGTACTGGGGCTGTCCTGGCTGGGTACTGCCCTCCAGTGGTGTCTGGGTGACTGTTGGCATGGCCTTATTCACCAACACCTGCTTGTTTTCCACTCTCTCACCTGAAGGCACAGGCCAGAAGACACACAAAACCATCACATTGGCAAACTAAATGAATTATGTACTGCATTAAACGTATGGCATGAATATCAACACGAGTCAAGTGCAAAACCCAGAGTGTTCACTTAACACTTAACATAAAAAAACAAAGGTGCACTATTAAAGCATTCTCCGACTTCCGCTTCAACTTGAGGATGTGCCACCAACAGAAGTTCTCTGATGACTCCTCCATTGTCAGTTGCACCACTGATGGCAAATGGTAAATGGTGCATTTATATAACGCTTTACATAGATTGTGCATTACATTCACCTATTCACACACCGATGGTCGGAGGAAACCAACCAGGACATCGGGAGCAATTAGACGTTCAGCGTCCTGCTCAAGGACACTTCATCACTAACTCTGGGGGAGCCCGGGATCGAACTGGGAACCAAGTTGGTGAGGAAGGCTAGCTCCATAATTGGAGTTAACTGGACAATCTGGAGGTGGTTGCGGAGGGGATGAGGGAGCTGGACACCCCTCTCGTTCCCTTTATGATGTGCTAGTGCGGATGAGGAGCACATTCAGCCACAGACTCAGTGTCTCCTGGCACACCACAAAACGAACTGGACAGTCTTTTGTGCCAGTGACCATCAGGCTCCGAAGCCAAGCCCGATATGTCCCTCTTTGGGATTACCGACTCCTGCTTGACTCTGGCACACTTGCAAATGGACAACTGACATGGACTACAGAACCCATGACAGAAGCCTGTTAATGGTTGTGAGACTCACTTATATCCACTCATAACTTCATTGAGAGACTGTATGTTTGCAATTTAGGTATTCAGACGCTCTTGTGAACGACTTACAAGTGTTAGATCAGAATAAGCAGGAACTCTAGTCAACAAACAAGGTAAATAGTTATATTATCCAAATATCCACTGTTGAAAGTTGGCTAACACTGTACAGATATTAGTCTCATGTTCCCTGTTAGATAGTGTGTTAGATACTGTGTACCTACAGTATATCCAACTTATTTTTATTTATCTAAATTAATTTAATTTCTTCATTTTCCATGAAGGATGCTGGGTCTCTGTTGTTCCTGTGGCTACTCACCAGGGGAGCATATCCCGTCTGCATCCAGGATGTTGTGCCTCCAGATGGGCTTGCGGGTGGCAGCGTCCAGCATGGGTCCCATAACCTTGTCAAAGGTCTGGTTGGTGTAGCGTCTCAGGGTGCACTTGGCATTTTTGTAGACAAGGCATCGCCCAAATCCTGGAGAGAAATGTACCGGTAGTTAAGAGTTATCTGCCGACAGATCAGCCGAAAGTGACAGGGAGTAATGACTTTTGTTCACCCTGCCTTTTAAAACACAGATTTTTAAACAAGTTAAAAATAATGTAACTGTATATTCAAAGAGTAAGCTGCTAGTCTAAGGCAGTGGTTCTCAACCTTTTCAGGCCGCGACCCCCATAATAATCATATTTTAACTGGGGACCCCCCCCCCCTCCACCCACCCTGAGTGAGGCATTACATTTTGTACAACACAGTTCTTCGCGTTGCAAGGCATTGTGAGCATGTAGATCTGCTATTTTCACAATTTCCGCCTCTAATATTTGACAATTTAATCTATGTTTAATTTGTCATTTTAGAGGTATTAAAACATCCTTAAATTGTCCATTTAGAAATTTGCAGATACCCTCTATACACTTAAACTTTATGTTGGTTTGTTTACTGTTGAGTGAGAAAACAATGTTTCACATTGAGCTAACCACAGGTTGAGAACCACTGGTGTAAGGTACTAGTCATCAGCAAGACAAAGTCAGATCATATGAAGAAGCAGATAATCATCCATCAGGGTCACTTTACCCTATGGATTATAATCCTGAGATGATCCATGTATTTATATGAGTGAAAATGTAAGTTGCAATACAGAACTCATGCTCAGTTATGCTCAGATTGAATCCATAAGGTCCTCTCACCCCTGTCCAGCGAGGCCTTGTTGAGAATCAGAGCATCCTCTATGTCGTAGCCACTGTAGCTCATCACAGCCACGGTGGCATTCTGACCAGCAGGCAGCTTCTCAAAGTCAATCAGCTCGATGGTCTTAGTCTTCACCATGGGTTTTTGTGGGTAGGCCAGCAGGTACATAAGAGTGTCTATTCGGTTCCGCTGGTTGTAGCCGATAGTACCTGTAAGGGGAGTGAAAATGGAGAGTGCGTTCATATAACAAACTATTATAAATGCAAAGTTTGGACAGGAATAACGTTTGTTAGTGCCTGGTTCTATAGACAACGTTGGTAGTTTGCATGCAAGCCGGAAAGTCTGCAATTATTAAATCATTCTTTCATATCGTCGTTGTCGGGTGGAAACCTTGTATGTCCAAAACCTTTTGTTTTGTATTCATCATTTTTAAAATGATATAAACTAGTGAAAACAGCCGATCTACAAGCACACAACGCCTCGCACCGCGAGGCGTTGTGTGCTTGTAGATCGGCTGTTTTCACTACTTTTGTGTGATGGCCTTGTATGAAGTAGTGCTTTACTTTGCGAAAAAATGTACACATTTGAAACTTGGAGATACGAGGTTTCTGCCTGACAGTGACGATATACAGATAAGGAATGTGCAGTCAACTATTTTCCTCAGAGAGTAATCTGCTGTAATCATTTACTTCTCCGGTTATTTAAGCCAAGGCCTGGGCTTTGGCCATCGCTGCTCAGCAGAGAGGAACAGCGCAGGTTATGGCATAATAGCTGGCCTCCCTGGAGGCCATGACATTTGTCAGATGCTATTACTTCACAATCAGGCTACAAGCACACAGTCTGTGATAATAGGCCCGGGCCACACAGCCAGATTTGCACATGTATAGGGGCCGTCCACACAAAACAGCCCAGGCAGAGGATATTGGGCCAAATATAGTTCTCGTCCGTGTTTTGTTTTTGTAAAGATGGGGGATGGGGTAAGTAAGGAGGGGGTGTGTATTGGGGGGGAAAAGAGCGAGATAACGTCGGGGGAGGGTCGGGGTGACGGGGGGCGCTTACGAATGTTAGCAGTGGCGTTTGAGGAAGTTTTGGTTACCAGGGAGCTGTGGGTGCACACTCTGTGGTCCTTCGCAGCTGAGCACACTGACCCCCTGAGCACAGTCAGAGCAGACACAATGAATTGCTAATGACACTCTGGGTGACTGGCAGGGAAAGGGCCTCCGCACACACACAGCACAATGGAGGACCTACGCAAGCGTCCCATGTTTGATATCCATGCGCATACGCACACACACTGACAAACACTCAATCACACGCAAATGTATTCTGACAAGCAGTAAGCGCATATTTTGGGGGTGTGGGTCAGACAAACTGATTGCATACATTGAGGAGGTTAGTGTATGTGTATGGTAGGGGGGGGCATTGGAGATTTAAATGCTGTGTGTGTGTGTGTGTGTGTGTGTGTGTGTGTGTGTGTGTGTGTGTGTGTGTGTGTGTGTGTGTGTGTGTGTGTGTGTGTGTGCACGCACGAACAGGCATGTGCGCGTGTGTGGGTGTGTTTGAGAGAATTATATACTATATATATATATATATATACTTTATTTTCTTTCAATCTTTATTTATCCAGGGGAGGTTTGCTGAGTGTAAATGCTCTTCAGCAACACCCTGCTCCACAATGACACACACATTAAAACCTGGGAACTCCCCAGTACAATCAGAGTCTTATACCGTGACCTCTCAACCGGGAACCTTTGGGCCACAAATGCACTCCTCTAACATTTCGGGCCACTGGTGCCCCAAAATGTATATGCATGTACAGGAGCAAATATTGCCAACTTTGTGGCAGATGTTTGGGTGGCATATCTTCTTTAGCTACTGAAGATTAAAATAAAACCCGCTCTTTTTATTTTAATCTTCAGTAGCTAAAGAAGATAGTCAGTAGTGCTGTCGCCTCACAGCTAGAAGGTCCTGGGTTCGATTCCCGCCGGGGGACACTGTGGGTGCTGGGGGCGTGTTCCCTCCTCCGCGTCATCAGTGCCCACACCCTAGGTGGGGTTGGCAAAAGGGCCTTTCTGTGTGGAGTTTGCATGTTCTCCCCGTGTCTCCTAGGGTAGATACCCTCACAAAAACATGCAGTAATCCTGGTCTCTATAAAGCCTCCCCCTGGCCAGCCGGGGCGCCTGATGGAGGGGAATGGAACTGGTTGGAATAACGTGTTCCTTCCACGCGCTACGTCCAACTGGGGAAGCTCCCCCTGTCAGGTGATAAGAAGCGGCCTGCTCACTCCTCATGCATTGAAGGAAGCATGAGCTCAGTTCGGGGCCCTCCCCAGGTTGGCAGAGGGAGAGTAGAGCCCAGGATCACAGCTTAGGCAATTGGCACCGGGTGAAAAAATGGGTTACAAAAATCGTGGGATAAAAATTTTAAAAAAATAAAAAAAATAAAACCCGCTCTTGATTGCAGATCTTCAGTAGCTAAAGACCTGGCCACTGTGCCCACAGTGAGGACGCCTACTGAACTGAAGCGATGCCTTACCCATGGCCTGCTTGCCCATAGCACACTGGTATGTGTTCCTAGGGGACTGGTTATGATGGGGGTAGGGAATGAGGCCCGCGCAGACTCCCAGGAGCGTGAAGGGCTCGATCTCCAGGTGGGTCGTGTTCCTGTGGAAATTCAGACGAATCAGAGAGGCTCAGACACCACTGTTGGGATTAAAGCAACTAACACAGGTGTTTTCAGGCCCTTAGTTGAGAGAGAGATGAAGCAGGGACCCCCACAACTTTTCATAGATTCAATATAGTTTAATCGTTTGACAGCACAATCATCAGTGTATTTTGGATTCATGTCAATTTGTGTTTTCAGATATTTAACCACTTGAACCGTAAATACTTAATAAACTTAACCTTACACTCTGTGCTTAGTCTGCTCTTTCCCCCCTCTACTGTACACCAAACCTCTTTGATCTACAAGCTCACAACGCCGGCGTTGTGAGCTTGTAGATCGGCTATTTTTGGCTAAAGTTCTCAGAATATCACAGAATATAATTTCTCTGTCCTTCTCAACAGGGGAACTGGTCACTGAAGAGATTCAAAATGGACCGTCAGAGCATGACCCAGGTTCTCTCGCGTCTTTCCAATAGAGAACGTATTCAAATGTTGAATATAAAAAAGGGGGAAAAAAGTTTCTATCACACAAAGATTTGGAGGACCCCCTGCAGTAACTCTGAGGACCCGCTGTTGAAGACCCCTGAACTAACAAATTCACAAGTATTTTTTTCGACTTACTTGGAAATCATGTGTTCATAAAGGGCGATATGACAGTCATTCTCCTCGTTCACATCCAGGTATTCCACCAGGCTCTCATGAAGGAAATCCTCAAATGTCCTTAAAAAGCACGTTATAGGAGTATTAGAAAATTATCAACTGTTACAACAATGGTGAGCAATAGTGGTTTAAAACATATGGTATGGTGGATTCTAACCCACAATGCACCATCACAGGACAAATCTTTTCGAGTGTCCGCCATTCATATTGGGGAGTTTAGCCTACTAGAAGTTCGGACCGCTACACGGTCTGATACGACCGGTGTGTCTAATTCATAGTTTCAGGGGCTTTGTCAGAGTACTCGTTGTACAGTATATGGGCATAGCGGTCGGATCTGTGGCTCTGGACAACCGGATATCCATATATCCCTCCCTATGCACATTGAGGGGAGTTTATGGTTATGTCAACTTTAATATAGCATATAGCTCAATGAAGTTTACAAAATTGAGTTGATGTGTAATCACTGTTCTGTATTTCTACACTTACGTTATGCTAAAACTCAAAGAATTCTTTGCCATCTTTTGCCAGGACAAATTTTGTCCTGGTAACCATCCTTAAGGATGGTTACCAGGACAAATGGCTGAGGTGAGCCAGGGAACACCATTAAACAAATAGGTCTAATAAATGGTTGATCCATAAGGACTAGCATATAAGGAGTGCAGCAGAATCACCAACTTTCTGCCTTGTCTAAACATCAACATTATTTTTACGTACAGTATCTTGTGTGTACCAAGTGCGCTTATGATTCTGAGGAACATAAAGAAGTGTCTCTAAGCACACAAACTGGGTAGGCTACATGATTTGGAAATCTATGGTGTCCAACGGTGGTTAATGGAATACGTTTCTGTGAAATGCAGGTGGCTTTATTTAATGTTACACTATTGTTTACCACTTTACGATACTACCTAACCATCACAGTGTAATCCCTGTTGACTATTTGTTAGTGTGTTTCTTAAGTATAGGTAGGCCACCTTTATTTAATGTTACACTGTATTATTATTATTCTTACATTAGAATGACTTGCATACAGAGACACTTCCACAGGCCCCATTGGTTGGTTAACCACAAGTCTTTTCAAAATTCTTTGTAAATAGCATATCTACAAGGTCACAACACTCTGATGGGATATTTTATAGCTATATTTACAGTTTATAGATTGGTAAAAGTAAACCTGGTCCCACTCACAAGTGCTGAAATGTTTTGCCACTGAGCCAACACCTGCTCGCTGAGACATAGATCTTCATGTAGTACAATTTACCACTAGTGGTTCTACCAGACAACAAGATATACATTTCTCAAAAGAAGAGCATGGAGACCAAATACAATCTATATTATATTAACATACACTACCATACAGATTTATCAAAATAACATTTTATTTACTAAAAGAGGAAGGCCACCCCCAACCCCATTCCCTCTCCTCACCTGTAGCCCTGGGACAATTCTTCTATGTGTTTGTTTTTCACCATTGGCTGTCCCTTCTTCACGATGATGTATGGCCTGATGGAATAACACAGGTTGAACAGCTATGTCACCAAAGGGAGTGGGACAGAGTTTTACAATGTTTTATTTATTTATTCTATATTTCACAAAGTAACATGCATAATATTATATTAAGCCTAGAATTATTGAATGCTTTAGCTATTTTTGAAAAACCTATGTTTCTATGTCAGCAATCTGGTTGGCCATCGTCAAAGAAAAGGTCCTTTTAACTTAAATGGAGCTCAGTTAGTCTGTTCTTGAGAGACTGCTATGTCAGTGGTTCTCAAACTTTTTCATGTGAAGGACCCCCAAAATGATACAGTATGTATTTGGCCACGGACCCCCATCTCAAAATATTTAGTTCCAGGGACCCCCCAGAAGCAAAATTTGAGTTACAAACGTTCGCTTTGAAAATAAATACATTCAAAGATTTGCACACATTTTCACGACTTTTTCAAAAATAGCAGATCTACAAGCTCGCAGCGCGGCACCGAGTGCCGCGCTGTGAGCTTGTATATCTGCTATTTTTCACTGGTTAAAGCATTCAATAACTCTAGGCCCTAGATGGGTTAAGTTGCCCACCTGCAGAGGCGTCCCCCGTCAGAGGAGATGTAGACGCAGCGATCGGTCAGGTTGGTGGAGATGGAAACAAACTCGTTGATGAAGCCGGCCCGTCGCATCAGCCTGAAGGTGTTGACCAGCTTCTGGTGGTCTCTGATCACTCCTAGAATGTTACCTGCAGGCAGAGGAACAGAGAGACCCACACAGTCAGAGAAAGACAGAGCTAGATGACACCAGTGCTCATAACAAATACATAAAACTATTTCATATCCATTTGCTAGGTGGAAAGAAACAGGAACTCTGAAACCAAGCCGGCAACAAATGATTATTTTCATAATTGATTAATCTGTCAATTATTCAATTCGGGGACTGCCCATAAGTCCTACATCTCGTTAGTCCTAATTTGGTTAGGGTTAGGTTTAGGCATAGTTTTACTGAGGCTAGGGTTTGGGTTAGGTTTAGGCATAGTTTTACTGAGGCTAGGGTTAGGTTTAGGTTTAGGCATAGTTTTACTGAAGTTAGGGTTTGGGTTAGGTTTAGGCATAGTTTTACTGAGGCTAGGGTTAGGTTTAGGTTTAGGCATAATATTTTCACCAGGTTAACATTCACCAGATTCAGACTAATGGGATGTAGGAACAATGAAATGTCGGACCAATGCCATGGCACCATTCAATTCACCAATGAGATGAATTTAGACAATTCAATTACAGTAAAATATGTTAATAAAGTACAAAATGGTATATGTCATTATTAGTTATCTGACCTGAAAAATACATCTTCAAATTAAGTAATATATTTAATAAGCATTCCGAAAACACATTTTCAAATAATACTGTGCGATAAAGACAACCATGTTGGTGATTTGTTAAGACATTTTAATGTGACCGATTATGTGGCCACTAAAATCCAAGCTGTCGGTCGATTAAGCGATTGTTAGTCGTTTCACCCTTGTTCTGCTCTGTTCTGTGCATACTCTTTGCAGAACATCACAGCTGCAGTGTGCAGGGCCAAACCTGCCTGAGCGGTTGAATTCATATCAAGGCAGACAGACAAATGTCTAGAAAACAGAGGAGCCACCGTGCACTGCCTCTGTGTGAGGGTAGATTTGCAGGGAGCACGCTCCGAAGGGCTTTGACACCTGCTGTTGCCAACTAATTAAATGGCATGGCAGCTAATATAATTTGACAGTTATCTGTGGATAGAAAAAACATATACAGTAATTAACAGGCCAAGTTCTGTCTTAAGAATAATACCTACCGGGGCAGCAAAATGAAAGTATTATCGGATACTGTGTAAAACAGCAAATTGCCTTCTGTAAATGGGACAGAAAAACATCGCCCAGTCTCCCCCCTTCGTGTTATTAGGCACAGTATTAAGAAACAAGTGGATTAAAATCCTTTTCAAGCCATCAAATATTCCAGCATGAACAAACAGCCATTACTTTCTATTATGTTTGGACCTCAGGGTTCATACCATTGAGGAAGACAAGGAAGACACTGGGGTAGGCCAGCTCCTCTCCACACAGCAGGTTGACGTCCTCCACCCCCAGATTGAAGGCCAGTTTGATGATGGGACCGTCCTCCATGTCTGTGGTGATATGGGTCATCAGAGCCAGGTTCTTCACCAGACCGCAGGCCTAGGGACAACAACACAGACTTGTAACACCAACTGTAGAAGAGAAACACTTTTGAGGTAACTAATCATCACACAAATCCACATCCAGCATAAAAGATGTTACCCATAACCACTTGAACTGTATGTACTTAGGTGAGCGGTAGTCTCTCAAAAAATCTAATCTCCGAGTAGTAACCCAGACCATTGGCCTAGGTGAGGCGTGACAGCGAGTTTGAGTCCTGATCCCGATGACCTTTTATCTACAACAGTATATACTCAATAAAGGCAGAATGATAAATACAAAAAAGTCTCTGAGAAGCCAATGTTTAATATTAAGAGCGGTTAGCTTTCACATGGAGGCGCAGCGGTATGGGTTGTTAGGGCATTCACCAAATATTCAAAAATTTGAATATTCGAATATCAAAGTCACTATTCGACGTTGTTCACCGAAGTCGAATATCAAATATAATATATATATATTAAATATATAGTTTATAAAGGTTGGCTAGATAGGAAGTCATAAGAATGAGTTGTCAATGCCCCTGGTGGATGAATTTGTTAATGCTCTATACCAGGGGTTCTCAAACCTTTTTAGGCCGTGATCACCAAATTAAACATATTTGAACTGGGGACCCCCACCCTGACAAGCACTTGGAATTGTAGGTATTACATTTAATGTGACTCGGTTCCGCAGATAAATATTGTGAAAATAGCAGATCTACATGCTCACAACGCCTCGCAACGAGAGGCGTTGTGAGCATGTAGATCGGCTATTTTCACAATGTTCGCCTCTTGCTTACTTAATATTTGACAGTTTGGCCAGTCCTGTCGAATATTCGACTATTCGAATACTTTGAGGTCGAATAATTCGAATACTACAAATCACTATTCGTGAATGCCCTAGTATGGGTTGTGGTCAGCTCGCTCACCTCTCCTTCAGGGGTGTCTGAGGGGCACAGCATTCCCCACTGGGAGGGCTGCAAGGAGCGCGGCCCACTGACTTTCCTGGTCTTCTCGAACTGGGAGGAGATCCTGGTCATCATGCCCAAGGCTGAGATGAAGGAAAGACGCGAGAGAACCTGGGTCACGCCCTGGCGGTCCATTTTGAATCTCTTCAGCGACCAGTTCCCCTGTTGAGGAGGACAGAGCGACATTAGATTCATACCAACATCTGTGTTAACAGTTCGTCGTGCCTCTTAATAGACTTCAGTGTATCGTGGATGTGAGGCAGAAACCTTGTATCTCGATATTTAATCTTTTAAATATAAATTAATTAAATTTATAAAATATATTATGTTTATACTTTGTTGTATGGCAGTAACACACAAAAAGTAGTGAAAACAGTAGATCTACACGTATCGTATATGTCTTTTTCTGACAACTTTGACATGTTTTTGCCTATAATGACATTTCCAAAACAAGGAGGTTGAAAGTGATTAAAGGTGTATTCAGTGATAATGAAAGTGGCCGGGGGTCATCTTGTCCCTTACTGGCCTTACAGCGTGGAAATGTTTAGTTTTTTATAGATTTTCTACACATTTATAATGTTCTCGTTTTGATCATTAGACCCAATCACTGAATATCGGTAGGCCTACGTCTCCAGCTTCAGGATATGTATGATACTGATTTACTACGAGACTGTGGCATTTCATGAGTTCAGTAGTTTACAATATAGGCATTTAGCAGACGTTCTTAATTCAGAGCGACTGTGGTTCTCAAAACTTTTATTTTGACCATCATAACTAAACATCATAACATAACTACGGCCATACTCTACCCTGATTGGTCGAGGACTGGCTGGCCACCTCTGAAAACTGAATCTAGCTATGCTCGTAACACGGGCCATCGTGGAAGTCTTATATGGTCAGCACACATTCTAGTGAGGAGAATGAATGGAAAATGTACCAATTATATTTTTATTTGAATTAAATACAATCACTGAATATACCTTTAAGTCTGTCTGTGGGTTTTATAAAGATTTAACCCATGAAAAGTATTAACAAGAGCTTGCGATCAAATAACTACAGTGGATCTATTGGAACTCAGCTTATTTATTCCATTTCGTTCATACCAGTTTCTGCCCGACAGTGACAATATTTTATGATTCCGTTTAAAGAATGCGGACGAAATTACACACGTTTCTCTTGTTGACCTTTCCATTCTTCTAACTCACCGTGGAGATGGCGTTGACCATGCCGTTGGTGATCTGATCCTGCCGCATGTGCTTGACCACGTCGAACTGAGCCGCTCTCTGCTTGGGGATGATCTGGTCGGCGATCTTCTTCAGCTCTGAGTTGAACTTCTTGAAAAGATCCTCAAACAGCAGCGACAGGAGCTGTCGGTAGTATGAAGAACAAGAGGCTCAGCTAGGAAGAGTCACATGATGAAAACTGTTAGTGTTAGTTTAAATGTTTACGGTGGAGTTTCCAAACTGAACGTCAATCAAGTTCAAAGAGTCACTTTCTGGGATGGAGTCATCGTCATATCCCCAGCGGATATTTAGCTCCCAACTCATCTGCAGCTCTCTTTCTCCAGATGTCCCAGCCCTTATCAGCGACAAGGCGTGGTCAGCGGCAGATTTTAATAACCAGGTGTGCCAGCTTGTTGATAAGCCTGACCTGGCCCGTCTCCCACGGCCCCGCTCCCTTTCGCTCGGCCTCGCAGGAGGTAAAACTCTCTCGCGGACCCCTCCCCAACTGGCACATTAGCATACATCAAAACAAACAGGCAGCGCTGCTTGAAATTAATAAAGAAATTAAGCTTCCGTCGTGCAGCCGGGCCAATTAGTTGAATGTCAGGGAATCATAATTGGAGAGCAAGAAGATTGCCGGCGTTGTGAGTGTGTAAAGCCCCCTATTGAAAGGGGGCTCTGTGTTTCCTCCCCTCCCACTCCTTATACAGAGCAGGTTGGGGGGTGGGGGGTGAAATTAACCCATTTAGGCCTAGAATTATTGAATGCTTTAACCAGTGAAAAATAGCAGATATACAAGCTCACAGCGCGGCACCGAGTGCCGCGCTGCGAGCTTGTAGATCTGTTATTTTTGAAAAAGTCGTGGAAATGTGTGCAAATCTTTGAATATATGTATTTTCAAAGCGAACGTTTGTAACTAAAATTTTGCTTCTGGGTGGTCCCTGGAACTAGATATTTTGAGATGGGGGTCCGTGGCCAAATAACTATCATTTTGGGGGTCCTTCACCTGAAAAGGTTTGAGAACCACTGACATAGTAGTCTCTCAAGAGCATACTAACTGAGCTCCAGTTAAGTGAAAAGGACCTTTTCTTTGACGATGGCTGGCCAGATTGCTGACATAGAAACATAGGTTTTTCAAAGAAAAAAAAAACGTAGGATTCAAAAGACACTTATAGAATCGGTACAAAATTCTAATTTTCACGATTTTTCAAAAATAGCAGATCTACAAGCTCGCAGCGCGGCACTCGGTGCCGCGCTGTGAGCTTGTATATCTGCTATTTTTCAATAGTTAAAGCATAAAATAATGACACACTAATAATGTGTACCCGTTCTAAATTGGTTAAAGGCCTTAAGACAGCAGTAATTACATTATCAGAGCCGAGGCCCGTGGATTAGCTCAATCGCTCCAGTCAAGGCAGCGTTTTCTATTGTCGCGTCGCAGAAAAATCCCCCTGGCTTCCCCGGGCCTGGGGGTTTTGGTGGCGCTGCATATCTCTCCCCTGACAATGCCAGGCAGGCAGGAATACAGAAGGGGGGAGGGGGGGTGGGGGGGTGTTGAAGGAAAACAAAACAAGCAAAAACAAAGCTGGTGGGAAATAAATGAGTCAATAAAAAAAAAAGAGAAAACATGGAAGCTGACACAAACGCTCAGGTGAGAGATCAGGACTAGTGGTATGAATGCATGCAGTGTCCTAACACTGTGATCTGTGATCACAGACGCAAGCATGTTCTCCTGTTACACACGGCTTTAGACACGTAACGTGTGTAAGCAGTGTGCTCTCTTTTATTTCAACTCACTTTACATCTATACTGTATGGGGGGCGGGGTATTAATCACTTAAAGTACGATTCACCCGGGGGCGCCCGCTGGCCTGGTGGTCAAGGCGCGTACCATATACTAGGCTATGATGCCTGCTGGCGTCGCCGGTTCGATTCCCGATCCGGACGACCTTTGCCACATGTCATTCCCCATCTCTCTCTCCATTTCCTGTCAGTCTACTGTCCTATCGAATAAAGGCATAAAAAGCCCAAAAACAAATCTTAAAAAAAAAAAAGTACGATTCACCCATTTTCAATCTATCGTCATATAATTGGTCCTCACTAATGCTGATGATGATAGGGTAGCATTTTTTCCCTACTCGGTCTGTTCCTCCTCCGTTCAGAAAACCACCTACAACATGATCATCGTTGGTCTTTTTTTCATTTTTCTCAAAAAAGATGTCTCTATTAAATATTTTATGAACACGAGAACAATGGCTTCCATATTAGCACTCTAACTTTCCAGGATTAGAAAGCCTGCAGTTTCTATTAGGTTGGATTCCACATCGATGTCGTCACTGGTAGGCGAGTTTCTGAACTGTCCACAGCCCTCCTCTGAGACACAGACAGAGTAGACAAAAATTGTAATATATTTTCATCAACATTAGTAAGGACTAGTCAGTGTTGTACCCGAACGCGTTCAATGAACGATCGTTCATAAACATGTTTATATTTTGGGCGAACGTGAACTGAACGTTCTTTGTTTTCGCTTGATGAACGATATTGTCGAACGCGTTCATTCTGACGCCCGTGAATGGCGTTCGTCGGCCGTTCATGCAGCGGTCCGCGCCTCCGCGGTCGTCTGTCCTCTCGTCTCTTTTTCATTCACATGCTCCAATAGCATGCACTGCACGCAGCTCCTCGCGAACGTTGATATGCGGTGCTGCAGCTGAATTTCCTCCTTGTTAGGTCTTGCAGTCGCAACTCGCAAGTAAAGCCTGACTATACTTTGTCGTATGCGTGTTACACAGCGAAAATAGGTGATCTGCAAGCTCACAACGCGCCGCATCCACGAGACAACGTGAGCTTGTAGATCAGCTATTTTAACCAACGTGGAAACATGCTGTGCGCGACGTTTAGAAACTTCTGCCTTCAGCCCTTCACAATAAGGGTGCAGGAAGACTGGGCACTGGGCACCTAAATAGTGTGGGCACCTCAATGTTAAGTTGGATGAAATTATTGCTGTGTGTGGTTCTATATGGGCTGTGTCAATGATTTTGACAAATAATAGCTTGCAGCAAATTTTTTTTTTTTTTTTTGAATAGCCAAAAGTATAAAAATATTATGGTTAAAAAAAAGAACTAAAAAGAACTAAGTTAGTTCATTTTGGGCAACCATGAACTTTAGTTGTCTCCACCAGCCGAAGGCATGGGGGAGAGTATGTTTTGCCCTCCGTCCGTCCGTCCGTCCGTCCGTCCGTCCGTCCGTCCGTCCGTGCGTGCGTGCGTCCGTCCGTGTGTCCGTCCGTTACCAGCTAATCTCCGGCCCGGTCGCTGCCAAACTGTGCACACACACTCCCTGGATACTAATTCAGAACCTCTGCCCCACATTTTTCACATGGCCCTGTTCTAGCGCCACCAGGAGGCCGTTGTTTGCAAAACTAACTATTGCCAGTACTCCTACATATTTTGTCCAAAAATCACGCAAATCGGTAGACATTGTCTCTACAGTCATGTGATCGACATGGATCTGTCCGATTGTCCATATTCCATCCTGATTGGCTAAAACTGGCTTCCAAAGTTAGCAGGATTGGTCAGTTTTGAATAAAATGCCTGAAATCATGAACGCAGTATGCGATTTTGGTAAAATTGTGCATGCACATTCCCAATAGGCAGAGGAATAAATGCCACTTAAATGTTTTCAAATCGGCCTCATGGTGGCGCTATAACAGGCGATTTGTGTTTTTACCTATAACTCCACTGATCAGTGTACAACTTTGTATGTGCACTCTCTAGAGGCCAAGGAAAAACCTTTGCCCTGCTTTTTTCATATCTGCCTTTTATAGCGCTACCTGGAGGCCGACTTATGTAAAACACTTTTTTTCCTATTATTCCTTGAGATTTTATCCAAAAATCATGTAAATCAGTATACAGTATCTCTATAGTCATGTGATCAAGACAGATCTGTCCGATATTTCATATTCCATCCTAATTGGCTAACATTGGCTTCCAAAGTTTGCAGGATTGGTCCATTTTGGACAAAATCACTTAAATATTGAACGTAGCTTGTGATTACAGAGAAGTTCTGCACGCACATTCCCACTAGGTCAAGGAACAAATGCCACCCTTTTCAAATTGGCCTGTTATAGCGCCACCAGCAGGTCGGCTTTTTCCAAACACATTTTTGGAACAAAATGCCTCAAATTATGCAGGGTCACATTGCTGTTAAAGGCCAAAGAAGACATGGCACCCTTTTCACATTTACCGCCACCAGGACCTACCTTAGCTGGTGGAGACCTGTGCTCGGAAGAGCACTGCTTCTAGTTCAAAATGTAGAATTATGAACTATGAAATGAACTAGTTAATTTTAGAAGTTTTGAACTTGAACTTGAACTAGTTCATTTTGAAAGTGAACTTTCCCAACACTGGGACTAGTTAGATGAAGATAGGTTGACGTCCTCTAAGTCCCATTTTATACTTTGTTGTATGATGGCGATGAGCTGATCTACACTATTCTTTTTACGTTCTTTGGCATTCGGCTCAATTCGATAGACCAGTGGCCAATGGAAGATGGAAGATCTTGAGATTCTGGTCAGAAAGCTGAGGGTTTACCTGTCCAGCCAGCTCCAGACGTTTGTTTCCGTAGTAGTCTCTGTCATCCACCTTGTTGTCTCCTTGGGCGAGGATGACCCTTCGCACCATCACAGCCAGGTAGATGCACTTGGCTCGGAAGTTAAACTCTTTAACCTGAGGTCACAACAGGTGGTATAATGTAAAGAGACTTGAACAAATGGCACAGTGAGATGAAGCTTGGACTTTCATCGTCGACATAATTGTTGTGCACTAGGGCATTCACGAATAGTGATTTTTAGTATTCAAATTATTCGACCTCAAAGTATTCGAATAGTCGAATATTCGACAGGACTGGCCAAACTGACCAAACTGTCAAATATTAAGTAAGCAAGAGGCAAACATTGTGAAAATAGCAGATCTGCATGCTCACAACGCCTCGCGCTGCAAGGCGTTGTGAGCATGTAGATCTGCTATTTTCACAATATTTATCTGCAGAACCGAGTCACATTAAAAGTAATACCTAGAATTCCAAGTGCTTGTCAGGGTTCTTATGACTTCCTATCAAGCCAATCTTCATGAAGAAATATATATATGTTTAAAGACAAAAAAAATAAAAATAATAATAAGCGAATATTCGACTTCGGTGAACAAAGTCGAATAGTGACTTTGATATTCGAATATTCGGTGAATGCCCTATTGTGCACCGCACGTGCGCGTGTGTGTGTGTGTGTGTGTGTGTGTGTGTTATCACTTACAGGTACGTGTGTGAGGATGAGTTGAGCTAAAAGCTCTCTCGCCTCTTCCATCTTGGTCTTCTTGGGCCCTCCCCACATGCGTTGTCTCCGCACTTTATTCCCAAGGTATTTCAGAGCCTGAGAAACAGTCAGTTCAGTTGCGTATAAGACAGGGGTCTTCAACGTTCTCAGGCCAAGGACCCCTTAGTCGAGAGAAAGATGAAGCAGGGACCCCCACAACAGATACCATATACTGTATATATACTTCATGTCAATTTGTGATACTTAAAGGATAACTTTAGTTTTTTACAACAAGGGTTCATATTTTAGATTGTAATTAAAGAATATAAAAGATGAGTGTTAAAATTATTTCATTTACTTCTTTCTATTGTTTTAGAGATTCTTATTTCAGTGGTTGGGGGCATGTGTACAAGTGGATAAATATGTCATTTTACACAGAATAAGCTCATTCCCAAGATACAATGCAACCTTTCATGGTTGGATGTGACTTATGGGGGCTAGAAGTGTTACTGTAAATAGCAACAAAGAAACGGCTGGCTTATTGTGTCTAAAAAGACATATTTAGCCACTTGTACGCATGCCCGCCATGTGTACGCATGCCCCACTGCGAGGCGTTGTGAGCTTGAAGATCTGCTATTTTTGGCTAAAGTTCTTTGAATATGGACGCTAGGGTTCAAGTGGTTGATATAAAAAAGGAGGAAAAATAAGTTTCTATCACAAAGATTTGGAGGACCCCCTGTAGTAACTCTGAGGACCCCCTACAGGTCTCGGAGACCCTGTTGAAGTCAAATATACAGTGGACAATAAACACTGCTGTACTGGAATCAAATCAAGCACTAATATAAAGCCTGATTTATACTTGATGACAGTGTTCCTTGCCAAAAATAGCAGATCAGCAAGCTCAATATGGTGATGCGTTTTGAGCTTGTAGATATTCGGTGAGCGATACCCATAATACAGAATATAAATTAAGCATAAAGAGCAACGAAAATGGCTCATTATCAAATAACCCTTGAAGAAAATGGCCTTTAAAACATATGCCATGAAGACACTTTTTAGTTTGGCTCTGCACTATTAGGTTGTGTTAGTAGTATTGAGTATTTTGCTTGTGTTTGACATGGCGGTGAGATACTTGTAGCACTGACTAGCATTGACTGTTATGGACACATTTGTTTGGCACTGTATTGATAGTTGTGCTATTTACTTTTTTAAGTATGGCTGTTACACTTATGAGCGTTGACAGTTTTTGACACTTCATGTATATATTCTTCGTTCCTTTTCTTTGGTGTACCTTGCTCTTTACTGTACACTGTTAAAACATTTTCTTTTCATACTTCTCTGTAACTTTGTAAATATCCTTAAACTGCTGTGCTGCCTCCGGGCGACTGATTTACCTTGGGATAATGAATCTATCTATCTATCTATCTAATGCATTCGATGATAACGTTGTTCTAAAGGGAGTCTTTTTCTTTCCTTCAAGAACAGCAGCACATAAATGCATGTAGGATCAGTGTTACGGGAGGTCATATGAATTACAAAGCCAGTGACCTTGGAAGCTTCATCCTTTATAGTCTACAGCAGCGTGCACGTGTGCACACGCAAACACACCCGCCCACACACATAAACACCTGAGGCAACGAAATACACAGGACTGCACGACTGAACTAGAGGCAAGGTCAAAGGTTAATCAGACTCAACACTTTCTATGAGACCACCCACCCTGCGCTCTGCGCAACATTTAAATATGGTGAATAAATCATTCACATGACCACCATGTTAAAAAAAAAGTCCATAATTTTTATACTTAACAAAATAAATCTGAAAAGTAAAAATCTGAATATACTGTAGGTAAATCCATGTTGGCCAAGCTGTGGTGCTTAACTTGGTTGATATAATTATATTTAACACATT
The DNA here is from genome assembly GCF_963921795.1 of Nannobrachium achirus. Classification (NCBI taxonomy): domain Eukaryota; kingdom Metazoa; phylum Chordata; class Actinopteri; order Myctophiformes; family Myctophidae; genus Nannobrachium; species Nannobrachium achirus. The sequence goes on from NC_137820.1 coordinate 23,669,146, forward strand.
AACCCTGGCAAACTGCTTTTGTGTAAAATGTTTACATTTCTTTCTCCCACATTTATCAAAAATAACTTAAATAGTATAGTTCAACAAGCTCACAGGACATAACAACGCACATTGCGACGCAACAAGTTAATTGCTATCTGTTGTACGATGAACTATCAAGTGGCTAAATGAGTGTGTGTGTGTGTGTGTGTGTGTGTGTGTGTGTGTGTGTGTGTGTGTGTGTGTGTGTGTGTGTGTGGTGTCAATTCCATCAAACCTGTGGAGTGTGAGCTTCAGAAACACTGGTTGCTAGGGTGCAAAAATGTCCCTCATCAATGCATCTGTGTTAGCATGATGCATGTTAACAAACTTGCTTGTGTTCATGGTAATTTAAGACAGAGGACAACAAAAAAATCACTTAGGCACTACAGTATATTTGGTATGATGAATTGAGAAAATAATCGATACAATGCATTGTGAGCTGGTAGATCAGGTATTTTCGCCATTTGTGAACATTTTGTAAAGGTTTTTTTAAAAGGTTTAGAAGATTTGCTTCTTTTTTTTTTTATTAAATACAAAAATGACAGTTACAGAGTGCAGGGCAGGTGTGGAGTTTGAGGGTACCTGAGTCTGGGTGAAGATCTGTGCCTTCTGGCATTCTTCCAGGCTAGGGGAGAAGTTGGACATGACGTGATCCTCTGTTCCAATCATCTGCACTATCTCTTGGTCACTCTCCACGCCCATGCCCTGTGTACAATATACGTATATATGAGATATGTGAGAAATGGATGAAGAGGAACAACAGGCTATAGACGGAGATGACGTGTGGAGTTAATTTTATGATCACACAACTCTAACAATTAGAGATTAAGAAACTGACATGAACAGAGCAGTTGTTCTGTGGTGTTGAGGGGTTCCATCTTCTTATTTTGAACAAACAGAACAAAGATGCATGCGAACATCCAGAAGAAAGTACAAGCTGATGTGTGGTGTGTGTGTGTGTGTGTGTGTGTGTGTGTGTGTGTGTGTGTGTGTGTGTTTGATTGATGACGTTATTAGAAGGCTGCATAGGAAAAAGACAGTAGTTTCATGACAGTACAAATCACTGATACACGGTCAACTAAAAGGAGATCCTAGTAGGCTTTTCGGCTTATTTACACAGGAACCACTTTATGTATCTCATATAACATTGAAAGACAGACGGATAGAACACAGTACTATGCATAGGATAACATCAATTATAAAAGCACAACGAAATAAATAAGAAAAGGCAAATAAAATTATCAGAAGAAGCAGATATTTACAGTGGAAAAGGGGAGGTGAGTATGGGCTTATTCTATTTTCAAGTTTCGAGTAGCAGCCGTCTGTAAAGGTGACTTTTCAGACTGATTTTGAAGGAGGTTAGGGCTTGTGGTAGGGCATTCCACATGTTAATGGTATAGCAGGTGTGTGTGTGTGTGTGTGTGTGTGTGTGTGTGTGTGTGTGTGTGTGTGTGTGTGTGTGTGTGTGTGTGTGTGTGTGTGTGTGTGTGTGTGTGTGTGCGCGTGCGCGCGCTTGCGTGTGTGTGTGTGCTTGCGTGTGTGTGTGCACACACACACACACATGTACTTACTTTGCTTAATTACTTGTGAGGGCCAAGTATAGAAGAATTTGAGAAATAGACATAGTGAGGATAATTTTCCTATACAAATAGTTTTTAGCGTTAGGCTTACAATTAGGAAAATATACAGGCTGGGTTAGGCATTCAGAAGTTAGGCATTTAAAAGTTAGGGTTAGAACTGAAATGAGTACAAAGGACCCTGATATAAACAAGCCATAGTGCTTTCCTGGTTTAAAATCCTATTAGTAGACCTTGTATCTGAACTGTACGGCCCTGTGCTTTTCCTATGCAAAGTTTCGGAAACTGCTAATAAAGCATTGAATCAATCAAAAAGAAATAATTTGGTTGGAGTTGGTTAAGTGCCGTGTCTCACGCCAAAAAGAACAGTTCAAAAGCTCACAACACGTTGAGCAGCCGTAGCGATACGTTTTAAACTTGTAGATCGGCTGTTTTCAGTGTACAACAGGGGTCTTCAACAGGGGTCCGGGACCCCTAGGGGGTCCTCAGAGTTACTATAGGCGGTCCTCCAAATCTTTGTGTGATAAGAACTTTATTTTTTCTACATTAACCACTTGAACCCTAGTATCCCTCTTCTGTGTGGAACATTTAGCCAAGAATATCTACAAGCTCACAACGCCTCGCTTGTAGATCGTAGGTAGGTTTTGTGTATAGGGAAAAGAAGAGCAGACTAAGTATTGACTGTTCAAGTCGTTCAATGTCTAAAAATCCACATTAAACCAACAACCTACAATGATGATAGTGCTGTCAAGTCTACGCCGTCTAAGAAATCTATGAACATTCTTTTATCTGCAACACAATTTTATACAGTACATAGTGGGGGTCCCTGCTTTATCTGTCTCAGCTAAAGGGTCCCTGGCCTGAAAACGTTGAAGACCCCTGGTGCACGACACCGGTGTGCAACTAAGTGTATTTAGAGTTAAGGTTAACAGCAATGGTGCTTTTGAAATGGCTGTCCTCACAAGTATAGTAAAACAACGGTGTGTGTGTGTGTGTGTGTGTGTGTGTGTGTGTGTGTGTGTGTGTGTGTGTGTGTGTGTGTGTGTGTGTGTGTGTGCGCGCGCGTGCGTGCGTATGGAGGAAAAGGTGAGGCAGGAGTCAGGAGGTTGTCTGACATTTGCTTATGGAAATGTGGGGCTGTGGGAACCGATGTGACGGTCCCACAAAGCATCCAGGACTGACCTGGGAGCTGTGCAGACCACGGGGAGAGTCAGGAGCAACTCACCCCAGACACACGAGTGCGGGGCAAACAAATCGGGCCAGGCAAATGTGCCTGATGGTCACGGGTGACCAATTCAGCACAATAACATTACACACACACTGTTGACATGTTTGGACAACGCAGTCAAACAGAAGAATGAGAGCTGGCGAAAACAGTCGGCTAATTGACATTTTCATAAGGGTGACACAACTGAACCTTCATGGTGTTTATGCACAGTATGTAAACATTTTATATACAATTATGAATAACAGTGTAGAATTAAGAGACACTGAAACTTTCATAAAATGTGGAGGCAAAAAAAATCCCTAACTATACATGGCTTTAGATGTGGCAAAGGAGAACTACCCAAAACTTAATTCCTTATTATTAAAAGTAGTAATAATCCTTGGATTTCTTATTTCTTTTGATATTTCATTGCTTCTTCCCTCTGTAAGACGTCTGTATTTGAGAAATATTCAATAAATTGTAAAAATACAAGACAAAAGTAGCAGAAATAGCCATAGGTAATACTACTGGATAATAGTAGTACACATATGTAGTCTTATAGCACCCCCTACTGGACAGATTGCTTAATGCAGCATCCATTGTCTACTCATATCATGGAGAAGACTTCTCTTACCTTGAATATAATAGCAATGGGAGCATCTTCTGACAGGGTGTTGTGTCTCAGGTAAAAGCGACCCTGCTTCACAATGATGTTAGTCCTACTCTTCTTCTCATGAGTGGAGCTGGAATGAGATGACAACGTTGCTGCAACATCCACTGAGCAACTAGTCTTGCGTGGCCAGACTGTTGCCTAACGCGATTTGTAAATGCTCCCGGCATACAGTCTGGCAAACGGAAATAGAAACTATGAGTGCGAGATAGAGAGGATGTGACGCAACCGCTCCCTTGGTGCAGTGGCAATAACATGCCTACTGGAAGCGTTATGTCTCCTTTCAAAAACTTTTGGGGCATTATTTCGTCTTTTTCTGGTGTTGTTGGTGTTACTTCCATGATGTGTTCAAATGTTTTCTTAAACTATACACCCATAACAAGAATATGCTGCTCGAATGACTCTGTCTGTGCGAGTGTGCTTCCGTTATGTTTCCAGTGGGACTACAGTTCAGTGCAGCAGCGGCTACTTCAGTTACTCGCCGTTTGGGAGCTGCCGTTCCAGACTCTATATAGCATTCGGAGATTGTGGAATAGTTGTCTGGCTACGCGAGACTACTGAGCATCTGACAGTTAACAGCCTTATGATTATAAAATTAGGAAAGCTGAGAATGACTGAACACGACAAATTCAAGAGATTTCAATCACGTCCCGACTACTGCTGTAATTTTAACCACTTAGGGCAAGTGATTTTCTTTGGTTAAAATAAGTGTTAAATAGTTCTATATTCTGATTGTCCTCATTGCTATAGACCGATTTCTCAGAGCAGCAACCATAACTGCGGTGTCAAGTAGAACCTGTGTGTGTGTGTGTGTGCGGCTGTGCGCCGACACCGCAGCTACATGGCAACGCTCTGGAAAAAGGTCTATAGAGTGTTTGTTCAGTAACAGGAGTCTCCATGTCTCTCCAGCTCTTCATTACATTTTTCAGGTCTGGATATAAATGTTATCCAATCAGGATCGAGAACTCAGACAGGATACAGATTAAACAAGTGAGATTGGAGGTGATGACAAAAAAGAAATGAGCAGACAAAACTGGAAGTAAGAACAATATAATATTGAAGCTGATAAATGGGTACTCTCTTTGCTGACTGGCTGACATTTTGCAAACCACCTGAAAATGTATTTTCTGTTTATAAAAGAGCTGGAGAGATGAGGAGGCCCCATAACTGAACAAACACTGGTCTATAGCAATGAGTACTAGTGTGGGCATGTGAGCAAAAAAAAACAATGTTTTGTTTTAACCACAAAATATCAGCTATAGTCATAGATAAATGGACTTGAGTTACAATTTCCAAACTCATGGCAACCGGCTATTTTTTGGGTTCAAGTGGTTACAAAAGTACAACTTTCAGTCATTGTCATTAAATGGAACTGGGGCTCATGTGACAGTACCTGGTGACAGAGGCTCCCACTGCACCCTTCCTGTCCTGCTCTACAATGATACGATTCTTGGACAGCTGTTCTTGGATCAGAATTACCTTCTCCTGTCCCTTCACAATGAAATAACCCCCTGTTAAGTAAAGATAGGACAGCACAATTTAAATGATACACTTAACACAACTTAAGCCCTATATACTGTACTTTGTCATTCGACGAATAGAGAAAATAGCACATCTACAAACTCACAACAAGTCGTCTAGCAGTGCGATTTTCTACATTTTAAATAATATGCCCAAAATAGGCATGTCAAGTTGAGGTTGAAAGGTTGGAACCCATCTTACAATAAATCGCCAAATGTTTTATGTAAACAAAATAGTTTCAATACCTGGATCAAGAGGACATTCATTGAGTTTAGAAAACTCCATGGGAGTCTTTCCTGTCAGGACACAGTTAGAACTGCGCAGCATGATTGGCATCCTGGGTAAAATATAATAACAAATAACGTTAAAATAAAATAATGAAAACACTTACAGTACTAGTAGTATTGTCTTCAATACAACATTACAATAAAAAAGAAGAAAGGTTAATAAATGTAATGGGAATAATTTCATAGTGAATTACAAAAACAAGCAGTGGAAGTATATTACAATAAGAAGACAATATCTAAATTGAAAATTGTAGGGATGTTCTGTTGAGATGGATAAATGCTGACGCTTTCTCAAACAAACATCTCAAATTGTAGCACAGATGGATATTAGGCGTAATACCTTCCGATGGGGAGGGCATTACGGATGATTCTCTGGCTGCCTCGAGTGTACTCTATGTCCACTGTGATAGGTGCAGAGTACGTCATATCTCTAAGACGGCACTGGAGGGAACAATAGGCATCACATGTACAGTACATAACAGTAATATACATTCCACATTTACAAGGGAAGAGAATAGTTAAAAGATATGAATACATAAAGTGTTTATTATTGTATTTAACCACTTAGATCCTATATACCCAGGGAGGTCTATACTAGATCCAATAATGTATTGGTCGTGTCACACCGTCCTGTATCTTTACGAGCAGGAGCATGTGCACGCATCGGCTAAAAACTACCCTTAAGTTCATAACTCGCAACGTTTACAAGAGCTGTAGTGTTACACCGGGTGATTTAACAAATTAACAAACCTGGATGTATATCAATAGACCATTATCTGACCTGCTAACTCCTGTAGTGTAGGTGTTAAGCGACGTGCGCGTGATGTCATTAAAATAGCGGTTCTCCAATACAACACTGACCGCGTGATGTTATTAAAATAACATTTCACCAAAACGACACTGTAGATCCACGTGTTTTTCCGCTACGCCAAATATTTCCTATTTTAGGTGAATGTTTGGCCTCGGAATGGGGACACTAGGGTTCGTGAACAGCCAATCACAGCTGAGCCCAGGTGAAAATGTTATTGTCCCCAACAACAAGAAGCTCGGCCTACCTCATGAGGAGAGACAGGTCTGGTCACATTGAAGCTCTCTTCAACGTCAGGCATGCCAACATAGATGTTAAGGTATCTGCAAAGAAAGTCATTCGGTTGGTTTGAACTTGTGCAGCACAAGAGAAAATGAAGGGTATCTTTGGGTGAAGAGTTGTAGCTGGTAGGAGTAAGGACTTGCACTTACTTGAGGTACCACATCGGATCTGCATCGCTTGTGATCTTTTCATTGGCCTTCATGATCTTCTTTATCTACAGAGGATCAAGTTTGCATTTACATGAAGACTCAATTGGTTCAGCTTTCAACCTTTCACAATATCACAACATAATCCTAGTTTACCTCCACATTGATGAAGTAGTTGAATGAGTCAATGTGCTGCTTTACCAATCCTTTCACCTGACAAAAACAAAGAGTTGTGTGGGTAAAACTGTGTGACATGATATTATAAATCAGGGGTCTTCAACGTTTTCAGGCCAAGGACCCCTTAGTTGAGAGATGAAGCAGGGACCCCACTACCTTTTCATAGATTCCATATTGTTTTATTGTTTGACAGCACAATCATCAGTGTATTTTGGTTGCATGTAAATTTGTGTTGTCAGATATTTAACCACTTGAACTGTCAATAGTTAATAAACTTGACCGTTCACTCTGTAATTAGTCAGCTCTTTTTCCCCTCTACACCAAAGCTCTTTGCCAAAACTAGCCGATCTACAAGCTCTCACAACGCCTCACGTGGCGAGGCGTTGTGAGCTTGTAGATCAGCTATTTTTGGTTAAAGTTAAGGACACTAGGGTTCAAGTGGTTACTATAAAAAAGAAGAAAAAGGTTTCTATCACAATGATTTGGAGGATCCCCTATAGTAACTCTGAGGTCCCCCTAGGGGTCCTGGACCCCCTGTTGAAGACCCTTGTTATAAATGAATCTTGATGGATGTGAAGCAGACGTTAGCGGTCAAATGCACCGTTACCTTCAAGAACGCAGGCAACAGTTTCCATTTTTCCTGTCCAAAAGAAAAGCCCACAAAGACATGGTTAGAACTAAGCAAAACTCTGCTCTGAATGATTGTTTTGACACAAGAATTGGAGAGCAATTTGAGTTTATTTGGGGTTATATATGTAGGATAAAATAAAAAATAATTAAAGTGACAAAAACAACCACCACCTAATAGGGCTGGGAGTTGTTAGCAATAACAGAACGAGGAAAACAAGTTTGATGTTTATAAAATACTGGATTCCAAAAACTATATGGGCCAATTCAACCTCAACTTTTTGATTGATTGATTGAAGACTTTATTAGAAGAAGTTTGCAAAGGACAAAGTACAGTTTCATGACGGTACAGTTCACTGGTACAAGGTCTACTAAAAGGAGATCCTAGAACTTGACAGTAACAGTAAACCTAGCTAGCCTAACCTTACATTTACAAAGAAGGGTCAGGGGGAGGGCCCTGACCCTTCTTTGTAAATACCTTTTTCATTGTTGTTTTTGTTTATGACTGTTTTTCTTATTATATCTACTGCATAGTACTGTGATCTGTCTGTCATTCAATGTATGAGTCAAAGAGAAGGATCTCAATGGAAATAAGCCGCAAGGCTTACCAGAGTTTCCTTTTTAGTTGACCATGTACCAGTGAACTCTACTGTCATGAAACTGTAACTTTCCCTGTGCAAACTCCTAATAAATACTTCAATCAATCAATAAATAAGGGCTCTTTTGGTGTGCTTGCTTGCCTGTGTCCAAATGCTGCTCTCTAAAGAAAATCAACATGTAAAGAGAAGATGAACACTGAGCTGATAACATTTCACACTGAGAAATAGTTATTTCTCAAAGTGGATTTGAGAAAAAGTGTTTCTCAAAGTGGATTCCACGAACGTTAAGGATGTCCACAATTACAACACCAGAGGCAGCGCCACAGATCACATTCAACCCAGAGTCAACTCAAAGAAAGGGTCAAACTAGTTCTTCTGCTATACCACAACAATGTGGAATGCCTTACCGAAGGTCTTAAAGGAGTGTGGATCACTAGCATCCTTTAAAATCGCCCTGAAAAACCACCTACAGGCAGCAGCCGTTCGCAACTGGTAAAAACAAACCCAGCCTAGCCCTACCCTCCCCTGCCCCATCTTTGTATATACTTAATGTTTGTATTGACTTACTGTATTTTGTTCTTTCATTTTTTTTACTGACTATATCTACTGCATAGTACAGTGTTCTATTTGTCTGTCATTCAATGTTATATGAGATACTTAAATGGTTTCCTGTGAAAATAAGCTTAGTCTTTTCTAGGATCTCCTTTTAGTAGACCTTGTACCAGTGAACTGTACCATCATGAAACTGTACCTTTTCCTATGCAAACTTCTAATAAAGTCTTCAATGAATCAAACTAACTATGTGGGTTCCTTTAGGATGGGGGGGGGGTCTAAATTGACCCATACAAGTATGTAACTCTGACAGTGTATAAATGGAACCAAATGAACCAAGACGGAGACGGGTTCATTCATTTGGTTCCATTTGTACAATGTCAGAGTTAATTAATGGGAGACCTTGAAATGTGAAAGTTTGAGAAACACTGGGTTATTGCACCTATTTGCATCACTGCATCGCCAGCACCACGCCGTGTCATTGGGTCAGCAGTAGCGTGTTGATATTTAGTATTTTCGTCATAAACTTACCTCAACCGTGTTGACAGGAGCTGCGAGTTCCTGGGTGCTCATGTCCCCAAACTCGTCACCGAGTAATTCCATAGCTGGTTCTGTTATTCAGTCAGTTGTTCAAATAAGTATAAATGTGAACATTTTGCCAATGTTTATACAGGCACCGGAAGTAGCTGCAACATGCGTGCCTTCTGGTGTTACATTATGAAACCTCCGTGTACACAACAATGCACAGAAGGCATGGTTCCATAAATTCTTCTTGTTCTTCGTGGTATTCAGCGTGGGCTCTGGTGGCATTTCAAGGGAAATATAGCATGAGTGCCATCTGTAGTTATAGTTGATCATCTACAACTACAGATAACTTGGATGACAATGGAAGACAGATAAATGAAATACTAATCTATCTTCTCCACTGTACATTCAGATTAGCTATTGGATGCACACCTGATTGTTTGAATACTTTATTAGAAGCTTGCATAGAAAAGGTACAGCACAGTAGGCTATACTTTTGTAATACATTCATAAAACTACTTCCAATCTACAGTAGGAAATATTTTTTTGATACATCTTGTGAATTAATACGGGGTATAAAGTTAAATGTCATGTACTATGCAGAGTTTCCACGGACCAAGATGCATTAGAAGAACAAGTCATTTTCGAGTCCTTCTTATAAAGTGTAGTTGATACTGTAGATTGTAGGCCTGTTATGTTCTACTTTGGCTTTGCACAACATTTTTGTGCCTGCATACGCTTGAAATACATGCATTTCCCAGGAAATCATAATCATCAAGTCTAGTTCTTATGCATAGGCAAAAAAAAAAAGGGGAAAAAAAGAAAGACAAGTTTTGTTTTAACCAAAAAGATATCACACACAGACCTTTAAGTATGTGTGAATATGGTATGTGAAACAATTTTCCCTTGACCACAATAATTATAATGCTTTACATATATTTTTTTATTATGGAGTTTTTACGGTTATTGTCAGTACTGACGACATTGAATAAAAGACCAAAATATATTTTCTTAAACAACAGCTGTTTAGACATTGTAAAAAGATATGCATGCTAAAAGCGCTTATGTATGTTCATAAGTGATCAGAAGTCCATTTATTGACATGTATTTGAAATACAAAACATATTCAAAGGAACATTATTTAAAAGCCTGCCAATCCTTTTGTTTCAGCACTCACTCTTAACGCTGCCTGACATGTCTGCTGTTGCTGCTGAGGAGTTTTGGGTAAGCTGTGTTAAGGGAGCGTCCATGCCTGATGACCACTAACTCCATCTGACATTGATCGATGTTCACCAGCACGCGGGTGGTTCTCTCTGTGTTGATGAGGAAAACAATGGTGTACAGGGCCATCTCAAACTCTGGGCTGGACCCGATGAAGGCACTACCTACGGGCTTCACCAAACCATACCAGCTGAACTGGAGATTCAGGACATGGTCATCTTGATCAGGCTGAGGATGAAAAAACATACAGCAGAATCTTTGAATGAAATAAATCAGGAGTCTTCAACATTTTCAGGCCAAGGACCCCTTAGTCGAGAGACAGAGAGATGAAGTAGGGACCCATAGATACAACCACAATCCATAGATAGCATATAGTTTCATTGTTTGACGGCACAATCATTAGTGTATTTTGGATTCATGTCAATTTGTGTTTTCATATATTTAACCACTTGAACGGACCGTCAATACGTAATAAACTTGACCTTTCACTCTGTACTTATAGTCTGCTCTTTTTCTCCACTACACCAAACTCTTTGCCGAAAATAGCCGATCTACAAGCTCTGCGAGGCGTTGTGAGCTTGTAGATCTGCTATTTTTGGCTAAAGTTCTCAGAATATGGACACTAGGGTTCAAGTGGTTAATATAAAAAAGGAGGAAAAAAAGCTATCACACAAAGATTTGGAGGACCCCCTGTAATAACTGAGGATCCCCTAGGGGTCCCAGACCCCCTGTTGAAGACCCTTGAAATTAATCAAAGAGAGGGGCTGCAGGGCATGACATATACAGTAAGTGGTGGAAAAAGTACTAACATTTTGTACTTAAGTAAAAGTATCAATACTGCACTGCAGATGTACTCCGTTACAAGTAAATGTCCAGAATTCAAAATGTACTTGAGTAAAAGTGTGAAAGTATTGGCATCAATAAGTACCAAAAGTAAAAGTACAAAATGTTAGAAAATAGCCGATCTACAAGCTCACAACGCATCACATCGCGACGCGTTGTGAGCTTGTAGAACGGCTATTTTCAAATGGCCACCGTATAAAATCAGGCTTAAGTGGTTTATGTATGTTTTATACTATTGTAATTTAGATCTGCAAAGTAACTAGTAACTAAAGTTTTTAAATAAATGTAGTGGAGTAAAAGTACAATATTTGCCTCTGAAATGTAGTGGAGTAGAAGTAAAAGTATTGGAAATTGGAAATACTCAAGTAAAGTACAAATACCTCAAAACTGTACTTAAGTAAAAGTACTAAGTTACTTTACACCAATCAATATTGTGTTGAATATAGTCTAAAATGATCTGATAATATGAGCTAGCCTGCATACCCATATTGATGTAAATACACAAAGTATAAGGTAGTGGTAGAAGGTTATATCTGGCCATTCTGACTAATGCTGACTGAAGGAGTTGTCTCTCCATATTACGTTCATGTGTGTGTGTAATACTGTACAAAGAATGTTTGAATTCGAAACCGTACTGTAAGAGAAATGTTTGCTGCAAGATGAAAATGTACTACTTACTATGTCCTGTTGGCCGGCTTTGTAGCCTTTGTAGTCCAATTGCCTGTTTTTTTCCTGGAGGTAGAACTGGACCCAGTTGTGGAAACCAAAGACCTCATTCCCAGATTTAGTCTCGCCCACAAAGACATGCTCAAATCCAGAGGAATCCATACTGGAGAATACATTAGATGAGAATTCAGAACATTCAAATAATCTACATTTGCATTGATTCATTTTATTTGATCGGTGTCTGTTTCATTTGACGTAAACAGCTGTGTATGAGATCTTTAGTGTGACGGCCTTGTAACTACTTAAGCCTTGGATACTTCATTATACAACAAATAGCTAAAATAGACAATCTACAAATTATTTTCAAAAAATCTGAAAATGCTCAAAATAAGGATGCCAGTAATAAAGTGTCTAATAAGACACTTACGGTCCATTTCTTTCTCTGCGGTAGAGGTGAAACCAGATTAAGTACAGCTGGCTTCTAAACTGCCTCAAGTCAGAGCTGGACTGTCCCTTGCTCACCAGGTACTGGTGTGCACGCTGTCAAACAAAACAAAACAATCATCTTCAATGCACATCACTAACTTCAACAAGAGAAGATCAAAATTTCAAGTCAATGTCACAATGGCGTTTCACAAGACAAAGTTTAATGACCAGTATCACAAAACATGACTCTGAAAACATTCCATTGAAACATCTGGCTTTGGAATTTAAAGAAAATACTTGATAAAATTCCTCAGAACACAACAATGGTTTTGAAGACATAGCAGTGATTATTTTACATTTTTTCACCCTTATTTCATGATTGTTTAGACCTAGGGAGCTTTGACGGGGTCGCCAAAGAAAATCCCTCATAACATGGAGTCGTTTGAGAACCCCTGCTCTATACAATGTGTGTATACTGTACAATATGCTGTACATGTATTCAACGCATGGGGAAACCTCAAAAAGACGATCATTCCCATACTCCACATAGATGCCTGAGATTTAATGTTGCTTTTTCTTGCAACATAACTGGCAGAGACATTCAATGACATTAGCAGACAGGAAGACAACTGTCCCCCTGGAGTTAAGCTGCTCAGAACAGTCTATCCAAGAAAAACAGCAAAACCAAAACTATTTCAACTTAAAAAAATAAAAAGACAGGAACAGGAATGTAACTTTTGTTAACGGACCCTCATTGAGGCGGAACAGCAGATTAAATGGGCTATGCGATAAATTAAGTATGAATTATTATTTTTCTTTTTCCCTTTCCCCCCTCAGATTTAGCCATTGTCTATTCCCAATGTGTACTACACTGTAGTACCTCTCCTTAGCAGTAACAGGTACTGTAGTAACTACAGTACCTGTTACTGCTAAGGAGAGGGACTAACCAGATGCCACTTCCGATACACATATATGTACAGTGTACACTTATGTCTATTTGTCCATACACAAGTACACATTTTAAGCTGTACATGGCTTATTGAAATGTATGTACGTTTGTTTAATTGTATAAATGAGTCTCATTCACCATTTTAATAAATTATAAACATTTCAGCTTGTATGTTTTGTAAGTGAAATAAACTAAATACTGTATGCCAGATTTACCTTCATGACGGCCGTCTCTAAGACAGCATTCAGGTAGAGATTGTTCTCTGTCACCTCATCTGTTGTAACTTGCTCTGCCACGCCTGTGGATCTTTCATAATTATCCAACAGCTTCATGAAACCTGCAAAAGAAAAAACATGTACTCATTGATCCTACTTACTGTAGGATGATTAGAATGTAGTAGAGGCATAGTAGAGTGAATAATGCCATGATTCTAAAGAAACAAACAAAAAAAACAATAGCAATAAGAATACTCACGGGAATAAGTGGTTATGGTGGCCAGTTTGTTTTCATTAACATTGGAAAACAGAGGCTGTGAAGCATGGTCCCGTGCATCATGGCTGCCTTGGTTGATATAGTCAGCTTTACCCTGCAATTCAAATAGCCTTCCAATTATTTGACTGAAACAGAACTTGTTTTAAAAATAAACTGTAAAGATATACAGTATGTACCTGAACGTTGATAGAGTAGTCTATCCCGGGCTTCATTCGGTTGGCATCCAGCCTCCACAACTCATTGAAAATATTGGACAGTTCCTGGTTTAATGCTGGTCTAGAACATTTTGTATAAAGGAAGAGTAAGAATTAAGAAATCCTGGTTGTAAATCAAAATACAAGAATGTCAAGGCTGGAGATAAAACATACCTGGAGGCTTCCAGTTCAGTGTAAAACACTGTGAGCCAGGCAAGGAAACAGCAGAACCTTTAAATAACACACAAATAAAATATGTATCAACAAGGTTTTGTGATAGAGCTATATTACACAGACCACACACACACAAGCCCCAGTAAAAACACTTAACAGTATACCAGTTAAGTAAACATGAAAACACACCTTGTCATTGCAGCCATGGCACCTTTTGCAAACTTTCCACTTTTCCAAATTCAGGAACGATGTCTCAGTCAATCCAAGCGATAAATTTAACTGTAGTCTGCCTGCGATGATATCACTGAACTGCACTGAGGCTCAGATCTGAGAACATGTCAATGGCTACGCCTGTTTGTTTATTACATAAGAGCAGCTCAACGGTAGCCCTATGTGGATTTTCTTTCCTTCTTTTTCCTTTTCCCCCCCTCCCCGTTTTGGCAGGGAGGGGGGGCATGGAACTCCCCAACCTTGCCTGACTGCTAGCGTCCGACTCAATCACACACTTCGTTTTGGGATTAGCAGGGGGTGGTGATGTGCGGACTGAAGTGTCAGGCTATCCCCAACCAGGGTCTGGGTTTTGGGAGGACACCCCCAAAACTTCTTAACGTATATATTCTTGTGTTCTGTTGAATTTTGCATGTCTGATACTTTAATCAGGCCTGCTTTACTAGCATGGGTACAATTTCAGCCATTAAAACGCCAAGTGTAGATGTACAGAAATTGATTTGATGAATGAAGCAAAGTACGACACATCTGCATGAAAACATTTTTTTCATGCAAAACAAATGCTTGCAATGGATTCAGAATCATGAAGAACCCCTAGTTTGACCCCTCACATGCTAATTAAAGCCGACTTTCTTTTTTTTTATATTTCTTGTGGAGTCAAAGGGACAGTGAATATACAAATGGCCATAACTTTTTTTCACGATGTTTCCAGGCCTCTCATTCTGTAGACCTTATGACCAAACTAATAAACAGAAATAAAAAAGTACAGCATAAAATCACAGGTCCCCTTCCATTTTGGTGACTGGGTCCCCGGCTATTACTCTGGTGATTAATGCCACGCCGGCCTCAGCACCATGAATTAAAATAAGAAAATAAATAATTGCATTTTGGCTTATTTGTTTCCATTGTACTCATCAGAAATACATAATTTAAAGTGCATGAGCAAACACACGGTTTAACATACTATTCATGCCATTATATATTTATAGAAACGACCAAATGTTTTTATGCTACCAATAGAGTAGGCCAGGCATACCGGTATACAGCAATATTGATGTTAGGAAAATCAGATGTTTCCTGTCAGAATTGAATGTAGACAATAAAAGGCTTTTATTCCTGAGTTGGGAAGTTTAAACTGTTGCAATCTCTAAAAGGATATTCTGTTAGAAACTAATATACCCTCCTATAGGATGAAGGGCGGGTATCTCGACCCAAAGGTTTAAACAGCTTACAAAATGTACAGAGGTACAGTTAATAAACGCTAAAAGAACACCACAAAAGGTCCAGAGGGCTTGTTTCCATTGTGTTCCTATGTATTCACTGTGCAAGTGCATGAGACAATATTAAAACACTATAAATTACTTCAACAACTATTTAGGCATTTAGCAGTTTACAATAAGCAAGGTAGACTACCGCAGAGACAGTAGTGGCGTGCCTCAGTATACTAGGATCACAAGTAAACAGGAGCATCGGTCTAAACAATAAAATAATTTATAAAATAATTATCCATGCAAAGAAACTATGTGGTAAACAATGAAAATAGAATCTGTTTATAACCTGCCATCTACATTACATTCTTAACATTATCAAGAAAAACAAGCATAAGTAACAAAAACATAAGAACGAATGACCAAGATCTGTCTGGATGGTAGCCATGTCTTGGTCAATCGCTAGAATCAATAGAGCCAGAAGGTGGCAGGAAGGAGGACAGGGAGTCAAGTGTTAGGAGGTGAAGGTCGGTGGAAATTTTGGAGTGAGTCTGCAGTTTTGACTGCAAAGGAGAGTTGGTTCCACAGTCTGTGAGCCAGGAGGGAGACAAGTCTGGGACGTGTGGAGCATTGTCCTGGGGGTTTTAGGGAAGGTTCTGAACAGGCTTCCTGTGTTAGTGAGCATGCTGGGAGGCTAGTAAGGAGGGAGTTACTGTAGTCAAGTTTTGAGTTGACCGAGTAATGGATAAGGAGCTGATGTCCAACTATCCTGGTGCTCCACCTAGAGTTAGAAAAAAATATCATTGCTTGTCTTACTGCAACCTAAATAAAATCAGCTAAAAATGCTGATGATCAATCCACAGAAACAAGTATAAAGAAATCCATCTTCTGAAAACGAAGAATTAAGCATCACCTCTTTCGTCCTGTCCAGCTTAGCGTGAAGTCCTGACAACACTGGTACTGACATCTGCTGTATTAGGGAACAAAGACACAACATGTGTGGTGCTTTCACTAGTTCATCTTCAGGATGCATTATTTACAGCAGAATAATTACTACAGTGAATGATTTCTAATACATCTACTTTGTGATTAGACTGGATCTTTCTCGTTGATGCTGTGTCGAGGCACAGTCAAAAACATAGTAGTTAACAATTATTGTTTAATTATAGCGATTGTGTAATATATGAAGAATGTAGAGATCACATGGAGAATGGTAGTGTTCCAGTCTGACTTTTCTACACGCTTGAAAATGTAATGAGATAGTTCCATGGTAAGCTCACTCTTTGTAGTTTTTAGACTGCGCTGGGCCAAGTGAGGAGTCTTTTTTTTTTTTTTTTTTTTGTGTTTATAGATAAGGAGGGAAATTCAACAATCCAACACAATGGATAGTTGCTGCCTTGGATTTAATTAGCAACATATTTGTTCAACTTTGTTTTTCTTATAGCTGTGCACACCATTGCTATACATAAATAAGAAAAAAAGAAATAATTTCTTTTAGACTGTTAAACCTATGCGTTGTCAGCCTCAGGTCTAAATGGGTTAAATCATTGTCTGTCTGAACTCTAAAACAAATAAAAAAGGTTAAATGAACCTATAATAATAGAAAACTCCATGTTTGTAGAAAGACATTAAATGTCTTTCTACAAACATGGAGTTTTCTATTATAGGCAGATCTATTAAAGCAAATTTTGCTTTAATAGATCTGCTGTTCCATTCCTAGACCAAGCTAGACTCCAACCAATATTTAGGATCATTTTACACTGGTTGACTACCCCCTTCTCTGCAACGCAGCCAGTTAAATCTACAGTGCTAAAAGCCATGGGCGACCAACTACATTGGTTATTTGAAAATAGCTGATCTACAAGCTCAGTGTGCTAGACATTTTTGTGAACAATACTGTATGTGAACAATACAAATCTAGTATGGGGGTCCTTGGCACAATAGCTTTTCAGATGGGGGGTCTGAGGCCAAATACATATCAATTTGTGGGTCCCTGAAATTAAAACGTTTGAGAACCAGATTTCAAAGAGGGGACCAGGGGGTCTCCAGCTGGAATATTGATAATTAGGAACCAAATGGACCGTTATAGGTCTGTAACTCTGAGTGTATAAATGGAACCAAATGGACTTGCGGGGTCCGTTTGTTTCCAATTTTACAGAGTTAAATTAACACTGAGGATTTTAATTTAGTGTATATTCCACTATATCAAATAGGGGTGTGTGGGGTATGAAAATGGTGGTCCTTGGAATGAAAAGGGGTGAGAAAACACGTTAATAATCCACCCCTGCCTACCTTCCTCAAGCTCTGAGCATAATGGAAAGCCTGGGTTCCCGAGGATAGTTAGAGCAGGCCAGGTCCTCTGCTCAAGCAAGACATGTCTGCCAGACAACACAGAGATAGTTGTGATTGTTGAGCACACAGCACTAGAAAAGGAAATGGTTAGGGCTGTCATCATTATGACATTTTACACAACGATAATTGTCAGTCATTCAAATAATTGTGATTAACGATTTGTGTTTTGCTTATGGCTGTGCATCGGTTTCGATGAAGACGTTGTTGCTCCGATAGAGGGTTATTGCGGAGGGCTTCGTTTGTGCCATTCCATGTGGCTATGCAGGCCGATGCGTGACCCGCATGGTTTGCCACATGTGGGGCAGATGAAGTCCACACATGAGGGGGGCCTCTGCAGCACGCTGGTGTCGCTGGACATGCTGCTTTTTTCTCCTGTCAGTGGTCTGCTCCCGCCTTCTGGAGGTGTGCGATGCCCTTACACATAACCTAAATATAAAAAGAAATTGACATATTTGACAACTTTATACTCTTTATAAAAATAACATTGGTGGAAATAGACGATCTATAAGCTCACAGCGCTTCGCATCGGCTATTTACCATTTTTGAAACAGTTTGAAAATGTATGAACATTTTTCAACATGGAAACGATTTTGAAAAAAGAAAATTGCGATTATGTCAAATAATTGCGATTAGACGATTATGTAATAATTTTGACAGGCTTAGCCTTAGATATGTTCTGTCGGGTGGAAACCTTGTACGTCCAAAGCCGTTACTTTTCAGGAAATGGAAAAAAAAAAGAACCCGTTTTCCAGTGGATCCAATCCAATGTCATTATTAACAAGCTTTTGTGAATACTTTTGATCTGTTCAATCTTTATAAAAAAAAAAGACAGATAGATCACTTTCACTTAATTTTTCTTCACAATTAGCAGACGGATCACTTTCACTTAATTTTTCTTCACAATTAGCAGAAAGACGATCTACACACTCATGCGATGCGTCAAGGGCTTTTACCTTAGTATGACAAAGGTAATTAATGTATGAAGAAAAAAATAACTATGTAAATAAGGTTTCTGCTCGACAACAATGATATACAGTACAGTATATATTACACAAAGAAAAAGCAAGAAAGTAGACATACAGTCAGTTGATGAAATAAACCAAAACTAGAGCTTTAAACAAACTGTTCCTACATACCAGGTTCCATCTCTGGTTTATTTTGAGTCCAGGAGATTCCATATAATGTCCAAACCTTCCCACTACCTTGCACAGGAGTTGTCATGGCTGGCATCTCCTTGGACGTCTGCTGGAGTGCATTGGTTTCTTGTGATTCCTGTAAAATGTTAGTTTTATCTAAGGATTGATCTTAGTCTGACCCCTATCCTTTGAGCGGTCCGGCACGGTGGTACGTGCCATGAGCTCGCAGGGTCACTGGGATTCGCAAGCCCGTCCACCACGACAAGGTGTCAATCCATCGGACGAGACCCGATTTAGCCATAGCCAATTCCAAATAGTCCCCAAGTGTCCTTCAGTCCCTGTTGCTTGACACCACCACCTCCATAGCTGGGGAGGTATAACTACTGAGTGCATCATCTCATACACTTGCCAGTAGCTTCTGCAGTGCAGCAAAAAAGACGGTCACTTGATCCATAGCCAGCTTCCCACCCCAATTTTAAGTTGCTCTGGGTTAAGAGCGTCTGCTAAATGCATCAATTGTAAATTGTCTAAACACGGCCAATTGTGTTTAGTTTGATGGAGCACCAGGCCAAGCTGGAGGCATCAGTTACTGCTGGGTGTTAAACCCAGAGTTCTACTGCGTGATGGGAGAGCGTGTTTAGCTCTACCACATCCAGGTGCCCCATAAACAGACTGACATCAAACACCTTTAACTTAACCTTAAACAACACAAAAAACAATATTATTGAACTCAAGTTTCCATAGTGTGAGTAATCAATAGAAGAAATAAAGACAAACACCTTTAACAATCCATCAATATGACACATTTTTTTTGTTTTTCCCCATTTTGGACAGATCACGAGCAATTTTATACAGAAAGAGAAGAATTAAATTCTACCACAATGCACTGAGGGCAGTCAGGGAACCACACAGTACGACAGTATCGTTTACCAAAAAAAGAGAACAGACATATGTACAAGCTAACTAAGAACGCCCACGGTGCTACAGCCTAGGTTGTTAGCTTGTACATTACATCTACTCTACTACATCTACCCACTAGAAAGCGGCAACAGTTATTTGATTTTCAAACATAAACAAGTCATTGAGAAGTTTTAAATGCAACTTATTTCCGGTTGTGGAAAAAGTACTCAAATGTACTCAAAAGTAAAAGTACTATTACAAGTAAAAGGTGTTTAAATGTTACTCAAGTAAAAGTACAAAAGTATTGGCATGAAAATATACTTAAGTACCAAAAGTGCTGTATGAAAATAGCAGATCTACAACTAAGCTAATAACGCCACATGATGCTACAGGTTGTTAGCTTGTAGATCTTTTTCCACACTACATGCTAAATGCTAATGCTAAATGCTAACAGTAAAATGCTAATGCTAACACCAACCGCCACACAAGGTTGCACTTATAACGAGCCTGCTGCAGACACTTAATTTCTTAGAAATTCAAACGTAAACAAACCGTCGAGAAGTTTTAAACAACTCTTTCAATATATTAAAATGACATTCCCCTTAGTTTTTGTTATGTAACACAAACGTCGAACATGTTCGTTGTTACCGTACTGTCATCTTTGCTGTCATTGTCAAGCTAGCCTTGTTTATCGATAAACAAGCTAACTATTTTGACTAACATTGCCAGATGACCGCAACGGTAACATATCATGACATGTCCACGTTTGTAGCTTCTAAACTTTAAACTAACTCATGCTACAGTCAAAAGGATCAATAAAGAGACATTTTAAATAGCATACATATATACCCAAACCTCTACACGAGCATTAGAAAATAAAATGTAAGTTGACATACTCACCTTGCAGGAGAAAAGCTGGTTGATGAAAAGCCTCCACATTCAAGTTCCTCCCTAAATGGGTGCTTCAACAACACATAACGTCTGTCTGATTCACAGTCTAAGAAGACGTGCCTTCTTGCTTCTGCTGCCGATGGCATCGACAACATCAGCCTCCCGCTTCTCCGGTGTAGCCTCCTTCTTCGCCGGTGTGGTCGCCTCCTCCTCGTCTTCCAGGACGAACCGCCTCCTCACCTTGTCCCCGGGGAAGGTGACGAACACCGACAGCATCATCGATCCGTCCAGCCGGTAGACGGACACTCTCCACTGTCGGTGCAGCACCCGACCTCCCTGCTCCCAGGTGGTCTCCACAGCAGACGTGACTCTCGGTAGCCGCTGTCCGTCCAGCACCAAGAGGTCGTACTCGCTCCTGGAGTTCCACCTGTTCAAACAGAAGGAAGATGTTAGCATCTCGGGGTGGGGTGGAGTGACCAGGGTGCCGGAGAAGACCTGGAAGAGAACGGTGTTAGTCGTGGCCATCACCCGGGGTGGGTTAGGCTGCCACCACGACCGTGAGGGGTTAGCCGGCCGGTTGCACCCACAACAAAGGTTAGTGCAGCTGCAGACTGGAGGAACACGGAACACGGAACACCGGTTGGTACTTCTTCGGAGGCCTGAGCAGCTGCTTGTCGACCAGGCTGAGGGAGGAAGCAGAAAGGTCAGTTAACGTCGGACGGACACGACGGTACAGCTCCGCGACGCACGCCGTGACGGCCTCCATGTCGACGCGGGTGAGACGTTGGTTCCTAAGATTCTCAACGTGAACGTTAATCAATCCTGGACGCCTCCTGGAGTTCCTCCCGAAGGAGTACTCCCACTGGATGTGGTACAGCTCCATGCTACCCTAAGGAGAAGAGAGAGAAAGAAAGACAGACAGAGAGCACTGAAGAGAGAACGAGAGGGAGAGCTGTCGGAGATAGAGCTCAGACACCTGTTAAGAGAAATACAGATCAGTTAATTATGCAAAAAATCAAACAATTCTGGTAATCTCTGGTGTGCTGGTAGTAGGCAGTCGCTGTGAAAGCAAGTAGTCGCTGGTAGTAGTTGGTTGCTGTAAAAGCAAGTAGTCGCTGTTAAGCGCAGAGTAGATGTTTCTTCTTCTTCTTCTTCTTTTGGGGTTTCCGGCAGTGTTGACGCTTTCGCGTATTACTGCCCTCCACAGGTTGGAATTATATCACATTTTACTTCCTCAGTGCAGATTATTTACAGTGCCCCCCACTTATCCCTTGCTGTACTCTCCAGTCCATTCTACTTACTACCCAGACTCAGTGGTCTGAGTAGTCGCAAACCCTTCCCTCAGGGTGCTATCAATGTCCTCTCCAGTAATGTCCTCTATGCCCAGGAATATCCTGGCCGCATTCAGTACCATCTTTATCCTTTCGGATTTTCCCTGTATCTCAATAGCACAATTGATCACCATCGAGATAAACGCCAGAAACTTTCTCTTGTCCATCCAAATATTCTGCCCATCTCCATTTATTTTTTCCTCCACTTCCAGTTTTGCTGCCCCTGGCTTGCTGTCTCCCTCCATTCTCTTCAGTGCTTCCGCATACGACACTCCCTCTTTTGCACGGATCTTCCTCACATTTTCCTCCTTTTTCCTTCTGGGGCACGCAGACGCCCCTGCATAATGCTTTCCCTTGCAGTGTATGCACGTTGGCTCCTTCTCGTTTGTACCACAGGTCTCTGAGTTACACTTCTCCTCCCCACATCTCCCACACTTTCTAACTCCCCGACATACTGCTGCAACATGTCCATATTCCTGACAGGAATAGCATCTGAGGGGTCCCCTGTCATAAGGCCTGACCCTGTACGTGACATAGCCCACATAAACTCTTTCTGGTAGTTCTCCATGAAACGTTAGCTTTATTGACTGACTGGGCTCCTTCTTGCCTTCTCTGAATCTGTTCATTCTTTCTGCTTTATTGACTCCTGCAATGCCCAGAAATGGCTCTACTTCCATTGTTAGTGGAACCCCACTGATCACTCCCACCCTGTTTGCAGTTGCTCCCAACTCAAAACAAACCAGTTTGTGCCCATTATATTTCTTAATGCTTGTCATTGCGTCCAACATCTGCTTCTCTGTTCTGCACTCGATGACAACTATACCGCTTCTAGCGATCCTAATCGCTTTAACCTCTCCTATCTTCTTCCCAACAAACGCTGCCACTTTATGCTGGTCTTTGAAGATCCCATCTACCATTGACTCCGTTTTCATTCCAATTGTGTACTTATCTTCCAGACTTCCATCGCTTTCTGTGTCATTTCCATTTGCACTCCCAGTCCTTTTCCGTTTCTTTTTTTCGATTCCTCTCGAGTCTTTCTCCTTTTGAGCTTCGCGCTCTGTCTCCGTCTCCGACACCATTTCCTCCTCCGAGTCCGACTCTGCTGCACGTTGCCACACACCGTCCGGCATGATCCTCCTCCAACCTTTCACCAAGCTTCTTTGTCTGCTTTCGAGTAGATGTTTGATTCTGTGAAGTCTCAAAGCATCTGAGCGAGCGTACTTCTTCTTCTTCTTCTTTTGGGGTTTCCGGCAGTGTTGACGCTTTCGCGTATTACTGCCCTCCACAGGTTGGAATTATATCACATTTTACTTCCTCAGTGCAGATTATTTACAGTGCCCCCCACTTATCCCTTGCTGTACTCTCCAGTCCATTCTACTTACTACCCAGACTCAGTGGTCTGAGTAGTCGCAAACCCTTCCCTCAGGGTGCTATCAATGTCCTCTCCAGTAATGTCCTCTATGCCCAGGAATATCCTGGCCGCATTCAGTACCATCTTTATCCTTTCGGATTTTCCCTGTATCTCAATAGCACAATTGATCACCATCGAGATAAACGCCAGAAACTTTCTCTTGTCCATCCAAATATTCTGCCCATCTCCATTTATTTTTTCCTCCACTTCCAGTTTTGCTGCCCCTGGCTTGCTGTCTCCCTCCATTCTCTTCAGTGCTTCCGCATACGACACTCCCTCTTTTGCACGGATCTTCCTCACATTTTCCTCCTTTTTCCTTCTGGGGCACGCAGACGCCCCTGCATAATGCTTTCCCTTGCAGTGTATGCACGTTGGCTCCTTCTCGTTTGTACCACAGGTCTCTGAGTTACACTTCTCCTCCCCACATCTCCCACACTTTCTAACTCCCCGACATACTGCTGCAACATGTCCATATTCCTGACAGGAATAGCATCTGAGGGGTCCCCTGTCATAAGGCCTGACCCTGTACGTGACATAGCCCACATAAACTCTTTCTGGTAGTTCTCCATGAAACGTTAGCGACTCTGCTGCACGTTGCCACACACCGTCCGGCATGATCCTCCTCCAACAGCCGAGCGAGCGTACGTTGTCGCTGAAGATTTTAATCCTGCCGAGTTCGACTGCTGACCAATCAGCTACCAGAGTTCTCTGTGAGCTGACGTCACTCTGGTAGCTGATTGGTCAGCTGGCCGCGCGTCGCCGCGAGCCGCTTTTTTCAAATGTCGCACTCCGCATCCATGCTCGCATCGCGAGAGTGCAAGTTCAAACGTGATAACGTTGTCGCGAAACAAACAATTTGATTTGGTGTGTTTATTTTTAAATGCAATTATTAAGTTGATATTTTGTTTTAATTATGTGCCACATACGTTTAGAGTAGAAAATATGAATTATTGAAACAACACTAATTTATTTTCATTACCTGTGTCAACAACAACCACCATGACAGTTTATGTGACAGCCAGGGGTCCTAGTGCCCTCCATTCCTGTGTATTGTTTACGTTCCTCGACAAGGCCGTTCTGCATTCTCCACTGTAAGTAAGTTGGCCAACTAAAGACTATACATTAATTGTCTTTTTTGTTCTGCAAATTTGTTAGACTGGTGCAAATGTGCAGACATGTATTAATGTGTTTGTGCAACGTTAAGTGAATTGACAAGTGAATGCAGTGCACTAGAGTCTAGATCCAAGGCTATGACGGAACCTAAATTTAGTAGATTTAAATGTAGGTTTAGCCATAAATCATAACTCTTGTAGAGACGTTTACTCTCAACGTCCCAATATAAGCAATCTCTACAAGAGTTATGATGTATGGCTTTGTAGATTCATTCATCTAGAATCTAGAAGACTATCATAGATGTTTTTTATCGAGTCTGACTTTTACTTTCATATCTATATCTTTATTTATGTCAACATCGATCAAATAGCCTACATCCATGATAGTCTTGATCCAAGGCTAGCTAAAAACCATTGGCTCAAATATTTTAATTTCACGGACCCCCACCCCCCAGCACAGAGAGTGTACAAATCTGCAACCAATGGAACCCTTAATAGACTAATGCTTTTGCAGTTAATTGTGTGCACTGTTGATCCTTTTGGCCAAATGGTTCTCAAAGTGGGGTCTGGGACCCCCCAGGGGTCATTCAGGTATGTCCCAGCCCCAGGTGTGGCCAGCTAAAATAGTAATAGTTAGGAACCAAATGGAGCTATACAGGTCTGTAACTCTGAGATTTGAGTTATCTGGCCTAATACCAAACTGGTTTGGTTTTGTACATTTTTTGCAATCTGATGAACAATATTGTATTTAGAGTTTTGGTCCTATTATTGCTCATCATGCTGTCCGAATATGGAAACATACAGAAGAAATATTGAAATGGGAGAACCCATGGCACAAGAATACACAAATATTCAGAAATAATCTGTTACTTATAGTTATAGGTCATAAACCCATTACATTTCATCAATAGCAAAATATGGCATTAACATCCTTCCAGACATTATGAGCAATGATGGACTTTCAAGTTTCATTTGCCTGGTTTTAGATTTTTCTTTTAGTTGCGCACTGCAGTGCGTACATATAGAGTGCCCTGGAAGGATAACCTTTATAAACATCCAGCAGGAAATGGTTACTTTCAATATCCCCAATGGTTTTGTCTCTCATGTTTATGGAGAGCTACAACAAGTGTTGAATACACACAGCAATATGGATAGAGAAAGACGATAGCAGGGCCGGGCGCTACTGGTATCCCTCAAACCACCGGTGCTCATGAAAGGGAATACAATTAGCAAAAGAGGAAAAATGTGCCATAGAGGCACAAAAATCGAGGTCCAGGCACTCAGGTGGATTCAGAAATAAAAAGTTAACTTATTTGGGCAACAGGCTAGAACATTAAAAACACATAGCCTTTCGGCAAACGCCTTCTCAGGGTGTTGTATATGGAATATAGATTTGAAAGAACATGGACATATATGGAAGAGAGTGTGGAACAACATTGCCGTAACTTCCCGCAATTACAATCATCAGATGGTTCACTATACATTGATATACAGATTTGATTTAACAACAAGGAAATGTTGTCAACTTATCAATCCCTTATGCACTTTGTGTTCATTTAAAACCATGGGCACAAGGCACATATAATATATGCACATGTTTTGAGAATGTCCCAGAGACCCAGAGTATAAATGTTCTGGTCAGTGCATTATCAGATTTGGTTGAGGTTCCATGTATTCCTCAGATTTTGTTATTACATGGTGATTCCACACTCTCCTTACCAGTCACTAAAAATGGAAACTAGACACAAATAAATAAACTATACAAATTTGGTCACAAAATGAATACCAAACTGGGAGTTATTGGGCCCGTTATCTCATAAACCACCTATAATCTCAGCCAATCTGTGTGACTCTCTTAATGTTTTGTTGTAAATAAATATTTTGTGCCTACTTGTCTTTTCTTGTCTTCTATAGTGACAAAGGACATTGTGAAATCATACGCGCCAGTCTTATGTGGTGCACAGAGTGAAAGCCATTTCGTGAACAACTTGAATACTGCACCTGGACGCAAAAGCGCAACCACTGCAACCAGTATTCTGACTGGGGATTTCCTCCTTGATCAAGGTGACAGGTGAGCATCAGTACCTTGTGCCTAGTGCACTATTAGAACACCGGTCTTCTATAGTTAAAGAGAATGATGACAGCACTCACGTTGTATCCCTCAGGTACTTTTGTATTCCTTGAAAATAAAATACTTGATTACACTGAGGAAGGCATTGAGCCGAAACGCGTCCATTTGAACAGCCTGTTGCCTGTTAACTTTTCAAGTAAAATTAAATAAAAGTATGTGAGGGACACAGCATGAGTGCTGGGATCATTCTCTTATACTTGGAAGCCTGGCATCACCAGTTAAACTGCCTGTTGTTAATACACGTATTATTATTGACATCTTTTCTACAGATGATGCTCAGCAAGGACTACCAAACACTCAGTGTTCACTTCATCATTCATCATTGCAGGAGTTAATGAAAAGCAGAGGAAGAGAAGCTGCTAGACTCCTACTCCACTCCTGCTAAGAGGCCAGGACTTCTACTGTCCCCTGCCACCAATCTATGGATTGATCTTCTGCTCCATTCTTCAGTGTAAAGTTTGGAAACCTCAATGCAGGACAGGACGTCTGGTTGGATTCAACAACAACAGATGGTGGTAAATCCATCTCCAGTAATTCTGAAATTAGGACCCCTATTATTTTAGGCTATTATTATTTCTGCGATACTATTCTATACTGTAAACGCCTTTGTGTTCATTTAAATCTGGTGCCTTGTGTATTTCTGCTGTTAGGTGACTCTCTTTGTTATTGTCTTGTGGAGACCGGAGTCTGCAGCTGGCACACTTCAGTTCTTGTGCACAATATTTTGTCTTGGTTCTGGCTCACAGGGAATATGTTGTTGGCTGGTTCCGGCCTAAACTAGACTTTAAAGTGCCAACGCAGGTAAAAAGGCAAGTTAATGACCTTTCAATGACACACTGACGTCTGTAGGGAGTCTGGAAAGACTATATTTGGTTCCAGGCCCCTACAGCCATCAAGGGCTTCAGCTCACGACAAGGGGAATACAGTGTTTGATCAATTCCTATTTTCATTTCTCAATGTTTTTATGTAAATCAGTTAATTTGTGATCAGTTTTTCAAAGTCATTTTCAACTCTTAGTATATATTTTTTCAAATCTAGTCATTTGAATCAGTAAATGTAGCCTAAATATTGGAGTCGTGGCCAAAGTAAAATCACTGTCAATTCAATTTGAATTATATAGCACATTTAAAAACAACTGCACTGTTATGTTGGAAGTACTGCAAGTAACTAGGGTGGAATAAAATGTACACGCTGACCAATGTGCCCCTAGCTTCGTAAACCACCAACTTCCGGAAAACGGATAAAGAGACCGCCTGGGAAACAGAAGGTCTCCCGTTCACCCCCTGGCCCTGGTCTGTAGGTCCAAGTGTCCATGAGCAAGGCACTGCTCCCCAGGTTCAGTCATTTGGATTCCATAACAGCCAGCATGACTTCTATGGCTGCACTCACACTGGAACGCACTCTTACGCACTAAGTTCAGTCAAAGTTGTGTGTTCAGTCAAAGTCTGTTCCAAAAAAGAATACATTTCCCACAATGCTTTGCGGAAGTGGGCGGTTCTGCTTGAGGAGGAAGCAGATATGGTATTTGGCCATGTAGTTCTTTTGGAGGTGTCATCGGGTGAAGGCAGAGTACCTGCTGCTTTTTGGTGACAGGTAAAATGGATTTACAAGCTCACAGCGTGCCACCATGCGACACGTTGTGAGCTTGTAGATCTGCTATTTAAAAAAGTTACTTTTAACAAAGTATTTGTATTTTATTTAAGCAATGAATTTGAGTATTTTTTTCACCACTGTATAAAGCTTACATTTTATTATGAATAGCACATTCAATCAATTGCATCTGTGTAGGCATCACTGTCACCATGTATGACATGTAAAGAAATATTTGTAATATTCATTGTTATTGTCGAATGTTTACTGTTACACACACTTAACTTTAATTTATTTATAATATATTTCGTTCTGAAATGGAGGTTTCATGTCACTGCAGTGCAGACAGGCTCTGCTGCTGTGGAGTACAAACTACAAGTGAACACACCTGTGTGGGATTGCATCATGGCCTCTCTGTCCTATTGGTTGGCAGTTGAACCCTGCCCTTCTGTCTCATCAAGTGCAGCTTGTCTGCCCTCTACTGCTTGCCTACAACTCTCTGTGTTTGTGCTTAAGCAACTGTGCTTGTGCTTAAGCAACTGTGCTTGTGCTTAACCCTCGTAGGATCCTTGTGTTTTAGTCACACCCAGGGCCTTCGGGTCACTTTGACCCGGCTCATATTAAACCATTCTAAAGTATTTAGAAATCCCCAAAAATCATATTAAACACAATTTGATTGTCATTATTAACTACTTTACTAACAATTCAATAAATATTTTGTATTATCCCTGCCAGGCCGGGATGGCCAAAGGTGAGGGATTATGTTTTCACTCCTCTGTCTGTGGACAGCTAATCTCAGGCAAATTGGACCAATAGGCTATATGCATATACGCCATTTTGTTCTACTTCCGGGTGTCTTTCGACTTCCTTCACAGGTGTTACTGATGATACTAATGAAGGGTCTGTTCCATTCTGGTCAAACAGAGTCAGGGTGCTGAATCTGATATTGTGCATGTTGGCTCACTGGAAACACTCTGCTACACCAGTGGGTCTCAAAGTGTCCTTGGTGGATTCCAAATGTCCCCATACAGATGTGTAACTCTGAGAGTGTACAAATTTGTTGATTCCATTTGTACAGAGTTATGGGGGTCCTTGAAATTAAAGAACCACTGTACAATAAATCAAACAGAGCCTTAATTAGTATCATCAGAACCACCTGTGAAGGAAGTCGAAAGACACCCGGAAGTAGAACAAAATGGCGTATATGCATAGAGCCTATTAGTGTGAAACTACACACATACACTCCCGGGAGGCCTAGGAAGAACCTCCTCCCCTAATTCTTCACATTTGCCTCTTATAGCGCCACCATCAGGCTGTTGTGTGAACAGCTAATCTCAGGCACCACTTCAGCATCAAACTTGGCACACATACGCCCAGGAGGCCTAGAAAGAAACTCCACTAGAAATCTTTTCCATCTGTCATTTATAGCACCACCATGAGACTGATCTTTGCAAAATATCTTGTTGGTATTACAATATAGACTTTGTCCAAATCTCACACCAATTGGTACATATTATCCCTATTGTCATTTGATCAAGAACTATATGTCAAATATTTCTTGTCCCATTCTGATTTGCACAAAGTGCTACAGGTGCTCTGATGGCACAGTGTCACTGCCACAGAGGTTGTGGATTTGAATCAATCGTGGGGCATCTATGCAAACACAATTGTTGTTCGAGGGAAGGGAAGCTGGGCGGAGAGGTTGATAATTGTACATGTATTCCTACAGCCAGGCTGGGCGGCAGCTGGTTTTGGGAGGGAGGAGTAGGACGAAGGGCGAAGGCCCTACGTCCACTCAGTGGGGGGTCCTCACTGTCAGGTGATTCGGTAGGATACAACAGCAGTGACAACATAGGGGAGGAATCAATTGGCATAAGGACTGGATTGGGGAGAAAAAGAGGGTAAACCATAATTGGCTACTCAAAATAAAAAAGAAATGCTACAAATCACGTCGGAATGCTGTGGAACTTGGAATTTGTAAAGTGGCATAGGGATGAAGTTCCCATTTGGTAGCAAAATGTGCCACTCCCGCAAAAATCGTAAGCATCTTTGGAATCGTGGCCAATCTGAATAGAAAATGTGACACATACTGTAGGCCATGACATTGATCAAATGACCAGAGAAAATCGGTATTGTAAATATCCCCCAAAACTTGTTTTGCTCAATTCTGCCTCATGGTGGCGCTATAACAGGACGATTTGGGGTTGAATATCTTCCTAGGCCTCCCGGGGGAGTACATGTAAAGTTTCACGCTGACTGGTCCAGCGGTGACTGAGATTAGCTGTTCACAGACAGAAGCAACGAAAACATAATCCCTCACCTTTGGCCATCCCGGCCTGGCGGAGATAATATTGAATGAATTGTTATCAATGTAATTTGTAATGGTGAGCAAATTATGTACTCAAAAATCCATATGTCCAATGTTTTTTCAGAAAGAAATGGTCTAAATATTAGCCATTTAGCATACACTTTGAATGGCCGGGTCAAAGTGACCCGAAGACCCTGGGTGTTATATGTTGATACAGGGGGGTGTTGCAAATGCATGACATGTACCATTTTCATATCACATGTTTAGTACAGTAAATAAGCCAAGCAGAAGAAGTTTCATGGATAAAAACATATTTTAACATACTTTTTCTTGATGTTGAAAATTGAAAACCGGGTCAAAGTGACCCGAAGACCCTACCAGGGTAACACCACAGGACTCTCACTAGACTTCAAACCATGTGACTTCCATCCGGAATGCATTGTGCTGTCTCTGCCCCCCGCTCCCCCCACACAACTCTCATCAGACTTTGTGCCTTTAGGTCTGTAGCCGGCCTATGGCAGCATGTTGTTGACACTGTGAGAACGGCTGATCTACAAGCTCACTATTTGTTGCGCTGTCACACGTTGTGAGCTTGTAGATTGGCTATTTTTTATTTTTGGATTCATGAGTAGAAGTGGTCTGCTAGCAATAGAATAGATTAAATGAGAATTTGAATTGATCACACTAGCAATAGAAGATAAAGTGTGTAAAATGCAGATTAATTCAGATTGCACTGTCAAATTAAAGTAATAAGATAGGCACACAAAAGCTACTGTTTTATTGGAAAATAGTGTATGAGTCAGGTAGTTCATTATTGTAGTACATTATTATGGACAGGAGGTGGCAGTGTTGCACACATTACGCCTTAGGAATGGGTTTGGTGACTAAGAGCCACACTGCATTGATTATGATTCCAAGACACTGAATGGAGTTGAATACTTATTTAATCAGGTTATTCCATGAGATGGGTGCAATATGTTATTTATGTTTTAAATAAAGTAACCCATTTGATATTGCAACTTCCCAGAACTCCTACCATGGCATTCATCTCACAGATATAGCCTCTACAATGTTGATGCTTTAACGCTATTGAAGGAATGAAGAGGCAAGTAGACCTGCAGTATAGGAGTTTTTAGGGGGCATTGGCAAAAAGAACATTTTATCTTGAAACAATGTTGTTGGTCATGTTTAACTTAAAACTCAAAACACCTCAAGCAAATATTCAAAGCTAAATTATTCTTGAATGACAACAATTTCTACTCTTTGTTAATTCTTCACAAAAACAAACACAGGAAAATACTTTAATTAAAATGTGGCGCTCTATGAACAGCAATCCAGCACAGATTCAGCTGAACATTTCGGAGTGAACTGAAGGAATGCATCATCTGCTACTAATGACAACCTTATTGTACATGTGGTGCTGATTACCTGTGCATTACACAAATATGGTAGTATCTCACTAGATATGAAGAAATCACACAGATCTGACATAGAGGATAAGTATTTGTACAAGAAAGGAAAGTGCTAACAACATAATGAAAGACCTAGCCCCATATATATTGACAAACCAGGGGTCCCATTTCAGGGCTATGAAAGACCTATGCTGGGGAAGAAACATTGTGCAATTGAGACAAGTAGCCAATCCTCTTTAAATAACTTTAATGACCTTAAAAATTGATAAATGAAAAAGTACACAGTATAAACGTTATTCCCTGCTGCGGTCAAGGGCTGCATAAAAGCAAATTTATACTTTGGTGAAAAGTGTTGTGCGTCACTGACAAGAATCAAATGATGTATTTCCAACTTTAAACTACAGCCTTTTTAAAGTTGTAAACTGTGTCAACAGAAACCTTTTCAGTTGAAAATTTCATTTTTCACCAAAGCATACATTTCTGACTACAACTTCGCATCATTTCACTTCTCTCTGAATATGTTGTAATGCCATTCCACAAATATCAGCGTCATGTGTGAGTCACCAGGGGTCCATATTAAATCCATTTGCAGTATAAAATATAAAATAATAACTGACAAGCTCTGCCTATCTGTTAACAGTTTGAATTTCAATAGCATGCAATGACACTTAATGAATCATATTCATTATCATCTGTATGGAGTTATGTATTGGTGCAAATGCATGCAAAGAAGGTTAATGGGTTGAACTGTAATATGATCAAGACGGTGGGAGGGGACACAATAAAATAAAAAATACATTTTACATCAGAGGGGCTTACATAAGTTCTGCAGAAATCATAGCAGCTGTTTTGAGTTACTTTACTTTACAGTCAGTTCTAAAAATAATCTGCACAGCACATTACACATTTGAATAAATTCTCTGACTTCCATTAGTTACAGTTATAAAGATATATTATTTATCTGCATCACCTAGATGATCTTTTTTATGCTGGGTGATGTATCACTTGAAACCAGAAAAATGTATATGAACAACTAATATAAAAATGTCTCCAGTAACCAGCTGGCAGGCAAACAGTGGTGTTGCCCTTTTAATTCTCTCCCCAAGAGCCCGAAGACATGTGAAATGGAGTGACACAACAAGAATAACAGTGGGTACTGGGTCGTGGGTTTACACAAAACCATGGTTTAAAAGGAGAGAGAAACTTTGTAACACTTTTGGCTCATCTTAGAATGTAACACTAAAAAGCAATCTGAGAGTTTATGTGTACATTGTACATTTGATGGGAGAGATGTGTGTGCTAGTTGAGTGGAGCTTGGCACAGAGTTTCATTCACAGCAGCATTAGGGTCACACAGCATTATGGTGGCAGCCTCACGCATTGGAATCTTCATCTGTCACACTGGGGTTGGGGGAATTTGAGATCTCTTTGAAGAACTCGTCGTCTTTCAGCATGCTCTGGTAATACAAAAGGGGTACATATTGATTACAACTGTCTGAGTAACAATTCTGACAGAGGTGCCATGTGCCGCATGTTGTGGTAACATGTTCACTATTCAAGTCTTACCGTTAGGTTTTGGATGCCCTCTGAAAAAGCTCCAATCTGTCGCACAGTTCCCTCTGAGTCCTCCATCTGCAAAAAGAGACGCAACTCCAGTTTACATCCCAACAGTAAAACTAACTGAAACATCAATAGGGATAGAACTGCTGAATATTTCCATAGCAATTATTCTATCAATTAAATTAATCCTATATGCGTGCTTTTTGTATAAATACTAGACCGGTGCCTGTTGGGCAGATTAGTCACGCATTGACATCCAGTTGTGCAATACCCGTTGTATCCGTCTGTGTCCCTTTCATGCCCATAAATGATATGGAGATCTCTTATATATGTCTGTCTGGCTCTCTTTTATTGCCAGACCCATGAAATGGGTAGGCCTACATAAGCAAATGTCGGTCTGTCCGGTTTTTCTCCATAGATGGTCATGATGATGACATGATGATGACATGAGGGAGGGATAGACCGACAGACAAAGCCTTCATGTCATCACAATGATGTCACAAATGATGATGACATGAGGGAGGGACAGACAGCCTATAAAGGGACAGACAGCCTATAAATGTACCATTAAATTTATAGGCCCAGAGGGTTGGCAGAACCGGGGTCTGGCACAACCAGGTTGACCTGGTCTAGTTTTTATTTCCATATACCGTTATGATGTTCTGTGTCCAAGGCTCAAGCCAGTCTTGACATCAGTACTATGACGTCAGATGTCCAGGCAATACATACATAAAATCAATGGGCAATCGATTATAAGCTTAAGCACTATGTTATACTTTGTTTTTCAATGGTGTCATGCAAAAATACAGAAAATAGCTGATCTGAAACAAAGAAAATATATAAAACAACAAAACAAAACAACTAATTCTGTTTGATGTAGACATGGTGGGGTGTAGCAATGCCTTGCGCCAGACTATTGGTGGAGATTAATAAAGTATATCATCCCATCTCATCTCATCAGATCAGGTGTATATTGAGGACATTTGATCTTCCTACCTGTTCTAGTCTGTCAAGATCATCCTCATAGATCTGTAGCTCCACAAAGCCCTTCTGGAAGCCACGTCCCTTTGGCATCTCCACATCCATAGGACAAACGTATTCCTCATTCTCTTCCTGCCTCTTCTTCCTCAGACTTCCAAAGCTCCCAAACGTCAGTTTCCTTGGCTGTTATGGATGGAGAAAGATATATCACATGTAGGACAAGTGCTAACACAGTACTTTGTTCAAGAGTAGTGTGTATTAAGGCTCTTTTCAACTATAAGAACTAAGCAAACTGTGCCGTGATGTTTAACCTATTTCACAGGTTCAGGATTTGTTTCCATACGTTACAGCTAAGTTACAGAGTGTCTGGAACAAAACGTGGGCCCCGCTCAGGATTTGGTAATAAGTTAGTTCTGGGAACCCAGAACTTGAACTATCAAAAATGTATGTTTATAAAATAGCAAATCAATAAATCTACAAGCTCACTTTTTTATTATTTACAAAAAAAGAACAAAGGTTTCAGGCAATGTCAGGTTCTGGGTCACCTTTCGTATTGGAAAAGAGACACTAAATGCATACAGGGTTCCCACACATTTTTACCAATTCATTTCCAAAACTTTTCCAGAATATTGAACCCAATTTCCAGGACTATATAACAATAATTCAGCTCAATAACGAGTCGCTTACTCCTATGCACAAAGCCCATATATAACACAGTTCTATTGTGAAAATAGCCAATCTACATGCTCACAGATCTGCTATTTTCACAATTTCTGCCTCCAATATTTGACAATTTGGCCAATGTTTAATTTGTCATTTCAGAGGTATTAACAAAATCAATAACCAAAGACAATGCATAGCTATTTTTTCCAGGACCTTCCAGGACCCTTGATCAATTCCAAAACTTTTCCAGTACTGGAAAAATATTTTTCTAATTTCAAAATATTTCCAGGAATTTCATGACCGCGGGAACCCTGCTAAATGCATAACTCGCATCCTACCTTGACCTTAGCGGTGGCGGTGAGCAGCACGTAGTCTGGGTTCTCCAGGCATTCCTGTTTGAGCTGCTGTGAATCTGGGCCCACCAGCAGGTTGAAGTGGGTGGCGAGGTGGCGACGCAGCAGGGTCTTGTTGGGGGGGATGTTCAGCAACAGGGCCATAGTCTCCACATTAAAGCGGGGCTCCAGGACCTAGGGGAGACGGGGGGTTGAAGTTATGAGGCTTTAGTGCAGCGCTTCTCAAACTATGGCAACCAAACAAAAAAGTGGGGTCGTCGTGACCAGCGTGAAGAGTTTCAGTTTCAGTTTATTTTTATTTATAGTACAAAATCACCCCGAGGGGTCTCTGTGCACTTCACAACAGGGCAACACAAACACAATTTCAAAGAGAATAAAAAACTGTCAAATGTGAAAAACAACAAAAAACAGTCAATTGTGAAAAACAACAAAAAATAGGACAAAAAGATCATATAGAAATAAAGCAACACAATGTTAAATGTTAAAATCCAATGTTAAAAGGATTTGGT
Organism: Nannobrachium achirus; assembly: GCF_963921795.1. Taxonomy (NCBI): domain Eukaryota; kingdom Metazoa; phylum Chordata; class Actinopteri; order Myctophiformes; family Myctophidae; genus Nannobrachium; species Nannobrachium achirus. The sequence goes on from NC_137820.1 coordinate 23,705,185, forward strand.
CATGACAATGTTCATGGACTATGGCAAACCGCAGTGCAGGCAAAAGAATTGGGTTTTTAGCTTGGATTTAAAAATTCGGCATCCCTGACAGCTTGAGGGAGAGCATTCCAGAGATGGGGGGCACGGTGTGTAAATGCTCTGCCCCCGACGGTTACTTTATTGGGTGTTGTGACTGTGAGGACATCAAAGACTGCCACTTGACTTCTCATACACACATACAGCTCCAACCGACCGAGAACCAGCAGCCCTTGTCGAGGCACACAGAACTTTAGCTGTTCTTGAATAAATAGTTACGGTTATGAGTCAGTGGGTGCTGTGTGGCGTAAAAGAGTTTTTGTAACTCTGAGAGCAAGAGGTTACTCATACATGGACCACGACCATTTGGTTCTATTTGTACCTTCTCAAACTGGTGCAGGAGGGGTCAACGAATCAGCAATTGAGGCAACAAACCGTTCAATTTACCGATCGCGATATAACCTTACCGAGCGGGGACGTCATACTCACAGACAGAGAACCTGACTAGTTAGCAACAGCTGCCGCGATGGAGAAAAACACGGTCGGTGGCCAAAGATAAAATCGAGAGCTGGATTAAGAATCTCTGGTGGTTCTGGCAACATTTTAGCTAAATATGCTTCTATTTACAAATTATTTAGATTTGAAATTTTGTGGGGTCGGCAAAAACATTCCCCACAAAATGCGGTCGTGAAAATGTTTGAAAACTCCAGCTTTAGTGGACACTAGCTGGTTCCTGAGGGGAAACCTAGTGAGGTCTGGTTCTCTTACCATGAGGCCTCCATGCACACCGCTGCCTCTCAGATTGGGGGCGTACTCTGCCAGGTCAACAGAGCGCAGCCATTCCATCACTCTGTGGTTGGTCCACTGGGAGACCTCCGCTGGAGAGATGTTGTTCTAGAGCCACAGCACATAGAAGGATCAGAATTAGAATCAGCCTTATTTGTCACATCACAGGTTTACAGGTGGAAAAATATATTTTTCATGTGCACTCTATCATTTTGTAGTATTCTGTGAGAACTGAGAGAGGATAGAGGTCAAGTGAGAGCATAAGGGGAAAACATATGAGAGATGATAAGTAACTTTGCCAAATTAAATACATTGAGTGGCGAAAAATGCATATTCATAATTTTGGACACGCAGTTGTGTAACGTAAACTTAATAACTTGCATACTCGAGCGTTGTGGACTACAATCAGTGCTTTTTGGCTGAGGAGGAAATGTTGAGGTGCAAGTATTTGCAAATTGTTCATGACGTTCTGCAGTTTTGTGTCGTTGCGGTGAACCCACCTCATCAGATGGTCTGCGGCGTAAACAGTTGGGTTCAAAGGTGTTGAGTCGCAGCACCTGGATGGCTCGTTTGATACTGAGGTGATGCAGGACACTCCCCACTTTCAGGGAAAGCAAGTCATCCTGAGGGACACACAGAAACACAGACCGTTCAGAACGGGTACACATTATTGTGTATCATTATTTTATGCTTTAACTATTGAAAAATAGCAGATATACAAGCTGCGAGCTTGTAGATCTGCTATTTTTGAAAAATCGTGAAAATTAGAATTTTGACAGTATAAGTGTCTTTTGAATCCTTCTAAGTCTTTTTGAAAAACCTGTTTCTATGTCAGCAATCTGGCCAGCCATCGCCAAAGAAAAGGTCCTTTTCACTTAACTGGAGCTCAGTTAGTCAGTTCTTGAGAGACTACTATGTCGGTGGTTCTCAAACATTTTCATGTGAAGGACCCCCAAAATGATATGTATTTGGCCATGGACCCCCATCTCAAAATATTTAGTTCCAGGGACCACTCAGAAGCAAAATTTGAGTTACAAATGTTCGCTTTGAAAATACATGTAGTCAAAGATTTGCACACATTTTCACGACTTTTTCAAAAATAGCAGATCTACAAGCTCGCAGCACGGCACTCAGTGCTGAGCTTGTATATCTGCTATTTTTCACTGGTTAAAGCATTCAATAATTCTAGGCCTAAATGGGTTAAAACACAGTAAAAGACAACTTCTGCATCAGGGTTCCCACTTATTTCCATAGATACATTTCCAGGATATTTTATGTGACAAACACCTACAGTATACCGATAACATGTCATTGCAATAGTGCATTGTAACATATACTCTGTCATATGGGTGAAGTGATAATTAAGTCATTTTCCATGCCGTTTCCATGACCGGAAAACAGCATTAAAAAAAGAAGAAAAAATTTCTTCAAGGTTTTCCAGGATGCGTGGGAAACTCGGAACCCATAATTGCAGTTTGCAAAGTTTGCCGGAGGCTGTGAAAACTGGAGTATTATCAGGGTCAGAGAACAGACCATTTCCAATCATATTAATCACACAGTACACTCTGTGCTGTCTGATGAGAGCTGACACTGGGATCATCAGACCCACCCTGACCATGTGATCTGAAGACAGAGCAGTGGTGAAAAGTAACTAAGCACTTTAGTTACTAGTTAGTGCAGATTGCAGATTGAGATTATTATAACAAAACCCTATTCCATACTAGGGCATTCACCAAATATTAGAATATTCGAATATCAAAGTCACTATTCGACGTTGTTCACCGAAGTTGAATATTCGCGTATTTTTTTATTGTTTTGTCTTTAGAATATATATATTTCTTCATGGTTTATAAAGATAGGAGAGGAAGTCATAAGAACCCTGACAAGCACTTGGAATTGTAGGTATTACATTTAATGTGACTCGGTTCCGCAGATACATATTGTGAAAATAGCAGATCTAGCAGATCTGTAGATCGGCTATTTTCACAATGTTTGCCTCTTGCTTACTTAATATTTGACAGTTTGGCCAGTTTGGCCAGTCCTTTTTCGAATATTCGACTATTCGAATACTTTGAGGTCGAATAATTTGAATACTAAAAATCACTATTCGTGAATGCCCTATTCCATACTTCAGCAATTCAAAAATAGGCGATCTACAAGCTCACAACGCGTTATAGCTTGTAGATAGGCCATTTTTAATTTGAGTACTTTTAACTATTAATTTAAATTGTTAAGTATATTTTTAATGCCAATACTTGTGTACTTTTACACGAGTAAAGTTTTGAATACACACCTTTTACTTGTAACAGATTATGTGTACAGTATGTTGTGGTATTGCTAGTTTTACTGAAGTAAAACAAATCTGAGTACCTCTTCCACCACTGAGACAGAGCACACGTATCACTCTCTCAGCACTCACCACTGTCATATAGTGCAGCAGGCGACCATCCACCCTTCCCTCATCGAACTGGGTCTTATACTGAGGCAGGCCAATGTCATCCAGCCATCCTGAAAGGTGATGGGTGTTGTTGTTAGAGGGAGGGTAAGATGACAGTTAAATCAATTCAACTCATCAAAATAATAATACAGAACTGAGATCAGCATCCCTTAAACAGAATTTTCTTCCCCCTCACTTAAAACTCAATCATTCTGGTTGGAATCAGAGGATAATTAGAGCTGTAGTCCGAAAACCAGGAAAGTGAGTTCACAATAGGTGCCCTCACCAGATTACCAATGCTTTTTTGATTCATACAGACAATAAGAGTGTTTCAGATAAATGACCCAGTTAAATCTCAACAGTTTGCTTTCTTTTTTACATGTATTCATTGCAATTGCAGTAAAGAAATTAATTTAAAAAAATGTCACAAGCCTAAATGATCGCAAATCCAGTGCAAAAAATCCATGTAAAATCTGCAGTGAGAACCCACGGTGGAGTTCACTTCCAGGTTGGCATACAGACTTACAGAGGCATCAAATGGGACTCATGGGAGGCACCATTTTAAAGCTCCTCACGTCTACTGACTAGTGGTTGTTGTTGGTACTCACTTGTCACCCAGTTGTAGTCCAGCTTGCCCTTGCCGTCTTCCTCTTCTGAGCCCAGAGCCTGCAGGGCCAACTGCAGCTTCTTTCTGTGCAGCGGGTGTTTTATGCCCAGCTCCTAAACATACACAGAGGCAGGGGCGTCACACCAAATCCTGGGCCCTGGGTACAAGGATTCACTGCGGGCCCCCCATTAATGTTAACTATTGAAAAATAGCAGATATACAAGCTCACAGCGCGGCACCGAGTGCCGCGCTGCGAGCTTGTATATCTCCTATTTTTGAAAAATCGTGAAAATTTGTGCAAGAAACCTATGTCAAGGACCCCCAAGATGATATGTATTTGGCCACGGACCCCGATCTCAAAATATTTAGTTCCAGGGACCCCCCAGAAGCAAAATTTGAGTTAGGAATGTTCGCTTATATATACATATATATACATATATTCAAAGATTTTCACTAACTTTTCAAAAATAGCAGATCTACAAGCTCGCAGCGCGGCACTCGGTGCCGCGCTGTGAGCTTGTATATCTGCTATTTTTCCAATAGATAAAGTTACTAGGGCCCCTCCACCTTGGGCCCCGGTAACTCAGTCCCACTTTCCTACTCCTAGTGACGCCCCTGCACAGAGGAGACGAGAGGGGAGAGGATTACACCCGACAGCCCCGGGCCTATACACGCACGCGGTTAGCCTGACAACAAGCATTATTTCCGTCCATTTCACAGACCCACTCCTCTCGATTTTGCAGCGCAACACAAATAGTTGCAGAGAGCAGCAGGAACCACTGGCCTGGCAATGATCGTCATTAAAAAAAAGACTAAAGAAAGACTGAGTGAACGTATAAAGCAATAAAAGAGATGGAAGAGGGGATATACACTACAGTGTATGATTGACAACCCATCTCAACACTTAAGCCCTTTATACTATGTTATACATCAAATAGCAAAAATAGCCGATCTACAAGACGAGCTAGTGATGCAACAATTATTTTGGGCAGACACTGATAACGATGTTAAAAAATAATAGTTTTTGTTGTTATTCATTCCCCCTTTTATGCCTAATAAATCGTTCTTATAAAAAGTAACTGTTTTAAGACGTTCAGTCCTTACTCACACTGTTTACGAGCACACATTTAATCATATAGATTTATGAAATATAAAATAAACATTGGCCACTGGCATTGTGAATCTTCCGACCAAGAGTTTTTTGGTGTGCCAAAAACAGGGACAGCTACGTTAATGTGGTTAAAATGCCTTCTCTCGTATGAATGGTAGTTTCCGTACCCTCTCCAGGTCCTGTTGTGAGGCCTGTAGCAACGTCTGTCCAGAAGAGATCCAGATCCGGGCCATGTTCAGATACAGGCCAAGACCCTGCTCCTGTAGCCAGTCACACACCTGATCCTTAGACCAGCGCGCAAATGGAGCATCCAGGTCACTACGAAGTACAAGGGAAACATGAAAAGGAAGGGAGGAAAAAAGGAAGAAAGAAGAGCATAATGAAAACAAAGACAAAAACGAATGAGTATTCTTGACCACAAGGTGAGTCAAAGCGTTGCAAATGTTTTAAAAGCAGTCCTACATTTTGTCATACACATACTATATTTAGCCTTCTGCTTTATAATTTAGACTCCTGAGGTGTTTGACATGTAGATAAACAAGCTTTTTCTCTTAATTTACCAAAGCAAACAAGTCAGACACCGACAGTCTTCTTTGTTAGGTCTCTAAACCTTAAGTTGTAGTGCAGTGTTTCGGGTTGTAAGTAATACCGGTATCCCATTTTTAAGCCTTTCCAACAAAACAACATTTCAATCTTTCAAAAGATTTTCAGAAACGTACAAAAAAATAAAAAATAAATAAATGTGTGAACTTTTAATCGGTTATTCTATTAATCGATCACTATTTTTAAATATGGCTCAAGTGATTAATTCATAACGTATTTGTATTGCAATGTTTGTGTCCCAGGGAGACACCACATTTCTCCTTTGGGTCTCATAGCTGAAGAGGTTTGGGACCCCTGTTGTGTACCCAGCAGAGAGTCCACACATCACGCTGCTTCTCTTTATTCAAGGTGAATGCACACACTTACTTGCTGGCACCCTGGAGGTCACGTGACCAACCCAGCCTGGGGCCTGCTGTGGCTCGCACTCCTCCCCGCTTGAACTCGCCTTCTGATAGGTTGTCATCCAGGTTGAATGTTGTAGACTGACTTCTTTTCAGCCTGAATATGACACATTGTCTCCAGTCAGAAGAAAACTAATCTCTCTAAGAAAACTAATCTCTTTAAAAAGAAATCTGTTTATTGGACATGCAAGGAATTTAACTAAAAAAATTAAATAAAGTGAATATGTTGTACATGCACACGCACACACACACACACATGCAAGGTAATACATCAACATCAATACATCAAATGCATAGAAACAGTAATCTAAGAAAAAACATAGGTAGACCACGCACCTATTTATCTATGTATCGTCGTTGAGGATGACAAGTGCTACGCTAAGTGCTATGGGCTAAGGCGGAGTCTGAAGAGATCTTCAGAGAGTCTTCAGACCACGGTGGAAGCTAGGGAGTGAGTCTGCAGTTCTAATTGCAATGGGAGTTTATTCCACAGTTTGGGGGTCAGAAGGGCGAAGAGTCTAGGACGAGTGTTATGACATAAGGCATCTACTGTATCAAATAATCTTGCACAGACGAGTAGATATTACTGAACATGTTTTGCATCACGATTTTACATTTTCACTGACAGACCCTCCTCTGATAAGGACTTCTTATCTAAGAATTCTCATCGAAAGGATCATCCATCAAAGTAAATCAAACAGATGCTTACTTTCCAAAGAGCTTCTTAATGCCCCTGGATTTCTTCTTGCCCTCTGGGGTGGTAGGGAGTGTGTTGGTGCTGTCGCTGTTGGCCGACCTCTGGGGCATCCCGGCTAAGTCCAGATGGTCAGTGCCCGGTCGGTCCGTTTCAGCTGTACAGAACAAGCAGGGTATCAGACATCAACACCAATCAGCGAGCGCCAGTGTGGGAGACATGCAGGGATCGGAAGTGAAGGGAGGTGTCACTCGGGGGGCTGGAGCTGAGATCCTCAAAAGACAGGCCGGCGGGCACATGACAACTCCTCACAGAGTGAGAGAGGTCATGGGGATGGGGTGTCAACTGCAATACGCTGCCTGATATACATGCATGCATAAGTGAGGAACACTGAGGGACTAGTGGCACACGGTAAGGCTGTAAATGAACGTTGCAGTTTCATTTGTAATAAGAGAAAGTGGGAGTGCTGTTTAGTGTGAGACCACAAGATTTTCAGTAGAGAGCCAGGGGGGAAAACCGATTCTTTAAAAAACAAGGGTTTTTCAAGACCCGAATTGGCAGCAATTTTACAGTTGGTAGTAATGACTGGGGACATGACAAAGTGTTTTGAGTAAAGACAGACAAAATAAATTACATAAGCAAACATGCAGGCACAGACACACAAAGATAAACATACGACACGTTGTCTGTATGTTTCCCAGACCAACAGTGCTTGTTAAAACAATTTCTCTTGGAGAAACTGCTTGTGACAAGGGGTGTGGTTGCTTTAGCTACTGCAGCTATACTGATTAGCCTAAATTATACACCAAAAAGGTTGTTGGTCGAAAGAGCGCTTTAGGAAAGGATGTAAATTCTCTTACAAGGGTGATTTCAGTAGTCTCCTGATTTATGTCCGGAGAACTACTGCAACCTTAACATGCCCTACGGTCCCATACTGTACCTAGCATAGGTGCACTTGCACTCCGGCTGCGGTCTTCAGGTGTTACACAAAGCACACACGACATGGCCCAACACAGTAGGAACAAGATAGAGGGAAAAGATTATCAAACAACCGGGACAGGGGGATTTAGAATGGGACACACAATTACATGTAGTCCACGCAGAAAAAGCACACACACAGACACAAGGCATACACCACTACGGGGCAGCTTCCATAATTAAACAGGGACCACAGTTTGTGTGGGCTGAAAATTACGGTCCTGGGACACATTATTTCATGGGTGTGGCTTGAGGAAACATAAAAAAAGCTGTCTGTGAAAGAAGAGAGGTCATGAGAAAAAGAAAAAGCCCTAGGAAGCTGCTACATATTTAATATTAATAAAAAATACAACATGTGAAATCCGAAGTAAAATAATCTCAAACATAAAGACATTTTTGTCTCTCCAAGTAGTTTTTATTGCCAGGTATGTTTGCTCATGATGATGCGTTACACTGAACGCAACAGTATAGAAACATAAATGATTTGCAACTATTTGCTCAATGTATGAGGATTAAGCATAAAGAAGCTAAAGATGATACAGATAAGATATGAAATAGAAAGCACAATGCAGCCACAATAAGTGTTAATATCGTCACTGCAAAGCTATCTAGTTTCTTACCGAGGTTGGGGGTGCTGGCTGTCCTCTTGCCCCCTCGGATCTTGAAGAAGCCCTTCCCAAAGGATGAACGGGCCTTTCTTGTTCCAAAGGCTTCATCGTCTGCAGGCTGAGAGACTGAGGGTGGCAAAGTGGCAGATGTACCCTTGGGTGGCTTATCACTGACCTTACTGATCTCTTCACTGTTATTGTTCTGAGAGAAAGGAAAACATTGCTCACAAACAGCAGATATGAGGAAACTAGCATCACGTTCAGAGTGAAGCTACAGTAGTTTTGAAGACAGTGGGGCCTAAGAACAGATGAAAAGAATACCTAGAGTTAAATGGAATGTTTTAGTGGAACTAAAGGACAGCTTGCTTTCATTACTGGTCAAGCTCAGACTCATTGAAAATGACATAATAGAACAGTGTTATGCCTGATTTATACTTGGTTGCGCATCATGTCACTCACCAGAAACAGCCTATCTACAAGCTCACAACACGCCGCACCATGGCGCTTTGTGATCTTACAGATCTGCAATCTTCTAAAACAGGACTTAGATGCCAAGTATGAAGTTAATGTGTAACAGGTGGACATTTTCAGAATGGAAATACATACAAGTATGATCAATACAGCAAATCTGATCTCTGTGATGATCCACTCTGAATTGACCCCTTATGGGTCAATTTATACAATGACTATTAAATAAAAGGATTTTACTGTGAACAAAGTATCTTACCTTTTCACTGGAGATGCTATCCAAGTGGTCCTGGCTGCCAGCCTTGGTGGGGTCTGGGGTGCTGCAATGACAAAAGACCACCACTGAGCACAATGCACGCTTCAGTCAGGAGGACAATATGTCAGTCTCCAAATTGCCTCTGGGAAAGTTGCGAGTGGGTGAGATCCAGGGCTACAGGATACGACACGCTCCTTCACACATACTCATTGTTGCATGGAACATAAAAGGGGGCTCAGGGGACAATTCCTCACTCTCTGCACGACTGCAGGGGACTGACAGGACAAGCGTTTGCTTGCAACATAGACAAGCTGTGAGCTAAAGTCAGTACAGTGCTTTATATATAATAAATAGAAGAATGAGAAGTCCCACTGCCATCAGCAGTCTTATTAGATTTGTCATTAACCAGATTTGGGTGCATGATTTGAACCCATTTAGGACGGGAACCCCATTTTGTAATTACACATTTCAAGACGGGAACCCATTATTGGGTTCTTGTTGCCATGTACAGTATATACTGTAGCAACATATTATTTTTCAGAAAACTCAGGTCAGGATTTAGAAAGCGTTATTAGAATCGGCCTCAGTCCTAAATGTGTTAATACAAATGATTGTCGTGGTCAACTCAATGCAAAGGGCAATTCATCTTTGAGCAAAAGTCTGCGAGACGTAATCTCTATGTTTTGTCTTCATTAGACAGGCTACAGCGGAGAGTCAGAATAGATAAAGATCAGACAGAGAACAAAGGTGGGAAATGGCCTCTAGGGATGGTCTACATCCACATATTTTTTTATTTTGAAAGGTTATTCTTTACTTTTAAAAAGGAGAAAAACAATAACCTTTGTTCCAATGGATCTGCTGGAACCTGTTCCGATACCCCGTCTGTATCAGAGCTGGACTTGGCAGAGGGGCTGGGAGTGGGCGAGGGCACATCAATCATTCCACTGAGGCTGTCCAACTGAACAAGGATCAGAGTGAAAAACAGGAAGGACAGGAAGAGGACAGCCAATATATTAGTAACAACTCCAGAACGTTGCATTGCGCCTTGTCAACTGCTATACAGCGACTTAGTGATAAATTGCCTTTGGGGCACAATTAAACAGCAGTCAACACCTGACATCATAGAAGATGGACACGCGGCACCATTACATTAATTAGATAGAGATTCAGTTAACACATTTGCTTTAACACCTTTTTGATTTTATACCAGTACTTTCTCCAGAAACGTAGCATAGCATGCAGTGCAATCCGACTATTAAAGAAATTGCATTCGCTCTCACGTTCCTCCTTAGAATCTGAAACACTTGTAAACGTCACAAGTCTTTTGCAAAGCTGGCAGTGTGTGAGCCAAGACAATCAATGATACCACCAAAACACTATCTGGATCAATAGAGAGCTTTATGGACATCATGTTGGAACACAGGGTGATTTTGCCTAGACGCCTGTAATTATTTTTTTACTTGAAAATTCTAAGCACTGAAAAGAAAATCTTTAGAACCACAGATTTTTCACATGATTCTCTTGTTTCTTGCCAGTGATAGTTGTCCTTGGCTATATTTGTGGATTGATTGATCCGATTTCTATTCATTTTTTTATTTTGAGGTTTCTTCATCTATAGACAACTACATCTAAGTCTGATGCTGTGGCATCATGTGCTACACATGTGATACCTCATCTGGGCTCTTCTCTCTCACTTCCTCAACACCAGCAACGTCAGGCTTTTCAGTCTCCGTCGCGACAGGGTTGACCGTCGACATGGAGATGGGACTGTCACCGTGACTCTCATCACTCTCACCATCTTTGGCTTTCTCTGGAATGGAATAAGAAAAGAAAACTCAACCACAGGGGAAATTTGAGGCTATGCTCAATGCGGGTCACTGACAGTTTAAATACACAAAGCAATCAGACACTGATCCTTTGAATACACAAAGGAGTCTCTGCCTCAAATGAGACAGTGACCAAAAACCTTAGTAGTTTAACCTTTCTTTCCTTGCACAGACATCACCATCTCCTGGACCTTTTTGTATCGCAGCAGCGACTGCTTCAACTCGTCGATCTTGCGATCCTGTGGATGAAGAGGCAATGGGTTTGTGGAGAGGTTGCTTGGCAGCAGAGCAGATTCAGTTCACTGAACTAAATGTGAATAAAGCGTGGAAACATAACCTGGGTCACTTACCTTCTCCTCATTGGCTACCATCAGCGATTCAACTGCCTTTTTCATTCTCTGCACTTCCACGTCTAGTGAAGAGAAGACAACAGCATTTCAGACATAGAACAGAGCATTCCATAGTGTGAACTGTGTACTGTATGTGCAGATCTGGAAACTCCCTGATGGAGTGAGCCTGAACACATATTGGTGTACCTAATACATGTTTGCCATTTATGCCAGCTTCAGTCTCATACACACATTTAACTGGATAATGCTATGCTTGTGTGAGCAAGACTTGATGTGATATTTTTATTTATTTAAGTAGAACATTTTCACTTTATCATGCACAGCTCTTTAGATGATCATTAAACAGTCAACGTCCAACCCTGGCCTGGGGAACAACTGTTCAGCTTTAGTGACCATTTAAAAACATTAAATTATCTCTCGTCTATTTTAGTGGAACTTTCTTCCATTTTCTCCAACTAAGTCTCTTTTTAAGACAAGAGTGGCCAATTTTGTGCAACAGTCAGCGTGCAGTAAATGAAAATGCTCTACCATCTTGAAAAACCTGAAGTATGTTGCAGAGAGCACAGACTGCTTTCATAGCTCTCACAATATGTTATTACATGGACAACATTGAGGGTTAGCTAGCATGGCACACACTGGGTGCTGTAAGGAGGGAACGTTCAGAGAAATGAGAGGCGAGTATAAGGAGAGTTGTTCAGGGGTACAGGAGGTGATTATTGTGAGGGTGGGGTGCACAGCCTGCACGGGTGACAGGGAGGAGCAAGACAGTTTATGACACAGTAAAACCATTCATTCTTAATTTTCAGTTTGAAAAACCAAAAAGCAAACATTCCTTGTTGATCTTTCAGATTGAAGACATTTTACATGGCAAATAAGAGTTTTCTGTTTGGATTCAGTCTCATTAGTGCTGCCTAATAATGCCTAATTTGTACTTGGTCACACAACAGTGACGCTTGCCAAAAATAACAGATTTTCAAGCTTGAAAATAAGTATGACAAAGTATAAATTAGGCTCAACAGCGGCACTGTTTTCAACAGTGAGGTGGAGCGCTGGGCCTCTGTAGACAGTCAGCTATTAGCACTCCAATGGGTTATAATGGACAAGCAGGGGTTCAGGTGGCTCATGCCCAAACATGCAGACAGGGGAGAGATGATGAGGTGCAACAATAAACGCAGGCTGAGGCATTAAAACCGCCCTTACGTTTCTCTTTCAGCCTCTTTTTAAGAGTTTCATCTGGATGAGAGACTAAACAGGACAGAGGAGTTATGATGAAACCAAAAACTGGTGGCAGGTTTCTGGAGGATTGCCCACCAGTCTGACCTATAAACATGCCTGCATGTTTTGATCATTAACACAAGAATATTCATTCACTATCTTTAACCACTTAAACCCTATGTACTGCATTGACATGAGCCCCCCATGGGTCTATCTTAGATCTGCTATTTTCTCTGCCCCAGAATAGGGACACTAGGGTTCAAGTGGTTAAGTCTTTTAATTTACTTTCGTGAAAATACATTTTAAACAACTGGTGCAAGTGCAAGTGCAGAGGTTGTTTTTTTCCCTCTTATTCCTTCAGGCAAAGACACCTCTGGTGAGCCCACCTCTGTCTGTGCCGTCTGTACTACTGGAGGTTATGGCTTTGAAGCACGTCTCGTCCTGTAGCCTCCTCAACTCTCCGTCTCTGCCCTCCAGCTGCCTTCTCAGCATGGCCAGCTCCTCCTGTTAAACACAGGACACAGAAAACGTCAAGCCCGATGCAAGCAACCCCCAAACCCCACTCCCACTCCCACACACACTCAATCATTCACCACTACAAACAAACCACAACACAAACATTTGACGGATGCTGACGTGGCAGCGCGTGGTCTGGTCACACCATGCCCTGTTTGGGATGGGTGTAGGCCAGGGCAGGGATGGGTCAGTGCTGATATCTGGGAGAGGGCTGACGTATCAAGGAGTACAAGAGCCATTATGCAATACACAGTTAAGGGACCGGGATGCGATCAAGCATGGGGGACATTCAAATTAAAAAAGGAAAAGAAGACGGCAAAACAAGACTAAATAAATTCTTCGTCCGTAGGACAAGTGAAACAAAAAGGAGATACAGCAAAACACACTAAACTGAACTCTTGACAAAAGAGGGCAGAAAAGCCCCAAATTAAAGCATACCTGTGGTTTGAAGGATGGAGCTCAAAGGAAGTGGGCTTTTTTTTTTTACTCAACCCCAAAATAAAACATGGACAGATTCTCTTAAAAATGACATTTAAAAAAGAAGTGACATTTAATATTTCCTCCTAGGGAGAAAAAAACAACAACAACGAAAAACAGACACTGCACACCAGTTTTTAACATTCCTTTGAAAAAAGAAAATGGGAACAAAAACAGGAGCCAAGGTGGACAAGCTAACAAAAAAGAAAATAAGGCAAGCAAACCACAACTAGAAACCTGAGGGGAGCCAACCTTCATAGCCTGGAGTTTGTGCTCCTTCCTCTGTTTCTCATACTGCATCTGTCCCATTTTGATTTTCAAGCTAGAAAGCTTAGCCATTACAGACTAGCAGTAGAAAGATCAACCAGCAGGGAAGAGAGAGAAAATAGAGATATAATGGAGAAAATAGAAAATAGTGACTAGTGAAAGATAAAGATATGGTTACGAGACGACCACGAGAAAGAGGGAAACCTGAGACTCAAGTCAAAGAGGGAAATAAAAAGAAAATAGAAAAACAGACCACATTCCTGAACCATTTCAGTACAACAAAAAGGAAATTAGAACTGAATGGAAGCAATAATTAATACTATCTTCATTATGACTATGGTGATTTTATTTAGAGAGCACTGTATGACATCTGGGAATATGATGAACCACTGTATGACAACTCACCTTTGTAGATTTGAGTTTCTTTTCATACTGTAATCTTTCACTGTCCATCTCCGTCAGTCTGTACCGTAGTTCATTTATTTCAAGAATCAGGTCCTGAAAGCAGAAAAGGCTGTATCAGAGAGAGACACGTCTGGGACGACAAAATGCAGCACAGGAATTTGTCGTAAAATACACCAGAGAGCTACTGTGATATATAGCCAGCCTACACCTATTCAGTAAAAATACTACACATCAGCATGGATTATTTAATCAATAGCAGTTCTCCTCAGTCTGTAAGTCTACCATCTACACTTTTTATGAGGCATTAGGGAGGCACAGGAAGAAGTGATTCAAACAGGCCAGAGAGGGCATGGGTGTTTCCACTCTCTGCATCTTTCTTCACCACTTCACCATTGACCGGCACCACACCATGTTCATCTAATTTCATTGAGGATGTTTTTATTTAGAATCAGACTGATTAAGTGAACCCCTTGGATTCTCCGAGGACTAAACACAACATTGCAGCTAGAGGAGCATGGATATAAAATCAGCATTATTTGCTTGTAAATTAAGCAAACCGTGACAACCTATACGGTACACGTCGAGTTGTGCAGAGGATCTGAAAGCTGCTCTATAATTAAGTAATTTCCATAACTAAACAAACATCCATGATAAACTAAGAAGAACCACGTCGTAGCAATGGCAGTGACTTAAAAACAGTATTATGGTGTCCTCTGGAAGGACCGCTTTCCTCGGAGACGAGAATTCCCAAAGCAGCTGTACAGATCAGATGAGATGAAGGGAAGCTGCTGGTGGATTGGTGGGGGGCGGAGGGATGTGGAGGGGAGGGGAGGGGGGTCGTTCAGCGTGCCCTGGGGCACGGACAGCAGCCCGTTGTTCCAGGGGACTGGAACACACGGCTGCGTTGCTACAACAACAATGATGTGTTTGAAAGCTGCCCAAGTGCTCTGCACGCTTCATCAGAAATCTCTACACAAGAGACTTTGACATCTCGTTTTTTTTACCGTTCTCTTTTCTTTTTTGCATGGAAACCACTCAAACTCGTCATGGTTAATTCTAGCTAAAAATCCAATCTCGTAGTATTGAAAACAAACAAGCCACAGGATTGTTATGCACCACAGCTGTTCATCACATCCTACAAAACAAACAGTGAAGTCGTACACACACACACACACACACACACACTAACTATCCCACTAGAGGCTGACATTTCCTTGAGATCCTACAATCACTTTTCTCTTTCAACACACAGCTGCTTTGAAACACATGAAGGCACAAGGCTTCCCCTCATCCACACAGGTGCATGGCCAAAAAATGTGTTTTGAGTGTGTGTGTGTGTGTGTGTGTGTGTGTGTGTGTGTGTGTGTGTGTGTGTGTGTGTGTGTGTGTGTGTGTGTGTGTGTGTGTGTGTGTGTGTGTGTTGGGGGAGGGGGACTGTGTGTTTAGCAAGGAAAGGGGGGAAACGGGGGAAAGAGACAATGAAAATTCCTGAGGATTTAGCACAGCATACCTCACTGTCTCTGAACCTGTCATCAAAGTCCACTCTGTCCTTCTCCATGGCATTGAGCTTCAGCTTCAGGTTGGACACCTCAGACATCAGCTCCAGCTTCTGGTTCTCTAAGGCCGTCCTGCACATCAGTTCCTGCAGTGGTGCAGAAAATGTACAGCGTTTCAAAAATACAAACCTAGTACTCAAAGGAACATACCGGTGGTCTGGCATGTTTAGCTCAATTGACTACGACTACTTGACATTACTGCCGACCATTTTCCCAAGCATTCAGACTTCAAACATGCTTGAGGCAGTGATCCAACACACTAAATGTTATTGTGCTGTTATGTTTTGTTTAAGTTGACAGATTGATTTGAAAAGTCTGAAAATAGTCACATGGAAATTTATGAATTAAATTCACTATGCCCATAACGTCTTAATTACGCAATTATATTTAGCCAGGTAAGTTTGGCAACATTAAACTGCTATGCTGCCTATGGGCGACTGATTTCCCCCCTTGGGATAATAAAGGTATCTACTGTATCTAAGTGAACACATTTGCTTGTCCCAAAGTGATTGAATATGACCATACACAGTAAGATCCTGTGTGTAAAATGAACACAGGATTTCTCAGTACATTACCTGTTGCAGCATCTCCTCCGTGGCATTGAGTTTCTCCATGTGTTCCTCCAGACACATGTCCAGGTCCCTGATCTTCTCCCCCTGAGCCTCCACCTGGTCTGTCAGGACACTCACCTGCACAGCAACAAAACCTCATTATTATCTTTCCAAGTTAAATGTAGTTTTTATGTATAGTAAAATGAGGTGTTTGTCTCAAAGACAAATAGGGGACTGCTGAAGAATCACGCCACGGGTACCTGAAGCACCAGTGATTCTTTATCACTCTCTAGTCGGGAGAGTCTTTCCTGGTAGTGGTGTTCTCCTCCGCTCAGCGAGAGGTGCCCATTGGACTACAGGGAGAAAAGAGAAGAATAAAGGAATTGTAAACAATATTGATCCACAGCCTGCTTGGATGGGCTATGGCATGATAGTGGAAAGTTCACTAGTGGCAAAGGTGCCATACTGCATGTTTCAGTCAATAGTAATTCCTGCGGCATCTCCAGAAATCACAGTCAGATCCTTAATGTTTCACTGCCTGATAGTATTTCGACATGAAAGCCTTCCCATGATGCTATGACTGATTTATTCTCCACCAGCAGCACCGTACATGGCTGAAAAGGCAGCCTGCTACAGACTACAGAGTGCTGTGCACATTACACATAAACTCTGGCATTTGCCTGGCAGTCAGCCCATTGTTCTCCCAGACAGCATGCTGGTTCCCACTACATGAGTGTGTTTCTCAGAGCACCCTTGCAGTGACATTGACAACACCTGCGGTTCGTCTCTCATTCCCATGCCGCTCGGCAGATAATAGTAGTGATGTTTTTGCTTAGCAAACAAAATGGTTGCCTACTCGGATGTAACATTTGGCAATGCCCTTCTTCTGCACTTGTTGGGTTGCAATGTGGTATTGTGAGTGGGCTAAATTGAGAAGCGAGCCAGATGTGCTAAAGCTTGTTTGCATTCCAAGCACATTCTCCCCTATCATCACAGAGAAACTTATTTCACCAAACGCTCTTGTCTGCTTGCAAAACTTTACTGCAATCCAACAGAGGGACAGTTTCTTTTCTTCACTAATAAAAGACAAAAATAGACAGTCTGCTAGTCTGCCACAAGCCAAATATGTTTCTCATCATAACACTGGCAAACACCTTTAATCCTCATGTTGTTGCAAACTATGCCCAGAATTCTATGCAAGGAAATTGTGAGTCATGCAAGGATGGTAAGAAAAGTCTTAGATCTGAACTGGTCTTAAAAGTGACAAGAATTATGCCATTAGGGACCGTAGTCTTTGAAATTGACAAAGTACTGGGCCAGCAGAATCAATGTATATATATCCACCTGTTTCCGCAAGACTTTACTGTAGCATTATCTGCGGGACACTTTCGGTTAACAGCAAACATACAAGCTCACGTTGCGTCGCAGATGCAACCTTTATGAGCTTGTAGATCACACACGGCTGCCACGCCGGAAATGCCGCTCGCCTTCTGCGCAATGCACAATGGGATGTTGGAAAGTTGTATATATCCACCTGTTTCCGCGGGAGTTTACTGGAGATTATTTGGACCTGTTTGGACCACACTTACGGTTTAACAGCAGACATACAAGCTCACGTCGCGTCGCAGATGCAACCATTGTGAGCTTGTAAATCACACTCGGCTGCGGCGACGGAAGCTCGGTACAGCGTCTGCGCAATGCACTATGGGGCGTTGGAAACTCGTGGATATATGTTTTTTTTTTTGGGGGGGGGGGGGGGGGCGGGGCATTTTCAAGCCTTTATTTGATAGCGGAAAGACAAAGGAAATGGCAGGAGAGAGAGAAGAGGAAGGACATGCAGCAAAGGGCCTCAGGTCACATCACATTCACTGCATACTGTATGGTATGCCATTTCACAGGTTCCAACAGGGGAAGTTGTTACCAAAAAAAGGGAAATCCACCACATGCAAAGTAATTCTACATTTAAGAGCGAACAAGTCCTCTAAATCCTCACGCAGCAACACGAGCTCCCTATATTTACACATTACACAGAGGAAAACAACAGTAATGTGACAAACTAAAACAATAGTCTGAAGCTGAAACTTTATCAAACAGGAAAAGGCAGCTAAAACTCTATGCTAAATTAACAGAGAACATCATAACGATAAATAATATTCCTCCCCAACACATAGCCTTTGTCCGAAATTGTTACCGCAAGATCAACCAGCCACGCTATCAGATCTGTTCAGCAGTCTGCTGTCTTGCTTGATCTCATCCCAATGATATATCCTGAGAATGCATGTGTTTTTCTTATTGTTTTGTGTGTGTTGTCACTGCTGTTGTATCCTACTGGCTCACCTGCCAGTGAGCGAGGTGTACCCACCGGGAGGACCCCAGCCTGAAGGAGTACGTGCATTGACAAATATCATCCTCGCCGCCCAGCTTCCCTCCCCGAACACGGTCCCATTGTGTTCGACAAAGCCAATTGCATGGCTGGTGGATTCAAACCCCTACACTCTGTGGTGGTGGGCAGGTACTTTGGCATCCGAGCACATGGCATGCATGTGTTTAAACCTCTATCAGCGTGAGTGTTTGTTTTTCTCACCAGGTGGCCCTGCAGCCATTCAACCAGGCTATCAGCGGTGGTGTCTGGGATTTGGCAACGTAGACCTTCTCTCTCCTCAGTGTCCATCACCTCCAGAACACTCCTCAGGTCCTCTAGAAGGTGAAGTGCCCGTAGGCTCCCCATGAAGGGAGAGGTGGGCGACTGGCAGTCAAACAGGCCATTGGAGTAGTCCAGAGCCTTGGAACCTGACAGTGAGAAGGACAACATGTGAGGCACAGGAATGAGAGTGAGACAGCTAGGAAGCACATATCTGCCTACAGTGGATTGATCCACTTCATCATACGGTAACATCACAACACATTGTGAGCTATAATATGATGAAGGGATTAAGTGGTTAATGTGTGTGAACCACTACACTGGGGTACAGCTATAAAGAATTCTAGCTGGTGTGTTTTTGGTTTTAGGTAGAATCAGAATCTTAAATCATATCGTATGTCTTCATCATACTCTTGGGAAACCCCCTGAGAACAATTAAAGCATTATACTTTGTGTTTTGTTTAGTTTTGCGCGCGCGCGCGTGTGTGTGTGTGTGTGTGTGTGTGTGTGTGTGTGTGTGTGTGTGTGTGTGAGAGTGTTTTTTTTTTCAGATAGTGTTACAGTATGAGAGAGACAGAGAGATGGGGAAGGACATGCAGCAAAGAGTCTCAGGTCGGATTTAAAACCGGGCAGGCTGCCTAAGGAATGAGCCTTAATGGTATGCACCCCTGTCCCTATATACTTTGTTGATTGGTGTCCCCAAGGGGTCTACAGCTTTTCCTCTATAACAATTCTCTTCGCTGAAAATAGCAGATTTACAAGCTCAGAACACAAGTGAATAATCCTACAAATTTAACACAGCGCTTAGAATGGGAGTCAGTTGGCCATATGGCCACAAGCCACAGAGCCTAAATGAGGACAGAGTAAATGCTAAAGCCTATCCAAACGTGGACCTCGGGACATGATGTCATCTGACGGCTGATTAAAATGTCATGTCTATGATAGACATTCACAGACAAATACCATTACCCTGGGTCCAGTTGATGCAGACTCTAGTAGCACTTGCTTCAACACAATCTAAACTTATTACAGACTTTTAGATTTGACAACATCAGCTGAAATCTGCACCGTAATATCCTCATTGTTAATTCATCCAATCAAGTGGTCCATTTGGTGGTAACATTTAGTAACCTTTACCTGCTATAATGCCATCCATCTGCTCCAGGGCAGCTGCCAACATGTCACTGGCATCGGACATCATCTTGATGAGTCACCTGGGATGGGAGAGGGCAAAGAAATAAATTAATCACAAGTCTGACATTTTGCTATATAAATATTTATTTTATGTTTCCCAAACTCGAGTTGTCCCTAACAAGAATTTACCTACATCCTCCCACAAGGGAAATTCAGTTTTTCAGCTTAACCCAGCTGAACCCAGTGCTGCCCACAAGGAGCGCGAGGGAAGGGGAGCAGTGATAGCTGGAGCGGGGAATCGTACCTGCGACCTCTGGGACCTCCGGAGTCCTGGGTATGGATGGACACTAACCACTCAGCTATCACTGAACAACATGATAGGTAGGGCTACACAATTAATCCAAAGCAATCATTCTTATTCTTATTTTATTGTTTTACAATTATGTAATCGTGAAGAGTATGTTTTATAATATACTGTAACTGTATTCCAGAAGTTTGCCACTCATCCGCATTACTCTGTTAGAACGCCAATGCAGGGCTATACTACACTGTGGCAGAGACACCGAATTTATAAAAAGCTCACTGTTTATTTTGACTGAACATGCACAAACCATGCCACCTGTATTTAGCTGAACTTGTTGTGGGTACACTATCAAGGCCCAAAGAAGAACAAGGTCATGCAACAAAAAGGAAATAACACCAAGATTGTTATGACTTCAAACCATGACGGCCCGGTGCACTGATAATCAAAGTTTAGACTGCTGAAGAATGAATCACTTGTGATGGTCTGATTGTCTCCTCTCATATGGCTTATACGGTAGGTATCAGGAATGGTCTGACTGTAGTATGTCTCATATTGCAGGAACGTGAGTAGGGGACCGACATTCCTTAATATGCTTTCTTCACGGTGACACAGGAACACCCTGCATAATCAGATTAAGCAGTGTGCTCAAGAATAACTCTTAAAATGCTACCCAGAGCAGCAGAAACTCATTTCGGCTGAGTGCAGGCTGTGCAGCTTTTGACAAATAAGTGAGCAGTATTGTTACTGATAAGCCTGTCATTTAAAAAGGCTCTCCGCCCAAGAATTAGGCCACCACGGCCAAGCATTAGTAGTTGGTTGTGCCTAAAAGCAGTGTCAAGTCAGATAGCATCCTTGGACTCTTGCTATTGATTGTAAAACTAGGTGAAATCGATATTCTAACTGCAAATAACATATGCAAAGTGGCATCAAAAACTGCCTCGTTTTTATTTTAACTGCATGCACATTCATATTTTTTGCCGTAGTGTATGGAATAAAAAAATCTATGTGCTAAAAAAAAAACAATATGGAGTAAAATGAGTCGAACCATTCAAGACACAATCACATTTAAAATCTGTGTATGAGATCTGACAAGACAACATATTGGCCAAACCCAGTTTGTGCTCAGGCATTCTCTGGTGTCCTCTTTCAGACTTTGATCATTGGACAACACATTTTGGAATATCAATTAGGCCATTTACCTCAAGTATTGGCACAATGTTGGCTAACAGCAGACAGGACACACTGCATGCTCTGTTGGGAGTTGAGTGAAGATCCATTTTAGTGTCCCAACTCTGGACATCAGCCCAAACAACACAGCAATGCCTTTCTCTAAGAGTCTAATCAAAAGACTGTGTTGTATATTCATAGTAAGCACAAATGTGCCCGCTCGTGCGCGTGTGCGACGTGACACACAGTCACACACACAGTCACACACACACACAAACACAAACACACACACACACACACACACACACACACACACACACACACACACACTCAATATCAGCTACCTCACATCCTGGGGAGGGTGCAACACTGTGGTAACTAGGGGTGCCACAATACTGAACCGAACCGGTATACCGAACCGAATGGCCCTGTACCGAACCGAACAGCCCATACCGAATGAACCAAATGTCTTTATTTTTTTGGGTGTAGTCACATAAAAACATAAATTTAACTCCTTCTGTACACTTTTTTGGAGAAAATCTTCCTCCTAGTATAATCATAATAACTGATTATGATGTTTTTTTTGGGAAACAAATGATTGCACCCCATCTTTGGAATTAACTGAACATTTTGGATTTTTACTGTACCGAAACCGTACCGATACCGTGAGCCAAAAACCCAGATACGAACCGAACCGTGGGCTGACTGAACCGTGGCACCCCTAGTGGTAACATGGCATCATTTTCAAATCTTTATGGAAACCAACCACCCACCTAGCTAGCACTGTCATTTCAGCATTCCTGTGGTCAGACCCTCCATTATTTGGAAAGTAAGCACGAAAACATCAGGGTTCTCACAGCTCACAGCAGGATGCTACAAGATGAGGACCAGTGTGCACAGTTGTTCCATGGGTAAAGGCATACAAATTCAGATAGCCAATGGAAACAAGCTGCTCAAAGCTATATGTGGACTGTGTGGAATGAGCTCCGACCAGTGTTGATTTTGTTGACTAAAACTATGACGAAAAATGTTTGTCGACTGCTTTTTTTTCACAGACGAAAACTAAATAAAAACTAAGCTGTGATTACTACAACTAAGACTAAATATATTGACAATTTCGTCAACAAAATAAAAACTAGACTAAACGGAGTGGAGAAGAGAGTCATTTTATGTTTGGTTGCTCTCAGGTGTTGCGTGTTGAAAATAGCAGATCTACAAGCTTGTAGATCTGCTATTTTCAGCACACAACCAAGTGTAAAATCATTCATTACGATGCCATCAAGGCCTGCCAAAATACATGTCAGTTGACTAAATCAACTGTAGATTTAGTCGCCTAAAATCTAATGATTGACTAAAATTAGACTAAAACTAAAACCTTTCAGGTGACTAAATTATATTTTCAAAGAAGGGTACACAATTACAGTGCCTAGCTAGCTAGCTTTATAAGACACATCTCAAACATGTTTAATTAAGAGATGTATATGCCCATGCCCAGAGATGTATGCCCATACTGTATATAGGCATATCTTGAGATCTGGTTAACTTAGCCAGAACCGCCGATCCGATCGCCATGCCCATATAGTAGTAGTAGTACAGTAGTAATAGTGGTAGATATACCTTATATATTATATACCGTATATTTTGTACAACGATCAAACTAGAAGGAAAGCCTGCAAGCCCAGGCCTGCCTTAAAGTCCTGATTCAGCACAACTCTCAAGAGAGATAGTCAAGTCAAATAGGGGTAAGGTTAACACATGGCATTCAGCAAACACACTTCAAACAGATACGTGCCCTGACCAGATGTTGCCTCTCAGAAACCTGCTATCCACTTGTCCACTCAGCAGTACCAACAAAGTGTAGGAACTGTGTCAGACTCAGAACACGTGATGGCTATTGTATTACTATCTGATTGTTTGCCATGGTTAATGTACTGTGGTAGTATGGCGTTGGTATGGTGGTCGAATGTCTACATTACATTTCTTAATGCTATGTTTACATGTCTCTGATCTTGACATGCCTCCGAGGTGTGTTAGGAACTTGTGAATAAACAACAACAGACAAAAGACCCAGCTGAGTGAGCTCCCTTTGCCCTGCTAACAACACACATACATTGTATGTGTATCACGCAAAGCTGCTGCAGTAAAGTTCCCTCAATGTAAAAAAGAAAACATCTGCCAGGACTGTACATAAAAAGAGGCTGTGAATGGATCTATTTGTGAATCTATTTTCAGCATTTGTTTGGTAACATGGATATCAACAACAGGAGAGTTGGCCTTGCAGGCCTGTTTTGTACCAGCGGCAGGTACAAGCTGCAATCACAGAAGAGATCTCAACAGGAGAACTCAAGCAGGCATCATTCTCCATTGTGTCTCTTTCTATACGCACCACTTACAGCAGCCATAAGAGAGAGGGTCATTGTTCAATCTGCCCGGGTATTTCAATAGAGGATCATGTGAAGAGGGAAAAGAGGAATGGCCAGCTAGAGAATGCATTGCCACAATACAGAAAATGCCATTTGAATAAACACCTGCCCGGATACTCTTTTAAGCCCCCACCCCCCCAGCACAACAAAACCAAATCCTCATTCAAAAAAAACAGGCTTGCCCTTTAGAGAAAGCAGGCGTAAAACTCACAGAGGCATGTAGAGAGTGGTGAGGGCGATGGGGAAGAGCACAACTCCCTAATGGCTTTTCAAATCCATCAGTTATAAACCCTTGAGGCAGGGGGGGGGGGGGGCACTGAAACCCATCCTGCCATCCTGACCGGTCTCCAGCTTTAAGACTGCTGGACTACTCCAGGCATACAAACTCTTGTTCCTCCCTCTGCCCATAACTGACTGATAGAAAACCCTGCTCTGTCTGGCACACGAAGGGAGTGGGAAAAAAAAGCTGGCTTCAGGGCCACTTGTCTCTGAAGAAAAGAAGCATTTATGGCAGCCATGCAACTACGCTGTTTCCATGGGCTTGGAGAACCACACTGAAAGACGGGTTGCATTGGCAGTAAACAGCACTGGGAGTGAGGAATTTACAATGCTGGGTTGGCACAAACCCCAGTTTGCACTACTGTCTTCCACCAAAGAAGACAGTAATAGTGTTAATCGAGGCGACGTGAAAATGAATCTAGCTCCTACTCCAACATACTTTCTGTGAAGGAAAGCAATTCAGGGGGCTGGAATCCGTGTCTAACCACATAATGACGTTCTCTTGCTCATAATTCCATGTTTTCAGCCATCTAACGTCTTGACTAAATAATCCTTTTTTACTTTCATGCATCGTTTCCAAGACAGAACAGTCAGCCTGTTTGATCCATCTAATTCTGGCTTTGGTACGTAATGCTATTCCACTAACAGACAAGGCATGTTTTATACTGAACACTGGGGGAAAGTTTGAACACTGGAGAAAAGTTTGAATGGCAAAATATAACAATGCTGCTGTCATGACTTCTTAACTATGCATAGAATGCTAGAAAAATACCTCTCTTAATACCACCAGTGAATTGTTGACATCCAGACAATTCAATGTAAACAAACATGAGTGCCAAAACTATCCATATTCAATTTAACAACAGGTGAAAACAGAGGTTTACAAAGTTGTTTTTTTGTGTGTGGAATGAAGGAATCGGCATATGCCAAATGAACAAAGTGTTTGAAACTAGTAGAATAGAAAACCCCAACACTAATAGCTCTGTAGAATTAGTTGTTAAAGTGTGTCCATGTTTAAAGATGCAGCTCGACGTGAAGATGCAGCTCGACGTGAATCCGTGGGGTTAGTGGGTTACGTCAGCCTGTTGTCTCTTGGCAGCAGATACATTCGTGGCATTCACTAGCCGCCCGTGGAGCACTGCTCTGAAATAACCTGCAGCTATTTGTAAACCTGTGTAAGGTCAAAATATGTAATTACACATTTTATATTCCCCTAGGTACATGAAGAGGGAGACTGGCGGTACAGCACACAAGGAACATTCCTTCTCTCTATATATAGGCTGTTTTGTGGTCAAAAATGTGAAATACACAGGCATCTGTGTAGTGGGTCTAGAAGACTATAGGCCTAGTACGTAAACAAACTGGGATAAACTTGGAGATACAACGCAGACTCAAGTCTTTATTCCTGTCAATTTGTAAGTCCACTAATCCTCCGATAACATGGTAAATACCAAATATTCTCAAGTTATATTATATTAGTTATACTAATCAGTTAATTATCTTTGACAGTTTCCATCAAAACAGTAATGCATGTGAAATTAATGTTGTGAGAATAGGAAGCTACAGGAATTTCCCTAATAGCTGACATAATATGCCTCTTCTTTGTACAGTATTACAGTGTACTACATTATGAGCCTGTATACAGAATAGCAACACACCACAAACAGAGCGATTCAATGATTCATTTAAATCTGATTTGGTGAATTTTGCTAATCAGACTGAAAATGTCTAAGCCGGAAAAGAGCCAGATGGAACTGCCCCATGAAACATGATTTGTTAATAATGTGAGGAACAAACACCCAAATGAACAAATGTACAGTCTCAGAGTTAAATTAACTTAAATTAAATTGATTTTACAATATAAATTGGGGTCCCAGAGATAGAAATACCTTTACATGGGGGTCGGTAGCCTTAAATGCATGTCAAACTGGGGGTCCTTGAAATTCAAATGGTTGGGAATCACTGCTAAAGCCGTACAAATCTTCTTTTATGGGGGTCCCTGGCGTATCTTTTCTGATAGTGGTCCGCGGGTTAGTAAGTGTCAGTTTGGGGGTCCTTGACATGAAAAGTTGGAGGACCAGTGATCTAAACTGGAACCCGTGGTGAGCAGCATTGCATTGTTCCAGTGGCTGTTGGCCAGCAGAGCATCCGGTGGGTGGTTGGACGGATCATCTATTCTTTTATCCACACAGATAACTATACCCTGCGGGGCTGATGACGACAGCGGTTGCACCAAGTAATACAACGTAAATATCTATTCTAAAGAGAACAAATCTGGGCAACTTTACCTTGTTTTGCAGTCTGAACTGACACGATCTATTATTATCAACATCTAACGTCAAACCAGGACAGTCAGACAATGTCACTTCAAAGAAGCATATAAAGTGACTTATAGCCTATTGTTACTTTGTCTATGGTCTATGGTTACTTGGTGTAAAAAGACGTGACCTCAGGCAATGTACTGAGCGAGCACCAAAATGCCAGGGCACAAACTGGGTTGTGGCAAAGTTAACTTTCCAGACTTTATGGTATAAGCAAATATTTAACAGTTAGTTAACGTGTTGCCAACTGTGTGAGTGATGATAACGTACAACGTTGTAATTCACCACGAACAACGTACTGTGTGAATCACAGCAGCCTCGCTTCGACACTAGTACACTCGAATGTGGGAGGAAAATAGAAACCATGCTGAAGTTGAAGTAAAATAACTTACCGACACTTTAGTCCAAAAGAATATCCCAAACTATAACGTAACGTTGCAAATAAAATCACAAAACCCCACAGGACAGCTTGCGTTGTTTCATAAACTTCTCCAACTTTTAGAACGCCTTCCCACGAGCCGTGTCCACATCCCTACGCCATGTCCAACTGTACTGACACAGTCAGGGAAGTTGGAAAGTTGAGACGTCATCAGTGGAACATCCCGCCCTGCTCCCATAGAGACTGCACTGCTTTGGGAAAACCACCACACCGCCACACAGTCTACATCCCATAGCCTGAAGAGATGATCGCAGAGTAAATTAGTAACCGGGCACTACAAATTGATCATTCAAATTAGTAACCGGGCACTACAAATTGATCATTCATTACATTGATTGAATAATGTAGTCCAGGGGTCTTCAACAGGGGGTCCGCGACCCCTAGGGGGTCCGATACTGCAGGGGGTCCCCGAAATTGTTGGAGGAGAAATATATAGGTTTTATATAGGCCTAGGCCTATATATCGTTTTTTATTTTTTTTAAAAAAAGAAAGAAAACATGTAATTTGTCTTTATTTATAAAAAAAAACATGATTCTGTCTCTTTTGAATAGCTTGTATGGTAGGCTATACATGATTATTGTGCAATTGACAGATTGTTAGTGATAAATTGATAGTATTGATAGTATATTCTCAATTAATAGGCTATAAGTATGTTTATAAATGCTCCATCTCCCCATCAGTTTGGGGGTTCCTGGCCTCAAAACGTTGAAGACCCCTGCTGTAAACATCTTTGACTCTATACTCTTCATCTTCAATGGACAGTAGCAACAACAATGACAGTCATTCCCCCTTGATATCTTTCAGATAGAAGACAGCCATCTACGCCACTTGTATGAAAAACATGTAAACCACACACACACGCACACACGCACACACACACACACACACACACACACACACACACACACACACACACACACACACACACACACACACACACACACACACACACACACACACACACACACACACACACAATTTGCATAAATAAAACTAGCGGTTGCCTGACGACTAACTTTACTAGCCAATTACATCATGACCCATTCACCCTCCCGGCTATGGGATTTCCACTTTGTGTATTCTTTTCTTCAGTGTCTGGGAAGTGCACGACACCAAGTGGTCTGTATGAGCTATTACACCATCTCTACAGACTTGCCACCATTTAGGCCTAAAAGCCTAATTAAAAAATGTCTGCCTCTGGTAATTGATTTTGTCACTCAAATGTAACACTTGGAAACGAATAATGGGCATAATAGTTGTATAATTCACTGTTTATTGTAAGATTAAAGAGGTATCAAATCACACAAACAATCAACAGTTGTCAAAACTGTAGAGAAAACAGCACAGACACCACATACATTGATTCATGAAATCATTATTCATAGTTTACTTTAAACACAAAATAAATATAATAGTAAAGTAAAATTAAAATGACCGAATTTGAAAACATGCCACATGTCTGGCAAGTTTGAATAGGGCACCCTGGAACTTGAACCAGTGACCTTTGTATCCCCAGAAGGTGACTTTACTGGGTGTGTCATGGAGAAGACAATTTTTCACACGTTCTTACAAGATGACATCACATGTGTGTCAGACTCAGACCCATCTGTTCAAACTTAAACATTTTACAACATTCAAAATGTTAGTGAGAAAACTGTTTGCACAGTCCTGCAGACCTTGCCACACCAGCATGTTGTACCTGTATGATTAGTGAGAAATAAGGCTCTTGATTCTTGGGCTTTCTGGCATCTGGACCCTCAGAATCAGCATAGTTTTGTTTGTCTGTGTAGTGGGCGATATTACCAATATACCTGTAAAAGTTGGGAACTGTAGCTCTATGCTTTCTGAGACCCAAATAGGCCTACTTTTACTGGAGAAGAAAGAATAATGTGACAGATACAGTACACGCCAGGGTTCAAGCAGTTTCATTGCTTGGAGGCCTAACAAGAGAGACAAATGCAACTATACATTTCATAACATTATGGTTTATTACTTAGGATGAAAGTGTATCGGACACAGACAAATAGGTTGATGTTTCGTGCTGGCGACTGGGTCGGAAAAATAGCAGCACTGCTCTAAAGAAGACCACAATTGTGAATGGTACATACAAAAGAAATACATAAAAGAAAGGGCAGTTTTGCCACAGCAGTGGTTCTTAAAGTGGGGTTCTGACTCAAAGATTTTGGTTCCATTTGTATACTCAGTGTTATAAAGGCCAGGGTTGCCAACCCTCCTGAATCTGGCAGGAGTCTCCTGAATTTTGACCCCATCTCCTGTGGTGTGCCTGAATTGTCATTTCTCCTGAATTTCTCCTGGATTTGGTATCAAACTCCCCAAATTCACCTATGTTAAACTGACTGATATATTCACTTAAGTAAAGACTGGTCAATATTAAAGATGTGTTTTAGTTTGCTTCAGTCACCAAATACATTTCTTTACACCTACATTTGGCGTTTTAATGGATGAAATTGTACCCATGCTAGTAAAGCAAGCCTGATAAAAGTATCAAACACACAAAATTCAACAGAACACAGGAAAATATATATCTGTTAAGAAGTTTAAAGAGGGGGACCCCCAGACCCCGGTTGGGGAGTTCCAAATAAAACTTTCATTTGGATCACAAACCATGACACACTTTGTCATGGAACCCGCTGACAGGTTGATTCTTGACCATTTCAGTCCAAACTTGATTCATTATCTGGCATTGTCAGAATACTCCACTCCAGTTTACCCGTGTGTGTCCCTATAAAGCAGGGTCCCTCTTCAGAGGCCTCTCTACCTTAACAGTGTTGGGGTCACATTCCAGCATCTCCCTGATCCATTCATCATCCAAAGCTCCCTCGATGAACTCCTCTAAGCTGATAACAGCTGGACACAAAGCATCGAAAGGAAGGCAATTTACAATAACAATTCAGGCATTTAGCAGATGGTATTTTGCAGAGCAATTTACAAAGTTTTAAGAATAAATGGTATGAACTCCAGGCAACCAATAGCAGGGTAAGCGGACAAGTAAATAGATATGTAGGGTGTCAATATGTCAGTGCCAAGAAAACCAGTAAGAACTACAAAGTAACCAAGATAGCATAATAACTGAATAATGAAGTTATTTTACTTTGGTACTTTGGTAAGTATAGTTTGATAAATTTTATCAAACTTGAATACAGGACTTTTCCTTAGTTTGTATGTACTGAGAAATTCTATAACTGTAATACTTCCTCACCATTCTTGTCTTTATCCAACCTCATAAATATCCTGTTAGTGCACTCTTCAGCTGTAAGTGGGTTGAGCTTGGTAAAAGCAGCCGCCACGGTCATCTTATACACAGCCTGCAAGCAAAATGAGATCAAGTTTTACTAAGATATGCAACACCTGTAATGCCATCCAAGTGTACTTACAAGGTTTTAAAAGGTTTACAAATGTTTCTATTGTTTTGCTTTGTATTTGTTTTCTCATGATGTACAGCACTTTGGTCAACCTGGTTGTTTTTAAATGTGCTTTATAAATACATTGACTTGACTAAGTACTTTGGACAGTTTTGAATCTTAAAATGGCACTGAAATAGGGATGGAACAGTTAATCAAACTAACCAGTTTAATCAATTAAATTATTTCTTAGAGGAAAATCGTTTTTGCTAGTGAAAGTTACAATAGTGCATAGTGTGCAACATGGAATGTAAGCGTAATACTTACTGTATAAACAACTATCGTTAAGTAACATAATTGACTGTGTTACATGTTCAAGGGCTTCTGGAGAAACTTTTCACTTCACTTCAGCTTCACGTGCAAGGGGAGTGCAGTGACATTGTTAATTTATCAGATTTTAGTACAAATGTACAAATATCTTGACTGACTGTTAATTTAGGTAACAAGATTAATAGCTATTGAGACATGCTTGGCTTGTTTGCACTACACTTGTCTTTATCTAATGTCTGTTGGTGCACTTTTCAAGTGTAATATCAGTTTAAATGTAGCAATAATGTATACATACTTGGTTACAAGCCAAAAGTCTTGCATTCAAAACTTTACTTGAATAAAACTAAACATGCACAAGTATTAGTAAAGTAGTAAAAATATACTTACAGAACCAAAAGAAAAACAACGTATTATTATTACTATATCGTTACAATTGTACACTTTGAGCCTACCAACCTGCATGATTTCCAGCATTTCTTCCTGAGTGATGGCTCCATCACTGTCTTTGTCGTAGAGCTTGAATGACCAACGCAGCTTCTCCACAGAGGAGCCCTCAATCAGCATGCTGATGGCCATGACATACTCCCTGAAATCAACCACCCCATCCTGGAGACAACCACCTTCATTAAAATTTGATTTCTTTGCATGGTGTTGATTCGTTCTTTCTAATTTCAGTAATGTATTGTACATTTGGAATGGAGTGTATTGTAATGATTTCAGTATGTCTTGGTTTTTGTGCTGGGTATTGTGCTGTAAATGGTGCAAACAATTGTCATTTTGATAACATTAAAGTAGTCCAAGAATATGCACGGTTTACCCCATTATTGTCCAGTGTGCGGAATATCTGCTCTGCGTACTCAGCTGACTCATTACCCACTGTCCCATTGCAGAAATGCCTTCGGAACTCATGCAGAGTGATCAGTCCACTTGGACATTCATTAATAAACTTCCTACCACAGAAAGAGACCACAGAACAACAGACACAGGGTCTACAATTAAATGAGTGTCCTCTTTAAATAAGCTTTCTTCTTTAATAGCAAATTGTGTACCAGACGAGAAAATAATTGTATTTTAACCTGATGTCAATTGAGGTCATCCTTTACTTGACCTTTAGTGATTAGCTTATACACCCTTGTTTATGCCCTGGTGGCGGAGTGCCAAGAGAATTAGGCTAAATACCCACTAGCCACTTTGCCTAAGCACAGAACATGCAATCTGGCTTGCAATGTTTACTACTTTCTATGGCTGAAAGAATCAGTCACTGGAAAACAGTGCAAGGTAATCCGTTTGACAGGACTGACAGTTCTGAACTGTCAAATAAATTATGAAAGGTTTAGATGTATCTAATAAGCAAATATTTTGTACATTTGTTTAAAATGTCCAAATAGTCATTTGAACAGTTACATGTCAGGTACATGTGGTAAATTCCTGGTAAACCATAACTGTTGTTTAAATCTGATGCATCATGTT
The DNA here is from genome assembly GCF_963921795.1 of Nannobrachium achirus. Classification (NCBI taxonomy): domain Eukaryota; kingdom Metazoa; phylum Chordata; class Actinopteri; order Myctophiformes; family Myctophidae; genus Nannobrachium; species Nannobrachium achirus. The sequence continues at coordinate 23,737,182 of NC_137820.1, forward strand.
AAAGGCATTCATATATGTCTAAAGGCCTCTCCATACTTCGACCGATACCGCTGTTTTCGGTCAAAAGGTCCCTTCTGAAAAGCATTGGACCGAACGAGAGTTTGGAAATTTGCACGTCGGAAAACACAACTCACCGAACATTTCGGTCGAAGTATGGAGAGGCCTTTACACTACAGATCTAGAAGCCGTTCCAAGGATCATAATATTGTTTCATGGATCTTCTTGCCCCATTCTCCAGTCAATTCTAACCTCCAAAATGCAATACATCTGTTGCAACAACTTTGCATGCTGTAGAGTAACTGCATTAGCTAAACCCTGATAATAACAGGGCTTTCACTTCAATGTCTTGAAAAGAAAAGAAATGAACAAAATGTTGAATTCTAAATAAAATTAAAAATCTTACCTAAACCATTCATAGAGTTTGGTGACATATGATTCCTCTCTCCTGCAAGGCAAAGCAGCTGCTTGCCCCATCATTTCTTTACATAATAATGTCTCTGCACTTGCTGCTGACTTTATATGCCACACACACACACACACACACACACACACACACACACACACACACACACACACACACACACACACACACCCATACACACACACACACACACACACACACACACACACACACACACACACACACACACACACACACACACACACACACACACACACACACACACACACAACAAATCCCAGCTTATGCTACACTTTCTTAATTACACTTACCCATGTCACATTTGACAAATGAATGAAACCTAATCTGCTTGTGGGGAATAAACAGGAAGGGTAGGCTATATGACTGAGGTGAAACAAATTTGATTGATTGAATACTTTATTAGTCAGAAATAAGGCTGAAAGGATAACACAAACAAGTCCCTGGGACTTGCTTCCATTGTGGTCCAAGGTATTCAATTCATCAACATAGCATAACAAATCAACACAATAACGGGATACTTGTCATCAACAAATATAAAGGGTTAACCCTAACCTTCATAAAGCAGGTGGAGTCATGATTTCTGTCGACATTTGCTGAAAAGAATAAACGCACACACACGCACACATAAAACATCTTCCTAAAAAATCATGTTTTCTATTTTAAATGGGAAATGGATTTGAGTCCAATCAAAATTCTATCCTTCAAAGCATCCATGAGGACTTACAATAAGTCATAATTGCTGCACTGCACAGTCTAGGGAGTACACTGGAGGATAACAACAAACTCACAACAAAAACAAAAACAGGGCTTATTGCCATTAAAGGAGTAGTTCACCCCCAAAATGACTTTTTTTCTATTGATTACTCAGGCCATGGAGAGTAGAGTTCAATAATATTTTTTGGTTTTTGTCACATTCCTAAGACAAAATTTTGATTCGAGTAAATTTACCCCCATTGATTCCGGGGGTAAATTTATTGTCGACGGGCGGGTGGGACCGCTGACATCACACTCATGTCACCATGACAGCTATTACCATATAAGGAGTACCCAATATATGGAATGGGTTGTCTGACCTCAATGTATCATCATGGCATCAGGCGCAAACAAAAGGACGAGGACTGACAGATAAAGATATATATGGGCATATCAGCATGCCCATATATGGGCATATACTGATGACATCAGGGATCTCATATGGGCATAAAAGGGACAAGGACTGACCGATGCAAAGATCTCCATATATGGGCGACTAGGTGTGAGGGCTGGATATGCCATTCATGTTTCCCATTGAGATTTACTATAGAGGTTATGCACGTGACATCATCATCAGACCCGGAAGTTTTGCGGGAACTCCTACTGAGTGGCAAAATAAACTACTTTCTGGCCTTGACAGCCCATACATCTAAAAAGAAAAGTCCTATCTGATTGCATTAAATGACGTTAAACTCACTTTGCCACTCGATTTGCCTTTCACTTTATGCATTCGCATACCCTCTATTGTTACTATTGTCGTGGCAGTCCCCTGAGGAGTGTTTGTGCCAAGTGTGGTGTGGATGGAGCAACAGTGCATCTCCACCTCACCCGAGTAGGCCAGTGCCCAATGAGGTAGTGTGGTTGGTGCCTGGCATCGAGGCTGATCCACATCTCACCGTTTATGAATTCAAGAGATTGACTTCAAAATAAATGTTGTAGAATGTACATTTCTGGCCAGCTTTTTAGGACTAATTGAAGTGTGAAGGATGGGTTGAAATGAACAAATCTCCAATTGTGATTGGCATTTATTTTGGACTCAAGAAACCAGACAATCTTGTCTTTCTTTAATGGTCCTGTCCAAGAACCTCAACAAGAAGTGGAGGGAAATAATCTCAACAAAACTAAACTATCCCCCAGAGTCCAGACTGTGTTCACAGGAGGGAAGGTGGGAGGAAAGAGTTGCTGCACAAGGGACTCCTATGGGCTGTGGTGGGCGGCTGTCAGCGGGGAATGTTGAGCGTTGAAGATTAGGGTGGAGGTGCTACATCCTCCCTATACATAAATACATTGACATTGCATTGACAACTGGGGCTTTACGTCAACACCACCCCAGCATATTAAGCATGATAGCTTGCCATAACTCCCCTGGAAGAAATACCTGCCAGGGTCCTATATTGACCTATATTAATAGAAAGGGAATGTGACATTACTCCATTAAAAGAGCTAGCTGAAAACATTACAAGATGGCGCTATATGTCCATTGAACTCCAGTGAATGGTTCCTCAAGCTAGTTCTCCTGAGATTGTTCACTGTTTTGTTATTAACAGATCAAATTTCTTTTTGAGCCAAGCAGCCGTTTTCATAAAATAACTACTCGTCGAAAATCTACTATCTATATATCTGTCTACTATTACAATCCTGCTAACACCACCCCGCTTTCACGCCCATTCACACCCACTGCCAGTCATAGGTAGACTGTTGTATGTTATACACCACGCCCACTGATTTGCCATTCATTGGCTAGGAGCCGTCGCCAGGCTGACATGTTATACACCCATGTTATAGGCTCCCAGACTATGGGACCTTAGCCATCCGCCCCAGGATATGGCACATAGAGTATATAGGATATGGCAAAGGGCGGGGAGTCGGGGACTACTGCCCAACTCACACACACACACACACACACACACACAATAGCCGGCGCACACTTGAGCTTTGGAACAACATACTGTATACCGCGACACAGACAGTTATGACAAAGAAAAGGACACTATTCTCTCCAAGATGCAAATGTCCACGTTTCTGTTGCATTGTGCTTCTCTCTTTGCCCCTTGCCTGTGTGTGCGTGTGCCTATGTGTTGCTTGCACCCCCCCACCCCCCAACATTTTCTGTTAATCGCTTTCCACGAATCCCCAGGATAAGACGGATCTAGCTTCCAACTTTAGAATCTTTTCTCTGTTAGTTACTTATTAAATTTTGTTGCCTTATCTCCTTTATTGCTTGCTATGAAATTGCGCTGGTGTGAGTGTGCGTGTGAACTTGCGCTGGTGTGTGTGTGTCTGTGCGCGCACTCGACTTACTTCACTTCTTTGACCATTTAACTCTGAAGACTGCACTGCGTCTTCTATCGGCGCGTGCACACACACAGCAGACAAATGCTGCACGTTGCACGAAAAGTTGTCTATCCCCCCACGCTGCCGAGCCAGTGTGTTGCGCTGGCCTACCTTCGGTTCAGTCTATGGGAGCCATCCCTCCTGTCTTTAAATTAATTAATATCTCCAATGAGTTATGGCCCGCCTACGTTTTGATTGTCAAATCACATTCCTCCCAGTGCTATGTCCCTCCTTCCTGGACCATTTCACTAGGAAATTCGTCACCATAAGGAAGTGGGGCAAGTGGAGAACTTCCGTTGCAGTCCGTCTTTAATTAATGAGGCATAATAGTAGGCAACTATATAGCCTATATTCCCGCCAACTCAATGTGATGGCGGGGCTGCTTCTGGTGTGTGTGTGTGTGTGTGTGTGTGTGTGTGTGTGTGTGTGTGTGTGTGTGTGTGTGTGCGCGCGTGTGTGCTTGCGTGCGCGTGTGCTTGCGTGCGGCGTGCGTGCGTGGCAGGCCAGCAAGCAAGCGTCTCTCACTGTGTCTTCACACACAGATCCTCCAGGGGGAGGGAAAGAGTAAACAAACGGGGCTTTCCGGGAAACAGTGCCTCTACCTTGTCTATGGGGAAAGCCGTTCCCCATAGACAAAGTAGAGGCACTGTAATGTATGGTCTGATCTACATAGTTGTAAAGGTGTTTTGTAATAGACAATCCCATAACGTTAACATAGCAATGCATACAGTGCAGTATAAATGATGCCTTGTGACAACAGCATGAAGAAGGACAACACTGGTGTCCCTCCCCATCTCCCCTGGCATGGCCTGTTTCAGAGCACATCATCACTAACATGACAAATAGCCATTTACCCAAAATAACATCATACCATATCTTATTACCCACCAAGCCAATACAGAGAAACCCACCCTGTACCTGAAGGACTGTAACTTCTAGTAAATAATGTTTTATTATTCTAGTGCTTGTCTTGCTAGCAAGACAGTAGCTAAATGAAAGTCTTGAGAGCATGCATTATGGGGTTTCCCACATTGTTTTATTACACTTATGTTTTGTCAAGTATAATGCCATACAGGTCTGATGGAGTCCTTTGATGCTGTAGCAGTTGAAAGTCTTTATACTGGATTATTATCATCACTTTCTCAGCACACTGTTTGGTATCACAGTTTCCATTGGATTTGTTGCACCTTTGTGTGCTTAGCAGCCATCGTGGAAGTAAGGAGGAATTGTAATGGGGTCATAAATGTGCAATGTAGCTGGGGCTTTGATAGTGGAAGGATAACCAAGATAACCCGATGTTTCAACAGTCCATGTGCTATTTCCCCACTTTATGCAGGCTGATGATATTTGTGACAACAACACCTCTTTCTAGCCACGAGGAAACTAATATACTGTTTATCTGGATGAAAGGACCACTCAGGAAAATAATATTGCTCACCTGGGAGTTTGCAATAGGTCCACTCCCAGTTTCTGGAGCACATTTCCTCTGTTATTGCATGGTATGGGAATAACAGTTACACACAAAGTAAAATACCCTGTGTTGAAGACATAAACGGATGACATAAATAGATAAATGATTAAATGAACAACGAGGATTTTAGAGCAAAGAGGTTCAGAACTGAAACATGAATTTCTTGGAATGTCAGTGCTGCATAGCTTTAGCCCCTTGAATACTATGTATGCACATTATTACAACAATTTAAAATGTTGCTAGAAATCACAGAGAGTAGACATGTCTTTTGGAAGGTTATATATGCCTAATGGTAGATTAAACAGTGTCACGAAAAAAATGAAAAACAAAGTTATGGTTTATCTACAAGAATTATAAGGCTGAGAATAGGGGAAACCATAAACCGGAGGATACAGTACTTTTACACATGATTGTTACACTGTTCCCTGAGTAACCACCTCTACTGTACAGAATTCGACTAAAACCTCTATTGATAAGATGTAACATCACAGATATTCCCATGATCCCATCACTTCCCAACAAAATGAAATGTCTTTGCAAAATCTGTTGGGGGCCCCATCATGGTCACCCATCATGGTCAACTTCCATATTGGCTGCTCTGTGGTTGAAACAATTTAAAAACTATACAAATACATCAACAAAATCGTAAAACTATATCCAGGTAACAAACAGTATATCATCATACTGTGTGAGCTGGTTCTAGTTGTTCAAGAAACAGCTGCTGCCTATTTGCAATTTTAACATTTACAGCTGGTGAGGACGAAAAAAGGATGCAGGTCAGCAAATACTGAAGGTTGACTGCTGCTGAGGTTCTATGGAGGTTTGTGAGAAGAAGAAAAAAGAAAGACAAAAAAACTCTAGAAGAGTGACCTACCCTTTCAAAACAGACAAGGGTGTATAGTGGTGTTTGGAACAATATCAAATCATCCATCAAGGATAGTGTACCAAAGAGTGTGACTGCTGGACTGTTTTAGATAAAGATACTGTCAGAACATACTGTAGAGTGGCAAGGCTAATAGGCACCTCTCAAAAGTCTGAGGTCATGGAGGTGTGTGTGTGTATTACTGGCTGCATGCAATCTTGATCCTGAGAGCTCATATTAAGATCATCAGGCTGACAATATACTACATTGGTGCCTTTCACTCATTATAATCCAACCTACCTACCGGTAGTTAAATAACAACCCTAAAAAAATAAGAAAGGAATCAGTGTTTTTAGTTTTTCTTTTTCATTGTTACTCCGACCCTTTGTTCAAGTGTAGATAAGGGAAATATAAACAGGAATCCCAAGCCATTCATTTACTCTAGTAGTGTTTAGGGGTTCTAATGCTTGGCTGAGGGGTTAAGCAATTGCTGTGGGATGACTGAGCAAACCAACAGCTGTGCAATCTGAGGTGCAGCCCACTGAGAGGCCCCCTCAGATACGAGAACATGACAGTGAATGTGTTGGACCTGGTGAAGGACAGAGTTCCATGGCAGGTAGACAAGCTGTAAGGGGTTTAGAGGCACAGCCTAGAAATGGGACCATCTTCCTTCTCCTCCTCGCTGGAGGTGGGAGAGCAGAGGCGTCCCGTATCGTCACGTCTTTCAGAGCACCACATAGCTTATTACAAAACATAACTAATAAATAAAAAATAAAGAATGTCTTTTAGAAAAAACAACAAACTGATTGCTGCGTCTTTGAGTAAGCAGTCCAACAGGTCATCAGTGAGGTCGGATGTTTATAAGGAACACCTTGAGGCAGGGTTCTATAGAGACCAGCCGCGCATGTCTTCAAAGTCCAAGTCCTCACCCAGGTTGGCGTCCGTCTCCAGGAGGCTCATGATCACCGCCATGGCGGCTTCGTCGTTGGTGAGGCTGCCGAGACCAGAGCCCACCCCCAGGCCGTCAAAATCCATAGAGTTCTCCCCTGAAAGGAAGGGAGGGGAGGAGTCAAAAAGGGAGGAATGTACTGTAGAGCCAACCACAAAATGGTTAATAATAATACATTACACTTACGTAACTTACAAAATGTGTTACATCATGCGACAAACAGTGAAAAATCTATATGCTCGGGCACCCACTGGCCTACTGGTCCGGGCGCATACCACTTAGGCATTGCCACATAGGCATGGGCCATGTCTTGGCCGTCTGGCAAGTGATATATATCTATGACATCAGGGATCTTCATATATGGACATAAAAGGGATTCTGGGGAATACCCATTTATGGACTTTTACATAGGTGATGTCACCTGTGATATCACCTGTGATGTCACAGTGACAAGGGAACCAACCCATAGACTATAAAAATGTGTACTGACTGACTGACACGGAGACAAGCTGCAACATTTCTCATGGTACCGGTATATCCAGATTTAATGTTCCATTTTAACTACAGTTGTACTGCCAGATAAGATGAATGTGTCTCACAGAAGTGAACTTGGGCTAATAAAATATCTAAACTGGTACTAGACACTTAACAGCTGTTTCTCAAACACATGAAGGGAGGGACTAAAATAACAGAGATTATATCTCTCTTTTCTTTTTCAGATGAAAAGCCTGGGATTCAAACAATGTAAAAGTTATGGTGTTGTGATTCCAGTGCCTTGTGTCATGATTTACAAATTAATACTGTACATGCACACAAAGTGCATTGGACTCTGAGGAGAGATCCTTAGAGCCCTGAGGCTATGCTGTCCTACCAAGACACTGTTGAAAATTAAGCTTTTTCAACTGGATGGATGGAGGGAGGGAGGGTACCAATGAGTGTTTCTCCTCCAGGGAATGATGCACTCTGGGTCTGGGACTCATCTTCTGAATGTGATGTTTCTAGCATTTCCACGTCCGTCAACTCCCCATTTGGCACCTATAGAGGCCAACAAAAATAACTAATTAATGACAGACAGGTATGCCCGTGGACATGTACACACAAAAATGATTCATAAGACTTACATTATTGGTTGCTTGACTGTGAGCTGGCGCTGCTGGGGACTTATCCTGCAGTAGACTGAATGGGCTGGCATTGCCACTCGAAGGAGACGAGTTCATCCTAAAGCAGACAGGCAACAGACTGAATGAGTAATAACATAAATAATAAACCCTAAATAAACAGAGGGGGGGCGTTTGGTATCCTCAACAGACAGTCTATCTACGTATGCATTTTACAAATGCCTCTTATCCAGAGTGTCTTCCAAAGTGTCTAGTGTCAGAATAAGTGTCTAGTGTCAGAATAAGTGTCATGTACATTTGTCAGTCAACAAAGGTGTTCAGGAATAGAGCTTGCAGTACAAGGATGTTACAAAGTAAAAGCAAACAGTAAAATGGAATTGACACCATTTCAGCCTCTCTCTCTCACCTGTTGTAGTCCAAAAGCTCGTTGGCAATCTGGGTCCCAATGCTTCCAGCATAAATCATGGTACCGGTGGTGGCAGAGACTCCTGGAATAATTGGTAGAAGCTTTTTGCCATCCTCTACCACAAAATAAAACAATTCCAATTTAGTCTTTCTAAGACAACAACACTCAAGAAATATTACTTTTCCACTTGAACAGTTGAACTAACCCTCGCAAGAGGTCTTGCTTGGCTTCTCAAGCTTGATTCCTGACTGGCTTGTTCGAATGTGGTCATGCCTTTGCAAAGAATGGAAGAAATGATATGTGGTGAGATGAATAATACGCATTTACTGTATCACACACCAGGTACAGTATATTATTCTTGTGTATATAATGATATCATTGATGCATTCATGTGCAGAGGCTCTGTAGAGGTGAGGTGAAGAAAAGACAGAAAAATGCTTGTACTCACGATATGACTGTATTAGTTGACACAATGTATTCTACTTCTTTGGTCCAGGGATTTACAAAACTAAACCACTGACTTTGCAGAGTGACAAAGGAGCCATATTTTGTTTTGAACTTATAGCAGTTTGTCTCAATCTTTTCTTTACTCCGTAGCACTGTGAAAGCAAAGAGTCCTAAGTTAGAAGATTTATCCAACAAACCAATGTAAAAAGACTAATCTCCGTACCATGGGGGACCGGGCCTTCTGTTCAGCTGCCCCTCGGCTGTGGAATGCCCTCCCTGACCAACTGAGAGCACCACAGTCGGTCGATGCTTTTAAAAGGACTTACTGGATGCCTACGTGCTTTTTAACCTTTTTTTTAGCTGTGTCAATTAGGTGATCAATATGTGATTTTAAACCCTTTCTGAGCTGTGTATAATACCGTAGGTGTGCACTGATCTTATCGTAATTTACTTTTTATTTTATTTTACAATTTTAGTCCTTTTTTAATCTTGTTCTATTTTGCTTTATTCTTTGCCCTTTTGAATGTAGCAACGAGATTTGCTTCAAATGTAAAGTGTGCTATAAATAAAATGTATTATTATTACTGCAATTCATCTCAATATAGAACAAAGTTTATATCCAATCACACTTTGAGTGTATTTTTATAATCACCATGATGAACTTGATTCACCATAGACATTTTGCAAGACCATTGTTGTAAAATATCTATCTCAATTGATCTGTATGTCTAAATGAAATACTGATGAGATCTATGAACACTGGAACTTACCTTTTCTATGACTCTCAGCTAAGTGTGGTAAATCATCTTGATGGAAGTACTCATAGCACGATGTCCCAAGTAGTTCCTGGGGAAGATATCCTAGAACGGTTGTCGCTCTGGTGGTAAGAAGAAGGAGGACTTACGCACAAGACCACAGTGACATCAAAATAACACCTACTGTAATATTTCTCGTTAGGGTCTCAAGCTAAAGAGTGTGGGAAACAATAGTGTGGTGCAGTGGTGGAAAAAGTCTCACATCTCTTACTTTAGTAAAAGTATTAATACCACAATGTAGAAATACTCTATTACAAGTAAAAGTCTCAAATTCGAAATTTACTTGAGTAAAGGTACACAAGTATTGGTATCAAAATGTACTTAAAGTACAAAAAGTAGAAAGTACTCATCACGCAGAATGTCTGTACATGTATGCATGAGTTATGAAAGCAAAAATAAAATGTTTACATTCACATGAGAAAATCTATCATTGGTAATTTGATTTCTGTTGGACTGAATTCACACCAGTAATCCGACTCTTTGATCAGAACCAAGTTATTTAGTTGAACTTTGCACTTGATCCACAGAGGGTTCACATATATGTATTTTTATATCTTTGAAGGTAGGTGGATTCAATAATCCATGACTTCATTATGTAACTCATTACGAACCCGCGATCTGTCCTATAATTAGGCGCAGGAAGAATGACGTAGCCAGTTCAGGGGGGAGATCTAAGAGGTTGGCGGCGCGCCCCCAGGTGGGCGGAGTATTATATTCCGCCCCCCACTCAGAGTATATCTAGGGTACTAACCCTACAGTGCTTCAGTTGCTAAACTCAGCGCTGCAGGACACACACAGGTGCCACACCTGTTGCTGCTGGAAGCGTACTGCTGCCCATGCACCGCTCCGAGAGGGTGCCTAACTTGGCTGAGTATTTCTGGCTGTTTCTGCTATCTACTATTGCTTATTTCATGTTCTTAGCTGCCAAACTAACCTAGTTAAGAAGCTGTGTTCTGGCCAGGTTGTATGGGAAGGTTGAGGTTGTTATTCTGGTAATCACTGAATGCTAGAAGTTGTGTTCTTGGCCAAGTCGCATGGGTAGTTTTGAGATTGTTATTCGGGTAATCGCTGATTCTAAAGTTTCAAGGTCCATATTGTCTTGCTAAAGTTGCTGGTGCCCCAGCTGAATTCTGTACTTCAGTCATGTTGCTAAAGCTAATCTAAAGGTGCTACGGGCTTGCTAACATGGCTAAATGTATACTAAGGAGGATCATAGAAAGTGGGCTGTGGCTACGGGCTAAATGCTAACTTATTGTGCCCCGGTGGGCCTTTACTGGGCTACCATGAGTTAAGGTAATCTCAGTCGTTGGGTTTGTCGATGATAGCCACAGTGGTTTTGCGACTGCGCGGGCCGTATCGGCTAGCATGGAGCAACAGGTTCAATGTATAGTCAGCCAGGAGCTAGCCGGTGGCTATTGCTAGCCGGCTACTCCGGTAAAGATGCTGTTAGCTGGTAAAACAACGTGCTAGCCATGTCAATGCATAGAGCGGCGGCCCCTCGCGATAACGTGGCCCCGTAGCAAGTATGAAACACGCCAGGAGGATTCAGTTTGTAGGCTGTTGTAGGTATCGGCAGCATTCACCTAGCATCCGAGCTAGCCGAGTTCATGTCAAGCGGTGGTTTACGGCATGACGTCGTCAGCGCATACTAAACGCTGGGGATGGGATATGTAGTTCGCTAGCATGTCAAGCCCAGCCGAATTCCGTGCTACAGTCTAATGTGGCAGTCGTTTGTTGCTAATGCTAATTTAAGGTGCTTATGGGTTTCGCTAACGTTGCTAAAGATTAGCGGCTGTCCAGGCTGGGTTCAAGGCAAGGATTATGGCATAAAGGTTGGGTTAGCTGTTGTGGTAAACACGGCCGAGGTCTACTTCTAACTACTGCTTCATCAAGGTAATGGTGCTCTTTCCAGCTGAGTTTGCATACTACAGATCGAGACGGGAGCAGTTGCGGCTCCTGGCTAACGCTAAAATAACTTCTTTGTGCTTGGCTTGCTTGCGACCGTTCGCTAGGTTAACTCAGTTGCTTGTGCTTATCGGGAACAGTGGTGTATTTGTCGGGATCAGTGGCGTATTGGTGTATTTTGTCAGCCGTATATGCTACTGTTGAGCAGCGTTCCTTCCTTGCAGTCAGCCAGGGGCTAGCTTTGCTTGTTAGCCGGCTAGCTTTAACTAATGTAAGGATAGCTGCTAGTTGGTAAAACAGCTTGCTAGCCATGTTCTAGGCGCAAGTATGGCCCCGTCTGAAAACGTTGCTCTATAAACAGCTGCTGCTTATGAGGTGCTAGTTGCTATCAGAGCAGTATAATCAGAGAGTGGTGTCACCGCGGGGTCAGAAACAGCGCTGGTCACGTGGTTCATTGTCACTTTACACCTCATAGACTTCAATGCATTTTGTAAACTTCCGGTTCGCCGTTTGTCACTATACGCCAATAGATGTGTGCGTAGAAGACCTGGCCCATGAAGTGAACGGGAGTGACGCAACTCTCTATTCTAGGGCTCCGGTTGCTATACCTTAGCAGCTTCTAAATGGTTCCTGTCGCTTGTATGTTTGCGCGGGCTCCTGGAAGGAGGAAAACCCGCAAGCTCATGGGTGCCACAGTTTACGTGCAAACAATGTTTTGCGTCCGCTAACGCTAGGCGTGCTGTCTGTCTTGACGTCACCAGTTGACTCGCTAATGCATGCAGGGAATCGTAGTCTTCTCTAAATGCTTGGTAGCTCCACTCAACCTGCGGCGGCGTGCTAGCATAACTGCTAATAATTACAGCTAAGGCTGATGCTTGTAAAAATGCTGTATCATGTTTTCTTTCAGCTCATGCTAAAGCTAATACTTGTTGGTTGCTAACATTCTGTCTATTATTTCAGCAAGTTATTGTTTCTACTGCATGTCAAGCTGTTACCAGGGTGTTGAGTGTTTCTGCTAACATGTTGTCATTACTGCTCCAGTATGGCAGCTCCAGGCTAAAGTGGCACAGGCTCAGCTAAATCACTTTTCTTAACAGCGTCTCGCTGCGGCGGCTATAAGGGCGCGGCTAACACCAGGTCTACGTTGTATTTTTCAGGTTCCTAACCCTAACATTATGTTTATTTTTCAGGTTTCCTAAACATGAGGTTTATCTTTCAGCTTCGGGCTAAAGCCGACGCATAGCGACAGCTACAGCAGGTCGTCATTGCAGCGTCGCACGGCAGCTGCGGGGTGTTTCAACTGCTTGTTAAGCTGCTACCAGTGCTTCAGAAGTTAAAGGGATTTAACTCAAATATTTGTTTCAAACTAAGGCTATAGTACCGGGTCACACAGCACACCGTATGTCCTAGCAGTGTTTCCGTGGCCGCTGCACTGGCTACAGTTCTGTTTTCCTTCAGCTCATGCTAAGCTAATACATACTGGTTGCTATTCATCCTGTTTATTTCAGTTTCAGGCCGGAGCGGCTGCAGGCCCACGGCTATGACAGCAGGTTATCATGGCAGCTTTGGCTGCGGGTCCCACTAATCATGTCATGAAGGTTATGTTCCTAGCTTAGTCGACTGCTGTGTGCGGCTGGGAGTCCGTCGGCACCGCGGAGGCTATTGTTGCGACGGCGCAGCTGCTTCCGCTGCTGCCTTGGGCCAGCCGGCCCTCCAGCCTTTCTGACTTCCCGGCGACCCGCGAGCCCACGACGGAGGCGTGTAGGGCTCAGGCTCAGCTTCCGGGAGAGCGGCACACCGACACCGCCGTCATGCCGCGAAGGAGCAAAGGAACGCCAGTTCTAGCGCCAGCGGCGGGAGCCAGTTCTCTCGCCAGCGACGGCTGCCCCGGAAGCACAGCGGAGCCAGACTCTAGCAGGTAAATAGCAGCGCATTTGCTTGTTCGGTTCCGTCAGGGCGCAGTCACTCTAAGCTGGGGACTTTACGCATATCGGTTGGGCCATGTTTTGGCATTGCTTGACTTCAAAAGTCAAGAGCTGGGTTGTAGAGTTTCTTATATGTGCGTCAGCAGACTCTGCAGCAGAACTAACGCACTTTTCCATTCTGTGTCTCCATGCCGAAACACCTGGCTGCCCGCCCGATGTCTGCCCCAACGACCCTCTGTTCCATGACGCACGCTGGTTCGCCGCGAGACTGAGGGAGCAGGGCCAGAGTGAAGGCGTCGCGCCATCCCTCTACACGCCACATTCCCTGCGGCGCGGAGTAGTTTCGGCAGTGGCGCCCCTGGCGCGGAGCAGCTCGGCGGCAGCACTCCTGGCGCGGAGCAACTCGGCGGCAGCACTCCTGGCGCGGAGCAGCTTCGGCGGCGGCTCTCTGGCGAGGAGCACCTTCAGCAGCGGCGCCCCCGGCGCGGAGCAGCTTCGGCGACGGCGTTCCTGGCATGGAGCAGCGGCGGCGCTCCGGGCGCCCTCGGGCCTCAGCTGGTCGTCAGCAGCAGGCGTCCGCTGCATCGGATGCAGCAGGCTGGGTTCCTCCGTATGCAGCGGCGGAGGAGCAGTCAAGCGGCGTGGGAACGATGTGAAGCAGCCCGTGGTTAATGGACTGATGGGGCCGAGGCACGCAATCAGTCACGCGTCCCGTGGAGGACGCTCAGGTTCAGAAGGCCGCATTATGAGGTTCCGTTTCGGCTGTGTGTTTATTGCTGCCCCTCACATGTATTTATATACAAGGCAGGGTGTCTTTAAGGTTATAACAGTATAGTTACTGTTATGTGCAGCGTATACCTTATATTTGTGGGTTTTTACGTGCTGCCTCTGCTGCACTTCACAGGTCTTTAATTAGTGTTATATCTAGTTGCTCATGCCCACTACAGCATTGCCAAAAGTACACTAGAGCTACCTTTCTTATCATTGGTTGGCTTTAGGCAAGCTGCTAATATCTAATACTTTGGTACTAACGAGTATTCCTTGCCTGCTCATTCTAGTATTCAATAGCGCTCTAGAGTTCTGGAGTTAGCAGTAGATATTTTAATTGCTTCAGCTCAGCAGTAACCGCTAAAAGAAAGAACGTCACGCGGAGGGACGGAGCCCTTCGTATAATGGTGTTCTCTTCTGCAAAAGCAAGGTGTGTTGGGAAGGGGGAGAGTTTAATAAAATGTATAGGTTGCTGCATAATTCAGGTAATTAAAGGTGCTGTATTCTGAGTATGGGGGCATAGTAAATGTACGCTATAGTGTCAGTTTAGTTATTTCGCGCTTCTGGTCACAGCAGTGTCCAAGCTGTTAGGTCCGCGGAAACAAATCATCCTCACCGGTGATTAGGAGTCTATGGATTCTAAGCGTTGCGTGTTGGGGGGGGACCCGCGTGGGTCCTTCCTTTTAGAATCCATAAGCCACTCTTAGGTTCCGCTTGTAGTATAGATTATGCTGCATTTATCCATGCGTGCTGCTCATTTTATTATGCTGCCTGCGGCTCATGTCCTATGCTGCTGTAATTGTTTAGGGTTGATCATGGATTCGGAAGCATTGCGTGTTTTGGGGGGTTAGGACGCCGTCCTGGCAGGACGCCGTCCTTCCTTCTTTGGGGGTCTCGGATCATGTGACGCGGAGAGCTTCAGTCACGTATAGATGATTATAGCTTAATCATTTATCGTGGACGCGGCACATGATCCGTTAGCCGAATCCATCGCCAATCCATCCGCATGTAGTCTGGTTACGCTACATATTCATGCTGCTGCTTAGGCTATAGGATGCTGCTGCTTAGGCTATAGGATGCTACCGTATTGCTATATATATATTGCTCATATGTCTCTGCTGCCTGCTATATTGTATGCTTCCATTCTTGTCAATAAAGTCCATTCAACCTTAATGATTTGCCCCCTGAAATTAGGCGCAGGAAGAATGACGTAGCCAGTTCAGGGGGGAGATCTAAGAGGTTGGCGGCGCGCCCCCAGGTGGGCGGAGTATTATATTCCGCCCCCCACTCAGAGTATATCTAGGGTACTAACCCTACAGTGCTTCAGTTGCTAAACTCAGCGCCCCACCTCCTTCCCCAACTCCACCTCAGGATTAGGCTATCCCCTTGCTGGGGGTCTCGGATCATGTGACGCGGAGAGCTTCAGTCACGTATAGATGATTATAGCTTAATCATTTATCGTGGACGCGGCACATGATCCGTTAGCCGAATCCATCGCCAATCCATCCGCATGTAGTCTGGTTACGCTACATATTCATGCTGCTGCTTAGGCTATAGGATGCTGCTGCTTAGGCTATAGGATGCTACCGTATTGCTATATATATATTGCTCATATGTCTCTGCTGCCTGCTATATTGTATGCTTCCATTCTTGTCAATAAAGTCCATTCAACCTTAATCATTTGCCCACTGAAATGTGATTATTCACAGTATTCATTTAGCATAATATCCTATTTTTGCTGGTAGTGTTGTCACCACAAACAAACCGCACCTTAATTCACAGACTGAGACACTGAATAGACCTGCTCAGAAGATGATGCTTTCATGGATCCGAAATAATATTTCTGTGGGCAAGATAATCTCTTTTTGGTACCATTATCAATATGACAAATCAAAGAAATGTGTGTTTCAAATACCGAATCAAACAAAGGGACAGATCATATGCGATGCAACATGAAAGCGATGCATGCAGCATGACTGACATACTTTAGACCTAGCAGAAGTGTACAGAGACACAAGTCACACACTTTGACAGGACAATGGAAAATGTTAAATAAGGAAGAAGCACAAGATGACTGCTACCTTTGATCAACAAAGGTGAACTTGCCATCCATGGCACAGCGCGTGATGAACTCTGTGGGTTTAACCCGGACCTCCCCATTGATCCCCCCATTGATCTGAGGGGAGGAGTGGGCGTGGACACGGCCCACCGCCACCAAGCAGCTGAAATGGGAGCTGTCCTTTTCCGCGTCGCCCTCGCCGTCTGTCCCCAGTTGGCTGGTGGGCCAGCTGCGCATGTAGCCCGTACAGTGAACTGTGCAATACTTCTGAGACTCTGCACAGACATGGACACAAATGACACCAATGCTAATTCATCATGTTCAACGATTAATCCAATTTTACAATTTACAATTGTTAAATTGTTAATGTCAAATCAACTAAAATCACAGCTTCCCAATTTCAATCCAACAGCGCAAGATACAATGGTGTGCTGCAATGGGATTTGGCCTTATGGCGTTGTGGTTAGAGTGTACACCCTGAGACTGGGAGGTCGGGGTTCGATCCCCGGCTGGGTTATACCAAAGACTGTAAAAATGGGACCCGATGTCTCCCCCTACTTGGCACTCATTGGGGGGTTAGATCAACACTACTGATTCACGGCTGCGGCTCACCGCTCCAAGAGATGGGTCAAATGCGGAGAACATATCTCTCGCATACAGCAATGTATGTGACAAATTGTAGGACTTTAACCTTTTTAACCTGTTGTCTTCCTTACCTTTCTTTTTGGAAGTGCAACCTTGAAATTCCTTTTCCTCTACTTTGACAGTGATCTTGTTGTACTTCATGCGGCAGAAAAAGGAGCGTCGAGCACCGGAACACAGCCGTGACGCTGCGACTGGGAGGTCAGCCTGGACCTGCAGACCAGCTACGCACAACCAAAGGGTTCTAATTACAAACATGCTTTTTCTTTAATGATCACAGACACATACCAGCTGGGGACAAGATACGAGTGTTAAAACATTCTCACAATGAGACGCACGCACACATCCGCACACGCACGCGCACACACACGCACGCACACGCGCACACACACACACGGCGCGCGCGCGCACACACACACACACACACACACACACACACACACACACACACACACACACACACACACACACACACACACACACACACACACACACACACAGTTACAATCTGATCTGATGCCTTACTCTTAGCATCTATTAGCCGTTCGCGAGGGAATAACTCAGAAGCTGAAAGCTGCTCCTTTACTTTGCCCATATCCTTAGGGTGTATGTAATCAAATAGACTCTGTCCAATCAGCTCCGACTGTAGAAAGAAAAGAAAAATATTCCATACATTCTATGCAAATTCCATGCTCTTCCTAACAAATGACCTGAAGCAATTCCAGGTCAAAGCATATACAGTATTTTTGTATAACCCAAGGACCCTAAAGATACAGTTAAGAAAAGTAGAAGCCATACCTGATTGTAGTTCAGTATCTTTGTGATGGTCTCTGAGACAAAGACAATTTTTCCACGATCACAGCCTACCACAAATAGGAAGCCATCTGCTGCCTGGAGAGCCAAAAAGAAAAAGAAAAAGAAAAACACAGAAAGAAAACAGGTAATTTTAGTAAGTTTGTTTTTTCAAAATGCAACTTCATACTCTGCAAAAGTTATTTTGTATTGTGTTTTCTTCAAAACATAAACAAAATGCATGGTACACATTGTCTGAGGAGTCATGTGATCAAGATGTATCAGAGAGAACTTTTCAGATTCCATTGCGATTGACTACAACTGGCTTCCAAATCGCGTGCCTTGGTTAGGCAGATCTGCACTTCTAGTTTGTCACTTTAGGGTTTTACAATTTCACTTTTCTTTGTTTTATTAGACCAGGCACACACATACACAGACACACATATTTCCTTTAAATTAGGCTGCTCTGCACAGCACTACTTTTTTTTGTGTGGCTGCCACTGGCTGGGTTTGCTTTATTTGTCAAATAAAATTCTAGCACATGTGCCACCCAAAGGCTGTCTGGTAGCTCAATAAATCAAATACCAATTTCTTTTTTTGCTGAGTGTATTTTGATGGCGCTTTGTTTTTCAAAGCTTTTCTCTACTCTACATTTGTAGTAATAGAACAATATTTTCCTGAGAGAATTTATTTGAAATATACATGAGAATGTCTAAGAAGGAAACGTAATGGAATAACCTCCTCTAAAATAACTGGAAGAATAAGAGGAGAAATCAGATCTTGTGAGCTTGACTTGAATTTAGAAATGAGATAACGTCCAGGAGCTTTGCCCGGTTAACTCACGTACTAAGGGCAGTGAACAATTTTGAAGCTAAACAAACACAGTAATCTATGTCGTAAAGCTTAATGAGTATTATGCATAACCCGGTTAGGGTGTTCTAGTGGAGGCCGTGGCCAGATAATGAGCTTAAAATGTCTTGCACTTGACCTTGGAGAAGCAGACCTCAGTGGTTAGAAAGGTTCAACACCCTGAGTATGATTTAAAATGATACAAAAAAGAGCACCCATGTAATAAGCCTAAAAATGTTAATGTATTCCAGTACATTTAAGAAAACCGTGATCTGTGAGTGTAGATAGAAAAGTGTGCTCAGGAGGAGCACAGGTTCCGCCAAGCCGAGCTGCCTACCCAGGTGTCATATACTGAAATGTCTTAACCTGTATATCTTGATCACATGACCCCAGAGATAATGAGTACCGGACCGGTTTGTGTGAGTTTTGGACAAACTCTGAAGGAATAGTAGCAAAATGTGTGTTTTGAAGAAAACGCAGAATCGCTGCAAATGGGCACAAGTGGCCGGGCCTATATGGAGAGTGAGAATCCAAGGAACTCAAGGGGGGAGCAAGTTTGATTGTATGATCTAGGGTTCAAAAGTTATAGGCCAAAACGTGAATCTGTCTGTCTGCGCCCCACAGATTTGGGGCATTTTGTTCAAAACGGGCCACTCCTGCAAACTTTGTAAGCCAATCTTAGCCAATCAGGAAGGAATATGAAACATTGGAGATCGGACGGATCCGTCTTAACCACTTGACTATAGTATAATTAATATAATTTTAATATAATTATATAATCGAATACAACTTTTTTATGATGATTGTTTAGCAAAATAAATCGTCCTTGTGGCACTGTCTCCATCTTAACCTCCTGACTAGTATAATTAATATAATTTGAATATAATTATATAATTCAATATACATCTACTGTGACACAGACCGATTCTTCTGCTCTGGTGCCGGAGATTAGCTGTTCACAAACAGACGGATGCAAGGACACATGGACGGACGGACAGGGGCGAAAACATAATTTATCATTATGTTTACGCTTACATGCATTTACCTTAAGGACGAGGTGTTTGAGTTCCTCATCAGGAAGGAATGATGGCTTGTAGTTTGCTTCAGTAAAAGAGCCAGTGGAACCTGGGGAACAGGGACAATTTCAGTGCAAGACACATAGTGGGAACAGCATACAATAAAGAAATTCACTCTGAATCAGTAAATAAGAGAATGTAGTGTCAGATATTAACCATTTAGCTCACCAGCCAAATGTCTGGTAGATGAAAGATTCTACCCGACAAACATTCTTTTTTGTTTTTTACCTTTTGTGTGTGTTGTATATATATATTTATCTGCATTAAAACATATTATAGTGGTGAATAAAAACAGTGGGGAGAGCATAGTGGAAAGGGAGGTTCAAAATTAAAATAATTTTAACACTAAATAGAGATACAACTATCCTAAAAACTCCATTTATCCTAGTTTTAAAAACGAAAGGGTCACATTTCTTCCTCCGGTCCGTGGTGTCCCTGGTTGTTACCTTTAAGAGATTTGAGGTGCTGCACAGCCATTCTGAGCACAGTGAGTTTGTCTAACTTTCGGGACATGGGGTTACAGGTGGGGATCATGGCCGACAGCTCGTCAATCAGATTGTTCATCTTGTCCCTTCGACGCTTCTCAATCTGACTATGGGGCTCCCTGCGGAAGGTATCACATGAGTAATGAGAGATTATCAGGATACCTGAAGTTTTTTTCTGCATGTAAGCCGCAGGTCAAGTGGTCATACAAACCCTAGCATGCATATAATTTATGAGAATCTATATATTGTCGCTGTCCAGCACACACGTCTGTGTGTTTGAAAAGTATTAAAAAGCGCTTCTGACAAAACCAGCTAACTCCATTGGATCCTCAAACTGTCCCCAGCAAGCACGGTCTGGACCTGGACCAATCAGTGACATCTCGATTGGGGCCAGATTAGTCTGGGATCGCTTCCAATTTCGGGCTTTTGATCCGGTCGGGAGCGGATGACGTCCTACGTCATTTTGTATTCAAAACGGACTACAATTTGGCCGGAACTACCGACCGGAATCAGTTTTAACCTGGTTTTGCGCATGCGCCAACTTGGATAAAACTGATTCCGGTCGGTAGTTCCGGCCAAATTGTAGTCCGTTTTGAATACAAAATGACGTAAGATATCATCCGGTCTAGACCGGATCAGACGACCTGTTTAGTAAACGAATACCAGGCTTTCTCTCAGGAAAGCCTGGTGAGGCGAGGTTAGGGCCAGATCAAGTCAAACCAGACTAGTCAGATCTGGCCTAGAATATCACCTGATTTCAACCAACATAAATCTTGCCCACGAAAACGGACGTCCTGGATTAATCAGAGGGGGTCCGATCGAGGCCAGATAAATATCATAACTAGTCAGATATCTCCCAGAATGTAACCTTACATGCTCACATTTCAACTAACATTGCAAACAATAACAATAATCCATAAATCCATATGACGTCCTGGTAATGACATCAAAATCATCCCCATATGGGCTGTGATCTGGCCTAGTTCTGAATGTCACCGGAGTCACCGGAGGATGTTATCATAACGTCATCATGACGTCAATTGGCTTGCAGGGTCTGCCAAACTAGCTGACTCCACCAGACCAGAGGGGGTGGAAATCCATTGTCAGCTGTTCTTATCAATGATGGTCAAAACTCTGTATTTTCATTTCCTGAAAAATGGATTTTGGAGTCTGGTTTCTGCCCGGCAGCAGAGATATACAAGTCTGTATAGCCGGGTGCATATATGAAAAAAATCACACCCGTGTGAACTGAGCGGTTGTGTGTGTGTGTGTGTGTGTGTGTGTGTGTGTGTGTGTGTGTGTGTGTGTGTGTGTGTCTGGCCTGGCCTGAACAACAGCGCCACTCCCTTAACATGTGTGGTCACAAAAGGTACTGTAGGCTACATACAGACACGCACACACACACACACACGGACGCATACACACACGGCCACGTATAGGAGACGGTGTAACCACCGCTCAAAAAGCGTACGTAGTGGGGCAATTGAAGCCCAGGACGAGTGCCCACAAGCGGTAAGAGAGAATGGGGCGTATTACTTCCTGGTGGGGGTGGTTCTTAGACCTCCTTGTGGTACATTGCAATAGCCAAATTCCAATACTCAAAACTTCCATCCTCAAACTTGGGTTTGCTTTAAGAAACTCTCCATGCTTAGAATGATTTTGGAGAGACTGCAACTACCGTATTTTCCGGACTATAAGGCGCACTTAAAAGCCTTTAATTTTCTCAAAAAACTACAGTGCGCCTTATAGTCCAGTGCGCCTTATATATGGATCATTCATTGACATTGACATTCCCTTTAGCACAGCTCCATCTGTTGGATGCATAACGCAACGGTAGCGTCTATTATGTGCGCCTTATAGTCAGGTGCGCCTTATATATGAAAACAGTTTGAAAATAGACGATTCATTGACAGTGCGCCTTATAGTCAGGTGCGCCTTATAGTCCAGAAAATACTGTAGTTATGATGTGTCAGACAGCTGGATTGTCATGTGGAAGAGAAATGATATGTTACGCTTTCCGATGATGACACTTGCTTATAAAGATTACACTTGATGAATCTTCACCAAATCTTACTCCAAGTGGCTTTGGCATCCTACCCGCCTCGCTCACGGCTCCTCCAAAAGCAAATTTGCTTTTGACAGCAATTATTTGCGGATCACGCTTGAGGATGGAACACGGAGGAGTCAAGAAAGCATAAAGGTATTGTAATTTGGCATATGCATTAGGCCGACAGGCGTGTCACCTGGCTTGCTGGATAGTCCCACAATGTCCACAATGCGCGTTCATGAGGAGTCTAGAGCTCCGGCACCTATTCATTTACAAATTAAGCACTGTAGGCACCCCAACTTACAGCAGCTATCACAGGTCCCCCCCCCCCTTTTTGTGATATTAAACACCTTAACTAACACACCGGTGAAGACATTTCTTTGTAAGGAATTTGTTCACAAAATATGGCAGCAGCTGCCATATCTTTTTAATTATAACTGAAATCACCAATACTGGAAATTATGGCATGTAGAAAAAAGGGAAATGTCCAATTACATTTGAAAATATTCACTTTTAACATAAATATGCCTATAACCAATTGCTTTAACATATCCACCTGTTTCCGCGAGAATTTACTGTAGAATTATGTGTGGGACACATCCGGAGAACAGCTGACGTACAAGCTCACGTCGCGTCTCAGAAGCAACCGTTGTGAGCTTGTAGATCACACTCAGCTGCAACGCCGGAACTGCCGCACGCATTAAGCGCAATGCACGATGGGATGTTGGAAACTTGTGGATAATTGTACTAGTACTAGTACCTAGTAGGAGACATTTTAGATATGGCAGTGGGCATCCGATTAACTGGGGTTAAAATCCTCCATGGTGCCTCCAGCTTGGAGTATATATAAAATAGAGAGCGGACGAGCCCCGCCCCCACTATCATTTCAATGCAAGTGCTCAGTGGCGTTTTGAAGCAACGGCTACGTGCTAGCATGTAGCTAATCCAGGTGCATTCTGGGGAATGGCTCCACTGCGCAGTGGAGCCAAACGTCACGAATGACGTCACGAACGACGTCGACGTCCATTGAACCCTATTGTAGACCCCAGCGCCGTGCTCTTATGCTCGTGCATGTATGTTTCACCCCGCCTGAAATTCCAGCTTTGGCCAGTAGGGCGGCTGCTTCAATGTTTACAAGCCGTTCTGGGGGCTTGGTTCCAACAAATACAGGTGGGAAGCTGGCAGGGGAGGATGTTCTCTGTCGCTACATTAATGACTCCTACAGGTTGGTCTATGTACTGCAGTACCCCCAGGATGCAGAACTGGGAGGAATAGCATGCTCCTCCATACATGTTATTGTTACACCCTCCTAGTAGAACTCCTTACAGCCAGGTGAGAAGAAGTGGCTGGTGACTCAATGTGTATTCGAGGAGACATTGTCTAAATACCTCCCAAGGAAAACAGCCAGTGACAAGAACTATACAAACATGAGGGAATTGGCAAAAACTAAATTGGGGAGACAAAATGAAGGAGAAAAATATAGTTGATCAAAAATAAAAAATAAATGTGGCAGTAGTACAGACGGCAATTAATATTCACTGGAGGGGGTATTTAAAAGTAGAAAATATACCTGAAGCATTTTATTTTTATATGTTGGTCCTCGTCATCTGACCTGAAAGACAAGCACACACACACACTTTTCAAATGTCTATTTGACTACACAATAAAACGTTCAACTGTTCTTGAACAGCCTCCTACCTGTCCTGGTCATCTTCCATATCCGTGTCAAGAATGGAAGACCTGGGGGAAAAGTGCATGACAATTAAAAGGATAATCATTCAATTTTTGTTTTCAATTACATCAATTCGAGGCTGCTGATTATCAGCTTTCATTATAGGCGGGTGAATATATGAATATATATTTGGGTAAGCACCTTACCCAAAACAAATTGCAACAAAACGTGTTTCAACTGTTTTGTGTAGTATAGACGGGTTTCTGGTCCACGTCACACTGATGGGTCGGTACCAAAATTAGCCAATAAATAGAAACCATGCAGCGCTCGGGCAGCGCTCCCCAAAACAGGTTTGGGGATTGGTGGGAATTGATTACATGATACATTCAGCTGTGCATTTAGTCTTAATGTTTGTAAACAAGAAACCGGTCTATTAGAAGTCATTTTCAAGATGGCGTCCAAGATGGACAAAAAGATCATAAAAAATACAGCTTCATTATTTGCTCTAGACAAGTATTTTCTGTGTCAAACCCTATGTTTAAATGGCCTAGGAATACATTGGATTGGTCCAAATTGCAGAGATACAATTACTTAATTCTGAAATCCAATATTGTGTTTGTGACTCCATTAAAACCCACTGAAAGGGTCACCCGTTTCAAGTTACCTAACTTAATATGTATTAAATACAACATAGTTATTTATTTATTTGACATTTGTTTGTTACTTAATCAAGACTTCATGATATCCTCAAAAACAGCTCCACAAGATCATTATTTGTCAACATTTTTAACCATTCAGAAGGTGGTGGCAGAATCAGATAATATTGGCAGTTGATAGATAATATTGCTTGCATTATAGAAAAGTTGTGGATAGCTATATGGATCAAATTTTGTTCAAATAAAATGTAACTTGGACTATACACCCCACCCCTTCCTCAGAAAAATAACATTTCTTGCAGTATGAACGGAAATGTCATAGTTCCTCCCCTACAGTACATACTAGAACTTTTCTTTTTCTCGCATATAAGCACAGTGTTATCTTGTAGGGGAACAACATGAACAGCATTAAATAGGGGGTCACAGGGGTGTCACCTGGCTTACTGGATATTCCCACACTGTCCACAGTGTGTGGAGAGGTTTTGTTTTGTTACATTATAGGTAAAAAATAAACTGTAGAAACCCGATAAAAAACACTAACAAAAACACTGATTCGCAAAACCTGATTCGCCGAGCACGCGCGCAAATGCGTGTGCATGAGGAGTCTAGAGCTCAAAGACATTTCTTTGTGAGGAATTTGTTCCCAAAATTGTATAATATTTCCTGAGGCAGCAGCTGCTTTTACTTATTTCACAGTACCTCCCGGTAGGCAAAATATTGATATTATGATTTATTCCGTATTGGTATCAAAAGAAATCTCCTGAAAGCTTAAACTAAATGTTAATTATAACTGAAATCACAAATACTGGACATGCATGTGGAAAAAAGAGAAATGTCCTATTACATTTGAAAATCTTCAATTTTAACATAATATACTTATAACAAATTTCTTTAACTTATAATTGTACTAATTGTACAAATAATTGTCATTGTTTGTGTGAATTGTTATGTTGGTGAATTGTTTATGTCAAATGAAATGTAAAAGTGTCCTGTAAGTCCTGGGCTGGGCTTCCTTGGAAGCATGACACTTTAATTAAGAGAAATCAATCATGTACTTGTAATCACAATTTATATATGCTAATCGGATTCCTAGATCACCAAAACATGGGGTTAGACGCAAAAAGTATTAGTCTATGATGAATAATAAAGGAGTAATGGTAAGAAACTGGTGGCGGCCATCTTGATTTTGTTTTAAACTTATAGTGGTCAAACTTTTGTTATGTTATTAAGTACACCTGATACTGCAATATACCATTGAGAAACCTTTTGTTGCAATTTGTTTTGGGTCAAACCATATCTGCACCCGCCTATTAGGTTAACAAACACTTTTACATAGAAAACACAAGCAAGCTTACTGGTTATCCATGCTACCCTTGCGCTTCCTTGGCATCTCCAGGCCCGAGGACATGCCAGTGGCTGAGGTTGAGGTCATCAGGTTGGCTAACAGAGAGACAGAGTTGCTTTGGTTTTCCACCACCACCATATCTTCTGGAGAATGCAGACAAAGCAGGTTGCAAGTAGTGGTGAAGATTAATGCAGAAATAATAAATAATACTAATAATAAAAGCCATCATACTTGTGCAGGGCTTGGTTGGCTTGTAGGAACAGTGACTAAAGTGACATTTTGATCTATGGGAAAGCACATATCCAATGACTATGATGCTCATGCAGTAGGGCAGAGGTTCAAGTGATGGCCTGTGGACCACTGGTGGTCTATGAATGTATGTAGTCCCTGGCCCTGACCACAAGTACACAACTGGAATTAAATATACCAGTAAGACGCCTAAGGGCGACAAGCGACCAAGGGCAAGGTCGCGCCATGTCTTGGCCATCTGGCCAGTGATGTATATCGGACCAGTTACCCATATATGGAGACCCCTGGTACCCATATATGGAGATCCATGTACTGTTACTGTATATGGAGATACTGTATGCTGTGAGACCCCAAACATGCTTAATCAGTTATGACCATATATGGAGATCCCTGTCTGTAGAAACACCCACACAGATATGGGTTGTCTTCCTCCATATATGGGCATATGAAGTCCTGTTAGATTTGGGCTTAATATTGGTGACATCAGGGATCTCCATATAAGGGCATAAAAGGTTAGTGTGGTCCCCCTGACATCACAGTGATGTCAGAGCATCAAACCCATAGATCGTAAAAAAGCGTTCACGGACAGAAGTCCGGACGGACGGAGACATGATGTGCCGTTTCTCATAATAAACTGTGACCTTCGGTCGCAATTATCATTATCATTTGAGGAGGCTTGTGCTTCCATTCCAAAAGTACTTAAAGCTTAACTACTAGAGGATCAGGCAGAATTCCCAGAGCTCACAGTAAAGTACCCTTACTAGTATTCACTGTTTTGCAACTATGTCACGATATGAGAGTGTTTTTCCCCACACTGACATGCCTGAAGAAGGTACAGGCCCAGGGCTAGGTTAGAGCCAGAAAATGACGAGACTCAGTCCCAGTTTATCCAAGAATAGATTGTGCAACACACATCTTTGCCCATTACCAAACCCAACACAAAACTAGTCCAGACTCCAAGGTTTCAAGTGATTGTGACAATCACAATCAATTGAAACCCCCTGTATTAGAGTGTGTGTAAGGGAAAACAGTCTCAGCTGAGAATGTCAATGCTAGGATGTGATCAGAGTGCAAGAGCAGTATCAACCACATGTGTGTGTACGCTACAAGACTACATACAGCACAAGATGTCCCTGGAACCTATTTTTAACTCTGCTCCAGCTCCACAAACGGGCCAGTGACCCAAATATCCAGCAACATCATCAACAATCTCATTTTTAATCTGGCTAACTCAAGGAAAGAAATGTGGGACAGTAGGGTTTTGGAGAAGGGAACTAGATGCTCAGGCCACACACCTTCCTCTGCTTGTTCTCTCATGAACAAACGTTTATTTAACTCACTCCCACTTGTCTTGTCCTCAATCCTTGAATGAGAGTTTGCTCTCAGATTACCTATAAAACCCACAAGCCAGGGTGCCACTTTGACAAAAATACTGTATACAAGATACACTGAGGGAAGAAGAAAGGTCCAGGGTAAATATTTGTGGCAAGAGATTCTACTGTATGGCCAACACATTGCAAACTAGAGGCACACCCCAATAATAATAATAATAATAAAGCTGTCGTTTATGATAGTAGCATTGTTTAGTTTTTGTTAAGCAATTTTATTTATTTTTTAATATTCACGCATTGTATATCACAAATTATCTTTCCTATTGAACAACAACAACAACAACAAAAAAAGAAGGAATTAACATTGTCTGAGTAATGGAGCTCAAAAGAGTGCAATGAATGCAACTGTTTTTCATAGCAGCATTGGATGAGGGGCAATGGTGTAGTAGGGAACAAGTAATGACACAAGTCACAAAGAATGCAGTGTGCACACACTTAAGCGCATCTGGTGCACCTGCGTGTGGGTGGTGTGCACTTGCGTCGTGTGTTCCCGAGACCTCTGTGACTCTCACTGTTTTCTTTTTCTTTTTTTTCGCGTGGAGCAGTTTGTCTATCTCTCTGTCTTTGAGATGAATTGTAAAACAGTGGTGTCGCATTAGAATGGGCCACATTTAAAAAATATATATATATTACCATAACATTTAGATTTCATGGGTACAAAAGAAAACCTGTATATTTACTTTTTTTTAGATCTAGTCTGGTTTGGTGATGTTCTAATGTTTTTTTATTTGGGTAATAATAATAATAAAAATAAATCTCTAGAGATTCTGCACATAAAAGACCAGTAACCAGCATGATACTCATTTGACATACATTTTATATCTGTCACAGATCTTAACATGCACATAAGAGTAAAAAGCATGCCATTAACTGCACTAAATACAGTGTCAGATTAGAAGAGTGATATAAAGTCAGATTAGAAGAGTGATAACAATTTAAAAAAACGTGAATATTGAATGACTTCAAAGCAATCCAATCAGACATTTTACATTTGAGTTATGTCAAGATTAGATTTCAAAGGTTTTAATTTGACTTCCAGTAATAAGTAGACCAGTATTTTTTTTCCTTTTTTTTGGGATGATATCTTCTGTATAGTACTGTGTTCTATCATTCAATGTTATATGAGTTTTTTTTTTAAAAAGGACCTCAATTGAAACAGGTCATAGGCTTTTTTGGGTGTATTCTTTTAGTTGACCTTGTACCAGTGCACTGTACAGTCATGAAACTGTACCTTTTCCTATGCAAACGTCTAATAAAGTCTTCAATCAATCAATCAATCAATCAATCAAAACTGAGGCAGTAAATTAGATTTGGATTAGCTGTTTATTTTGGATTTAGAATACACTTGTACAAGCTGTCACGGTCACGGTAATAAATAAAAACAACAGAAACAATAAGCCTAATAATAATAGTAGTAGACAGCCTAGTAGTAATAATAGGCTAATAGGTAGTCATAATGGTAACACGTCTTATCTGTTCGTAATAATAGTAGTATTTCTACAGACAGAAGGATTTTACCCTTGAACTTGTAAAAAAAAAAGTAGGCTCTTATTGATAAGTGAGATCAGGCAGAGTTTGATGTGGTTGGATGATTCCCTAATATTATAAATATCAAGTATGGTCCTTATTCCTTAACCGCATAGGGCCACCACAACTTCAGTTATCATAACTATGTAATGACTATTTGTAAAACATCGCCCGAGTGTTTTTGTGTAGGCTTATCAAGCGTTTGGTGAAAACAATAATACACTACATTTGCGTATTAACAAAAAACACGCATAATATAAAACACCATAAATAAGTAGGTTACTTGAAACTCACCCAACAACATTCCCCACATTGAACCCCATGGCATTGACTTCATAATAATAAAGGCTCGTCGCCCGGCCTATAGCCTACTGTTAAAACAAAACAAGAATTGATAATCATCGCAGCACGACGTCACTCGTCATTCGTCAAATAAAGAACGGATCCACACGCTATTCAACGTCGCGATTCGAACGCGTTATCTTTTATAGATTGGTCGTTTTTTATTGACTCCCTAACCTATCCCTATGCATGCTAAGCTAACGTTAGCTGTGTGTGTGGGGGGCGGGGGGAGTATTTACATTCAAGCCCTTCAATAATAACACAACTCGTCAACATGTTTATAGAAAATAACACACACTCACGGTCACGGGCACGGCGACCCCCAAGAAGCCATGTGCCGACCGCACCGCGGTGGTCTTCGTCATCATCGTCCACGCACTGTGGCGGTTGGTGGTGGTCGCTCTCTGTCTTGATCACCGCCATGGATCGGATCAACCAGAAGGGAAGGAACAGCAAGTTTTGCTCCACTGATCTACTGACCCACTTTCTAGAGCAGTGGTGGTGGCGTAAAGTAACGAAGTACATTTACTCAAGTACTTTCTACTCAAGTAAAGTTTTGAGGTATTTGTAATTGTAGCCTACTTTACTTGAGAGTTTGCAATTTTCGATACTGTTACTTCTTCTACTCCACTAACATCTGTCTCGGATCCAAATAAAATTGTACTCCACTACATTTATTTGAAAACTTTACTTTATACTAAAATACTTGATTTGGATTATCATTTATCATTACAAAAAATAGCCTACATTTAACCACTTCAACCCACATTTCGGCCATTTGAAAATAGCAGATCTACTAGTTCACATACAATGCGTCACGGTGCAAGGCATTGTGAGCTTGTAGATCTGCTATTTTCAAAAGATGTTGTAGACTAGGCCTATACATTTAAAACATAATATGAATAGGCCTACTTTTACTTTTGGTACATTTTGATGCCAATACTTTCATACTTTTACTCAAGTATTATTCTACATTTTGAATTACTGACTTGTAACAGATTGATTGATTGATTGATTGATTGATTGATTGATTGATTGATTGATTGATTGATTGTTCGATCGAAGAATTTATTAGAAGTTTGCAATAGAAAAAAAGTACAGTTTCATGACAGCACAAATCACTGGTACAAGGTCAACTAAAAGGAGATCCTAGAAAGCTCTACGGCTTATTTCCACAGGAACCACACTTCATTGAAAGACAGACGGATAGAACATTACCTACTTTATCTAGGATAACATCAATTTCAAAAGCAGAAAAAGCATAATCTAATACAAAGGCAGAAAAAGGGGGGGTGGGGAGCACGAGGCCGGCTTAGTAGGTATTTTCAAGTCGCGAGTAGCAGCAGCCGCATGAAGGTGACTTTTCATACCAATTTTGAAGGAGGCTAGGGATTGCTCTCCTTTAAGGCTTGCGGAAGGGCGTTCCACATGTTGGTGTTATAGCAGGTGAACGAATAAGAGCCAATTGTTTAGTGTTAAATCTACTTTGATGATGATTAGTGGAGCTGCCTCTGGTGTTGTGATCGTGAACATCCTTGACCTTTACGAAGTAGTTTGTCAGGTAGCCTACTAGGTATCTTGGAGGTGTAGTGTATCTTGTAGTCTACACCAGAGTATTTCTAGATACTTTTACTCAAGTAAAACATGTGAGTACTGATGTGTACAACCAGCACGCACAGCTTGGATCTCCTCTCGTATCTGCTTCATGTGGTCCCGTTATTATGACATTATTACCTGATTAGGATATTGCCATTATAAAAGTGTTGCTCAACAACTCACCTGTCAGTCCGTCACCGGCCGCTACATTCCTCGCTGACATGGCTGGGAGGACTGACTATCGTGGATGGGACCATTCATTGGCTAGAAAACAGATGAGATGAGACGCTCGCGGCTCGCCTAACATTTTGCTTACACTATGGGAATGTTTGCGTTAATGGGGTGTCGTGTACTACTACTTCTGGTATTCTACTATGTTCATTGTTGCTGGGGGGATGGGGACGGGGTGAAGAAAGGGTCGAGGCCGAGGGTCGAATAATCGTAAAACCCTGCTAAACGCAATAGAGTCTGTCTGCAGATGGCACGCAGGCTCCCTCTACCGGCGGTAGGGGGGAGTGCCGGGGGTCCCGTGGAATTAGTCTCGCGTGGCCAGACTGTTTACTCCCACAAATTGCAAACTCTGAATAGTTGTCTGTCTGTCTGTCTGTCTGTCTGTCTGTCTGTCTGTCTGTCTGTCTGTCTGTCTGTCTGTCTGTCTGTCTGTCTGTCAGTCTGTCAGACTACAGTACGTGGAATCGGCAGCACCAGAGAGTTTGAACCAAAACAAAAATAAACAAACAAAAACATATTGTTCTAGCCTGCATGGGAGATATTTTTGCCAGCAAAGTGAACTTGCTTTTTGTTAACCTTTGCACAACAGAAAAGTAAAGTTTTTGGTCATACTTCACTTGACATCACAATATAGTCTATAATAGCCTAAATGGTAAGAGAATTAATTTCCAAGTGCATTCCTCACAAATGGCACCATTCTAAAGGCCCATTCCCACTGGGCCAGATAACAGATAAAAAGGTGGATGGTAGATACAGATAAAACATATCTATCACAGATTTTCTTTATATCTGTGATAGATTTCTTTAAATATAATACTAAGTAGGCCTATTATTATTATTGAGTCTTTCTACTGACATGTTTACGCTTCTGCTGTTGTCTTGGAAGACTTTCTCTAGGAACTGGTCACATGATCACATCACAGGTTTGCAGCTGTAAACAGTGGGTGAAATTTGTTTTAGTGCAAGCTCCATCTGTTTTTGTTATCTCCAGAAAAGAGAAAGGGAAGAAGAAGAAGAGGGGGAGCAAGGGGACAAGAGAGAGAGAGAGAGAGAGAGATATCAATAAAAACAACAATGAAGGCCTATCTACAAATGTACACAGACCTGCTGCACCACTTGCGTTTTTTCTTTTCTCGAACAATGCATTTTCCGTACCAGGCCGTAACACAGCCTGATCTAGAAGTGATTGGACTTGTTGTTTAGTTGCCTAATAGCATTTTGGATTGATTCTACATGTTCCTTCCATTTGTAGCATAGCATGTCGTTTGTTTGGCTTTAATTACTTGTGCCAGCAGAGCGTGCAAGTACTGCGTTCGGTGCCGTCTGTTTCCGGCCGTCTGTTTCCAGCCAATGAGGGAGCATGTTCTCTGTGACGTCACCAACGACAAGTGCGTCCTGATATAACAAGGCACAAGTTGCATGGAACCTCAACAGAGTGCCAGTTTTCCCACCCACCCACATACAGACAGACAGCACTCATCACCGATCACTGTACTTGCATGCTCTGCTGGCACACAAGTAGGCCATATGGCCACGACACGAGTGCACAAGTCACAAGTTGGAGAGAAATCAAGAGAGAAGTCTAGTTATTCATGGTTTGGCGTCTTTTTGGCTATCTTTTCAGATGCAGTTCTGACAGCAACAAAGAGCTGTGGCAACGCACCAACCAAAAGCCTGCAGACGAAGAGATCCTCCAACGTCGTTGGAGATGGATAGGCCATACTCTCCGTAAACCAGCCTCAAACATCACAAGACAGTCCCTCAAGTGGAACCCCCCAAAAAAAAAGAAAAGAAAGAGAGGTCGGCCACGAAACACCTGGCGCCGAGACTTGGATGCAGATGCCAAGAACATGTGCCAGACATGGGGACAGCTTGAGATGTTGGCTCAGGACCGTGATGCTTGGAGAACTCTTGTTGGCGGCCTAAGCCCCAGAAGGGATAATAATGCGTAAGGTCTGACAGCGGTGTCAGTGGGCTGACTGTGAACGTTCTGAGAGAAATCAGGTGGAATGGCTGATGTCAGTGATAAAGTAGTCTCGCATAACCAGACAATCCAGTAACTCTAGGATTAGATTAGAGTTGTGATATCAAATCCTTATTTTTGGAGTGGTGAGCTCCCAACAAATGGCTTTGTCTGTCTGTCTGTCCATCTGTCTGTCTGTCTGTCTGTCTGTCTGTCCCGTATGAACTTTGACACTCTTTGACCGAGGTTATGTTTCTTTAGTACAATGGTGCATGGCCGGAGTTATGCTTCATTCGTACAACGGTGCGTGGCCGGATTTTTAAACTATAAAAACAGGAACAGATTGAGAAGGCCACTGTTACACAGCCTAGACGTGCGCGCGTCTAGGCTGTCACACACACACACACACACACACACACACACACACACACACACACAGAGTATAGCTGCTCAAATTCACTGCTCCAATTCGAATAGATGGTTTGATTTTACTTTACTTTATGGATTTGGTGAGTGCAGCCACATAAATGCATATGTCACTACCCCATTTTAAACACTAGATGGTAGCCAAGGCTTCAGAAACAGGACAAGATAAAAAACAGTGGTTCCATGCTTGGACACTGTTTACAGTAATAGATATATATTTATACTGCATCTGGAAGAGATGTTTTTTTGAGCAGTTGTCATGGGTATCACCCATTTTGTGGAATTAGTTTGAATAATGTTGTATTTGTTGTATTTATTTGAGAGTAAAATTGTTAAATAGACTGGTGCTAACATTGCAAACACTTGGTCAAAGACCCTTGATCTGCTCCAGAAGTTGCTTGCTGTGTGTGTGTGTGTGTGTGTGTGTGTGTGTGTGTGTGTGTGCGTGCGTGCGTGCGTGCGTGCGTGCGTGCGTGCGTGCGTGCGTGTGTGTGGTGTGTGATATTAGTCTGTCCAATATTATACAATATTGTGTACATGCCATATCTCATAGCTTCCGTTCCTGTTCACAAGGCACTTTATCACTTTATCTGATCTTCCAATATATTCCATATTCCTATTTCTACTTTTATTATTTGATTCTTTACTTTAATTTAGTACTTTATAGCACTGTGTTTGTGTGTGTGTGTGTGTGTGTGTGTGTGTGTGTGTGTGTGTGTGTGTGTGTGTGTGTGTGTGTGTGTGTGTGTGTGTGTGTGTGTGTGTGTGTGAAAGAGTGTGTGTGTGTGTGTGTGTGGGGGGGGGGGGGGGGGGGGGGGGATGCAGAGTATGTGTGTTAATATATCCACAGAAATATCTCATCCAAACTGAAGTTTAAAAAATTAGTGGTTATGGCCATGGGTATTTGATATTTATTCATAATAAAATGTATCAATAACATAGACTTTGTGTTGGACTATTGCAATTTATAAGAGCATACATTTTACATGCACATTCATGCAGTGTAATGTTAGCATATATACTGCATATATGAACCTTATTCGTAAGAAAGCCAGTCCCTGTTAATTTCCTGTATATGGTAAAACCTTATTTATTGAAAGAGTATCCAGTGGCGCCTTGGCACTACAGTTTATTTATAGCACACTGCTGAAGTACCAGCACTGCCCTGAGCATTCACATTGGCACAGTACATCACTAAAACACATTGTGAGAGCTCATAGCATGCAGTTAACTGTTGAATTTTTAAAATCTCAATATCTGGTTTTCTTAAACCACTTCATTTTTGATGATCTGGCTGGCCACAAAGCTGATGGTTTTCCCACACAGATAATTAACAAGAGAAAAATGTAATTAGGGAAATAATTCCAACAGTATTTCATATGAGAAATTATAGCTGTGATAAGTCTATACAATATGCAGTGCTATGTGAGCACTAAGCAGTTACCATTCACTAACTATAGGAATTGGAGCCATTGCTGCTAGTGTGCAGAGACTGCTAATGAATGTGAGCATGCACCTGGAACCTGATGGCTGTGTCTGGGGTTTCACCTGCTCGCGTGCAACACCACAGCCATCCAGCTCACTCCCTGCTCTCTTCAATGCAACTTGTTGAGCTCGTCAATATTTAATAATTCATCCTCTGGGCTGGTTTCAGATGAACCCAACCGGTTGTAGGGGTGGTGCTGCTGCATGGAGAGATGATGATGGTTAAACTAAGGGGCTGGGCTCTGGGATCGCAAGTCCCTGGGATAGATGCCCTTCCTCTCCAGGAATAGATGAGCTAGGTATGAGATGGAAAGGAGAGTGGTCAATTCAGTTAAGCTGCAGGAAAAAGTTTATAACACCTATAGACACTAAAAGCTGGATTCTACACTTTCATTTCCTTTGGTTCACATTTTGGAGTCTTTCCACTGGATCCTATAGGGAGGTAACACAAGCTCCACCTCCAGGCTCTACCTGGTTCCTTTGACACAGTGGAATACTGATCCAATTGACCGTTAACACCATCTGCATCTACACCCTGCTCAGCTCATCTTCCTCCTCACCTCCTGACAGAATCCTTTAGTCGCAGCAAAGAGGAGTGCAGAGCAGAAGCCCAAGTCACATCTGAGGGACCCCTCGGCACCACTGAAAGGCGGAGCCAGCCACCCGGGTGCCCAAAACTCAGGAAGGATGAGGAGCAGCATCTAGTGGATTTTTTCCTTCTTCTCCTTTTCTTTCTCAGAACAAAGCATTGCCAGTGAGGTAGAAAGATACTGTTGTGATTTAAAGAGCAGAAGAAAGCAGCGTAGAAGAGGACAATGCCTTTTGGAGGGTTGGCAGGGCTGAAGGAGAAGGTGCTAAAGCCTGGAAAGGAGGCGGCGAAGAACACAGCTGCAGACTCTCTTGGAAACCTGCAAAGGTGAGTTTGTTTTGATATGGAAGTGGAAGGAGCACATATACACTGTAGAGTCCTGAGTGCTCATTTTACCCATGGATAAATCAACACTGAGAAAGTAACACTTTACTGTGTACAGGCTTGATGTGAATGTAGTGTCAGTCTCACTTTCAAAGACTGATGAATATAATTTAGAATATATAAACATGGATGCAGAGCTCCCTTTAAACAATACACTGTTTATAATTTATAATTGGTCATTATAAATTGCAGCAGATATACAGTATATAAGAAAGAATGCCACACTAAGAGAGCTCAAACATTATAGCTGACAGAGGGACCTGGAGAGCCTTGTAGCAAACACATTAAGCTCCATGTGTTCTGTTCTCAAAGATCCTGAAGATAAATAAATATTTGATTTCTTTTGCTTGCCAGTGATGTAATCTCAGAATGTATTTTAAGACACTGATCCATATTTCATATCTGATACATATTTCAAAACGGAAGGTAGTATATGGAGCCTCCACACATTGTTGTCATTAGAGAGATAAAGCGCTAAGTAGACAATTTCCTGTTAAGTGATATTTTTCATATTTCGAGTGAGTCTACAGTACAGTATGTGCCACGCACATTAATGAGGAAAACAGAATTATGATATTCCAGTGAAAATTCTGCATCATACAATATAAATGACACAGAGGGAACAATGATGTTCACGTTTTTGTAAATCTGAGCCAATGTTTTTAATATTTGACACACAATTGTGTCTGATCCACTCAGTGCAATACATTGAAATGTTTCACAGATACATCTAACAGGGACATTAGAAAACATGGAAAAATGGAATAGAAATAAAGAGAGGTTAATGTCTTTAACCTTTGAACTAATTGGTAGGCTATAATCCATATCAGTTTCGTACATGCATCCGTTACATTATTTATCAGGCAATTCATTATAATTTATAACCCAATAGTTAGCAGTTTTGTTGTCTGACACTGAGAAGCTATTCTATAGCAAAGATTGCATTTTAATATTCTTGACAAAAATGCCACAAAACAGACGTGTTTCACAAGAACATGTTTATTATTGTTACACAAAGTAAATAATTAATAGCATGAAAGTCCATAAACAACAAAAAGGCTCTTTGGATGCATAAATAGTCCTTTAACGCTGGAGTGTTGATGATGGTTGGAGGACCAAAACATCCACTCTCTGTGTCACTTTATTTCACCATGTCACTTATTGCACTTTTGTAATTAAAGGACAATTTGTTGCATCCAAAGAGCCTCAATGTTTCATTTTAATTAATTTCTCCTGGAGATGAAGGTGTAAACAGATGAACACATCTTGGGGGATGAGGGTGGAGAAAGTCTCTTAGTAACTGAACAGTGAACAGGTGTGCACAGAGAAAAAGTTGAGAGCAAAGTAAGGTAAAGATGGATGCGGTGCATCCTTTAGGCTCTATTGCTGCAGACAGTTT
Source organism: Nannobrachium achirus (assembly GCF_963921795.1). Classification (NCBI taxonomy): domain Eukaryota; kingdom Metazoa; phylum Chordata; class Actinopteri; order Myctophiformes; family Myctophidae; genus Nannobrachium; species Nannobrachium achirus. Next base: position 23,774,582 of record NC_137820.1, read on the forward strand.
CACCTTTTGTAAACAGGAAGAACAGGAAGACTCTCAGTTTCCCAACCTAACATTTCTTCAAAAGGTGAACCCAAAAGCACATACTGTAACACAAATGCACGTTAATCGACACGGTTTTATGACAATTGTGGTTCCTTGAAGCATACTGTCGAATGCAAGGTCTATGATTTGCAGTGAAGCCAAAGTACTGTAATGTCAGCCTGTGGAAAGTAGCCAGTTTCACATTTTGCAAACAGGAAGAACAGGAAGACTCTCAGTTTTCCCCACAAACAATTCTTCAGAAGGTGAACCCAAAAGCACATACTGTAACACAAACGCACACAATTCTATGATGACTGTGGTTCCTTAAAGCGTTGAATGCAAGATCAATGATTTGCAGTGAAGCCAACATAACTTTAGCCTAGGCTGTGGAAAGTAAAGAATGAATATTATTAGAATGGATATTATCACCCAAATCTCACTATCTTATTCCCTGGGTTTGATCGTTTGTCATATTTCCACTGTAGGAACATAGATGGTTCGAATGTCGAGGAGGAGGACTTTGAACTTACAGAGGATGGGCGTCCCGTGGCAGCCTCACCTCGAAAGGTCCCCTTGTTTGACTGTGGCTGTGGGGGCCTGCCCAAGCGCTACATCATCGCTGTGCTCAGTGGCCTGGGTTTCTGCATTTCTTTTGGCATACGTTGTAACCTGGGTGTTGCCATTGTGGAGATGGTGAACAACAACACCGTCTATATCAATGGAACTCCACACCTGCAGGTAAGCTATACAGTCAAGGATGAATTAATACTAGATTTGACTCATGTGTTGTTGGGATTGTGCTTTGCACACATTTTCTTATTATAAATACAATTCATCCTATTGATTGTCTTTAATAGATTATAACAGGATATAATAATAGCCAATTGCCAAGTTAATAATTCCATTGAAAGTTCAGTATGGTATGCTACATCTGTGATATTAATGGTTTGATGTGGTTTGAGGATTAATGAACCCAGCCTCAGGTAACACTTTCTATGAAGCCCATGTCTAATATATAATCTTATATCTCACTATAATTCAAGTGAATATTATGCATTAGAACATTAGGCCTATAATGTAACACAAACAACACAGTAATGTTACACTATGATCCTTGGGAGGGAAAATAATGTCTGCAAGTGATCATCAATTTATGAAGTATTACGATGCTTGAAGTTATAAGTCATTACAATGCTTTATGTGTTGTGATTATTGTTATAATGCATTATGACTGCTTATAACTATAATTATACAGTGTTATAAGCTGATTACAATGAATTATATGTATTTTTACATGACCGATGGGTTTCATAGAATTTAATTTAAAGCTATAATAACTCTCACACTCTCGCAGACATGTTGTCTGAATGGTTTTCCTCCATCCCAACTAGATGGCCCAGTTCAACTGGGACCCAGAGACAGTGGGGCTGATCCATGGCTCATTCTTCTGGGGTTACATTGTCACTCAAATTCCTGGAGGTTTCATCTCCAACAAGCTGGCTGCCAACAGGTGACACATACTTCTGACGGCTTCATTTTTACAAAACAGAGTAGGATACTGTTGATGCTACAGGTGTGAATCTCTTTCCATGTGTTGAGGATGAATGTGAGATGAATACATGAGAGACTTATGTCATAAGCAGTGCTACACTGCCACATTCATCATCATCACCGCTATTTTAAACTCTGGAGTACGGTTCAGGGGCCAGCCCTCATTTTCTTTTTTTTAAAGATTAGTTTTTGGGCGCTTATGCCTTTATTGATAGGACAGTAGACTGACAGGAAATGGGGGGAGAGATGGGGAGTGACACGTGGCAAAGGTCGTCCGTATTGGACGCCAGGATGCCAGGCATCCATGCCTATGTGACAATGCTTAAGTGGTATTCGCCTGGACCAGTAGGCCAGCAGGCGCCCCCAGCCCTCATTTTCAATGTAGCCAAGGTTACAATAATAGACACATTATTAAATCCATTACAGATTGACAAGGAATGTGAACCTGAGTAGCCTACAATTATAAAATAATTACCTTAAACATTAGGCTATATAAAACAAGGCAATTAAAACAAAATAACTTAGTTAAAACAAGTGCAATCAAGGTTAAAAGTGTTATTGAAGCTCATTCCAGGAAGTTGGGCCACTGACAGAGAAAGCTGCCTTGCCCGGCTCTGTCTGAGCTTGAGGAATCTTGAGCATTAAGAAATCTCATTAGGAGAGATGTGACTGAACTAGGCATGGATACAGATGGCATGAGAGAGGAGTGCATCCTCAACCCTTGTGGTTAAAGGGTTAAAATCGCGTGGTGTGGTGGTGAGCAGTGCTGATGGTACCGATACCAGTCCTGTAATAAAAGCTTCGCAGGAAAAGAGGACACGCCACTGACAGAGTTAATAATGAAAGATCCTGCGTCTGATTTCTGCCTGAAACACCAGCCACTGGAATATTACAAGTGTCACTTACACACCGTTTTGGAAAAAGAGCAGGACGGGGAAGGGGGGTGCATATGGGGGGGAAGGGGGGTGAATATGGGGGAAATGGAAAGGAGCTAAGAGAAGCTGGCTTTGAAGCTGAAATGTATGGATCCAGTGGAATCACCATTATCTCTGCCGATCAAAAGCACAAGCACGAGATCTGTCTAATTATAAGGTTGACTGCCTCGTACCTTGCACTGCAGCCATTTGAGCTACTGTCTGGCAATATGGGACACAAAATCCCATCCAGTTCCAGAAGATTGCAGCAGCACAGACACACTGTGGTTTTGTTTTCACACAGGTTATAAGGTCTGACAAAGTGACAATATAGTATGGTAGTGAAAAACAATAGTGAAAAGGAAGCAAAGCAGCCTAAACTTGTTCATACGGTAGTTAAACCATATGGCTGTGTTTCAGTCCAAGTTTGTTTTTGGTAAACGTAGGGGGGAACCTATACCGTACCTGGGGTGTGTTTGGGTGGGTGGGTTATTTGTTATTTGTTTTGTTTTATTGTACTTGTTGTTCCTGTCTTGTCTTTGTTATGTTATACATTTGAAAAAACTTGAAAAAGAAAAAAAAAAAAAAGTTTGTTTTTGGTACCCAGTGGTGGACACATTTTCAGACAGAGATTTCATCAGACAGAGATTAAACATTTCTGTCACCAGGGTCTTCTACACAATTTATCTTAGACCCATAGAGGGTGCCATAAATGTCACTCACTGTTTATACTGTTTGAAACATCATTCTCTTTTTTTCTTTTTTCAAATGTTCGGGTATTGATGATATTCCATACTGTTTGTCTGTAATCATTTGTCAAGAAACACCATATATCATGGACGGAATATAATCAACCCTAAATTTGAATCGCATGTTGAGATGCCTCTATGGACTGAGTGCACCTCCAAACTTTCACATCTGACCATATTTGGCCCCATGCATACATGCAAAATGTTGAACCGTATTACTCTATATCAAACATTATTTCCCCCTCAGTTTCCTGGTGGCTGCAACCCAAAACACTGCCCTGGGTAGGCATAGGCCACCCAGCCTGGCAGACTGTTAACAATAGTTTTGCACATGGGATTTGCAGGTCTCAACTACTAAGGCTGTGAAGATTAAAGTTGTTTATGAACGTATTCCTCTTCACATGTGTGTGATCACACAACCATGCTGTATCTCTACAGAGTGTTTGGTGCAGCCATTGTCCTGACGTCACTTCTGAATATGTTCATCCCATCAGCAGCAAGAGTGCACTACGGTTGTGTCATGTTTGTCCGCATCCTGCAGGGTTTAGTGGAGGTAAGAAGGTGCACACATTCAGTGTTTTCACTCCATTGCCGCTGCATCATTACAACTCCATTCCACCTTTCCAAAGATTTCAATGGTCAACCCTTAAGTTCTGTTCGGGTCATTTTGACCCGTTTTACATTTTCATTTGAAAGAAAAAGGTAGAAGTTTATATTTTTTCCACCTGAAACTCACTGGCCTTAAAGATTCTTCAGTGATTAACATGTAAAAAACATATTTTTGCACTACACCTATGCTACACCCCCCTCATATGTTTTGACCCTCTAATGCTGTCCGCGGGTCATTTTGACCCAGGGGATATTAGGTTTAAAAAAACAATACTAATATAAAATGCAACTTAACAAATCATCATACAATGACTTTGTCTCAATTCCAAGCAATCCAAATGATAGAAATGGTAAAATAAACTGTGAACTTAGAGTTGAAGCATCTGGCAAGATGTTCAGTGTGTCCTACAACAGCAGACCGGAAGACAGACTGAATCTGAACAGAACTTAAGGGTTAAACTTTTCTTGTGGGATGAAGTGCGCTAATGAACGTACTGTATAGAACCTACCGGTAGACCAATTTGGAAGATTTGAGTAATCTTTTATGTCCTTCTCCCTGATAGGGTGTCACCTATCCTGCGTGCCATGGGATGTGGGCAAAATGGGCACCACCTCTAGAACGAAGTCGACTGGCCACAACCTCATTCTGTGGTGGGTCAAGTATCAGCTGGTCTCTTTGAAAAATAATAACCACACCTGAAGCATTGTGAAAATCTCAGTGTCAAACATTTTTGGACAAACACTATAATAAGATCTTGGTTTATTGGAGCTGCTAGAGTAGAGCCCCATCTCTTTCTTTTTTACACAACTTTGTTTTTAGAACAGGAATACTGATTCAAATTGACTTTCCGGTGGTGAAAAAGGTTAAAATGAGGGACTATTAGACTTACAGCTACGGTATATTTCCGTCCATACCTTACCCCTTATCACTAATCTTCTTTGCCCTTCTTTTTACTATTTTGAAAAACATTAAAAAATACTCCAAATATTTGAAGTTGATTTCCATTGACACGTGATGAGCTTGTAGATCAGCTAATTGAAATATTCAAAAATATGTTTCAAAAATAGTAAAAAATGGCAAAAAGGTTTAAACAAAAACAATATCATGAATATAATCCATGCATATTATGGAGAGTGTGTCTTTATTTCTTTGTTGTTGTTGCTGATGCTGATGCTGCCCATGCTGTCATTGCTACCTAAAATTAAAATCCATCCTCCTCCCTGGTACCATGGCAACCTATACTATCAAAAGCCTCTTGACATTGTCTCTGAATGACGACTGCATGAGCACTGTTCATCTGCTCTGTCTCCTATTCACCTACAGTAAATACAGTGTCACACTTATGCTCTATTCAAAACAGAATGGTCTAGTAATACATCAGATAATAGAAAATACATTAAAACACCCTCAAAGTCTCTATCATGGACAGTTGAAATTGTGCATTTAGACGTCCTTTTTTCATGAATATACATGCTTATTATTGTATGATACATTATGTTGTATATGCTGTTGAGTATTGAATGTTAATTTCAGAGTACAGGGCCATGAAAACTACCATACATGAAGTTAAAGTTTGTTTTATATTTCAAATGAACACACAAACACAACACAAACAAGTCAGGTTGCATATAGTTTACCTTTTTAACCGAATAATCAATCATAACTAAATATGTGATAATATGTTGGCATGAAAGCGGTACAGATTTGACTTTTGACGCTTTCTGGTTCCAGGATCTTATGCAGGAGCAGTGATTGCCATGCCTTTAGCAGGAATTATGGTACAGTATGTTGGATGGCCTTCTGTCTTCTATGTCTATGGTAAGTTTAACTTCAAGGCAAAGATTTTTGTATAGCACATTTCAAACAAAAGAAACGCTATAACAGGACATTTAAATTCAGTAAAATTCAAAAGTTGAATCTTAAAGGACCACTTCACCTCTGGGACAACCAGATCTTATTTTATTGTTGTTTGGGACACGATCAACACAATCCTGAGTTATTTTTTGTGTTCAATCTGTGTTTTGAGATATTTTAGGATTTCAGCATGCAACAACTGGTCATATGATGCATTTTGCATCATATGACCAGTTGTTCCATGCTGAAATACTAAAATAAGATCTGGTTGTCCCAGAGGTGAATTGGTCCTTTAAGCCCTGTTGTATACCTCATCTTAAAATAGCCATTCTACAAGTTCAAAACACGTAGTGTTGTTGTGCGTTGTGAGCTTGTGGATCTGCTATTTGTTGAAAGAAAGAACTTCATCCATAATGAAGTGTCCAACATAGGGAAACCAGGGTGAAAGTTACTTTTATTTTGAAATAAAGTTATGTATAACATTTTTGTATCAGGGAACAAGTAGAGTACACTGTAGGATGTTGGATTTTGAGCAACAGGCCATTCAATACACTAGATGTCACTTTAGTGCCATAAAGAACTGTATGGGACGTTGCTGTCCAGCACCTGTGCTTAGCACTACGTGACAACTGAATTGCTTTTGAACTTCATTAAAATGATTAGTACTCGCATAATCTCATGCCTTGCGTTGCCTGTGTCTGGCTGCGGTCATTCTCAGGAGATCTAATCTCATGATTAATTGATGTAAATGAACATTTTCCTGTCTGGGCCCTGTGACTAATACTTTGTTCATATTGTTTTAATAATTAAAATTCTTGTGGTTCAGAGAAGGTCTGGACCCATTTTAATGAATTTATCTTACCTCGGCCTGCTCTGTAATGCGTGACAAAGCCTTCTGTATCACAATAGCTATCCATACTCATACATCCACAGTAATGAATGTAACATATTGTTTATTTATTTTCCTTTACTTACTTTATGTTGCTTTTATCAAAAGGTGTTTTTGGGTTGATATGGTATATCTTCTGGCTGTTGTTGGCATATGGAAGCCCTGCTGACCACCCTACCATCAGTGATGAGGAAAGGAAATACATAGAGGCTGCCATTGGAGAGCGGCAAAACCAACTGAGTGCCATTGGGGTGTGTACAATTGATAATAATAATGCCCTATTCAAATGCGTATCATTTCATGCCATTATAACATGTTTTGGGGTGATAAATGAAATCATTTGCATTGCATGCCCAATTTGCCCATGCTCCCTGTTACCTTAGATCAGGGGTCTTCAACAGGGGGTCCGGGACCCCCAGGGAGTACCCAGAGTTACTACAGGGGGTCCTCCAAATCTTTGAGTGATAGAAACTTTTTTTCTCCTTTTTTATATTAACCACTTGAACCCTAGCGTCCATATTCTGAGAACTTTAGCCAAAAATAGCAGATCTACGAGCTCACGCCTCATGCTGTGAGGCGTAGTGAGCTTGTAGATCGGCTATTTTCGAGAGCTTTGGTGTAGAGGGGAAAAAGAGCAGACTAAGTACAGTGTGAAAGTTCAAGTTTATTAAGTAGTGATGGTTCAAGTTGTTAAATATTTTAAAACACAAATTGACATGAATCCAAAGTACACGGATGATTGTGCTGCCAAACAATGAAACTATATGGACTCTATGAAAAGGTTGTGGGGGTCCCTGCTTCATCTTTCTCTCAACTAAGGGGTCCTTGGCCTGAAAACGTTGAATTTGTTCAAGCACACAGACAGACACACACACACACACACACACACACACACACACACACACACACACACACACACACACACACACACACACACACACACACACACACACACACACATGCGCGTGTTCTGCCTGGCACGGTAGCAGGCATAATGATAACGCTACAAGGTCACACATTCAATCCATAGTCAGTGTGTCCCGTTGAAGTGTCCTTGAGCAAGACTTTGAACCTCCACCCGGCTCAGTGTGAGTCACTCTGGAAAATGGTGTCAGACAAATACCTGAAAAGCGAATCGAATTACACACATGCACCGCACGCACTCTTGCACTGCGCACACACACACGCGCGCACGCGCACACACACACACACACACACACACACACACACACACACACACACACACACACACACACACACTAGTGTTGATTTTGACAGCAAATATTTATTTTATTTTAGTCATAATCTTTTGAATAAAATTCCATTTAGTTTTAGTCATATTTTATTTTAATCATGGAAAATGTTTTAGTTGAGGTTAGTTTTAGTCGACTAATAACATGAGTTTTTACTTTTAGTTGACTAAATCTACAGTTTATTTTGTCATTTTGGCGGGCCTTGATGGCTGATTTTACACGTGGTTGCATACTGAAAATAGCAGATCTACAAGCTCACAACGCGTCGCAGCGCAACACCCTAGCGTAAGACCCGAGCGTAACACCCGAAAGCAACACCCAAGCGCAACCAAACATAAAATTACTTTTATTGGATCTCTTCTCCACTGGTCCCTCCCTAACATTTTAGTGCAGTTTTTATTTGTTGACGAAATTGTCAATCTATTTAGTGTTAGATTTAGTAATCATAGCTTAGTATTTAGGTTTTTCTTTGTTCTTTTTTGTCAGTGAAAAAAGGTAGTCGACGAAGAATCTTCGTCAGTTTTAGTCGATGAAATCAACATTGACACACACGCACGCACACACTCACGCACGCACGCACGCACGCACGCACGCACACACACACACACACACACACACACACACACACACACACACACACACGTACGCATGCATGCAAACATGGCCAGAGCTTTGGGAGTGCTTCGAACAGTAGTGATAGTGTTTATTCCGGTTCTCTCCCTCAACAGAAATTCAAGACTCCATGGCGACGTTTCTTCACCTCCATGCCTGTGTATGCCATCATCGTGGCCAACTTCTGCCGCAGCTGGACCTTCTACCTGCTCCTCATCAGCCAGCCAGCGTACTTCGAAGAAGTCTTCGGCTTCCCCATCAGCAAGGTCGGCAAACCTTTTAATGTCAAGGACTCCTAAATGAATGTATTTGGCCGCAGACCCCAATCTGAAAATATTTGTGCCAGGTCCCCTGATATTAGATTGATGTTGTTAAAACATTTTCAACATTTGGAGAAAATGGCAAATCTACAAGCTCACAGCACATCGCAACGCGTTGTCAGTTTGTAGATTGGATATTTTCAAATAACCAATGTAGGCTATATCAGCCTGGAATCCAGACGGAGGCGCCCACTCTGCAAAGTGAGACAAATCTGCAGAACGGAACAAATCAGTTTGGATTCCAGGCTAAATGTATTTAGGGTTGAAGTGGTTAAACAGATTTTGATGCTATATTAACTCATTTTTCTGGGTACCCAGTGAGCCCACTCAAGGATCCGTTTTGAGCACTGTTAATGTAGTGCACCTGTTGCACAGACACCTAAATACAACGTGTGAACACAAAATTGCCGCTCATACATTAATTTACTGATTCCCCCCCCCCCCCCCCCTCTCTGCAGTTGGGCTTTCTGTCTGCCTTGCCCCACTTGGTGATGACCATCGTCGTGCCATTTGGAGGACAGCTGGCAGACTACTTGCGTTCCAACAAAATCCTGTCGACAACAAATGTGCGAAAAATCATGAACTGTGGAGGTATGTGAACGTAAATGTAAAACAAATTGATTTTGATGTTTCATACATACATGCATACCGGTACATACATACATACATACATACATACATACATACATACATACATACATACATACATACATACATAAATACATACATACATACATACATACATACATACATACATACATACATGTTGTACGTACAATACAGTATGAATGTGGTTACAGTAGATTGTTCAGCATAAAACATGGAAAAAATGCAACATGAAAGAGATAGTTGAGCAATAAGCATGAGATTATTTAAATAGATAATGTGCTAAATAGTTACATGGTGGAGCTTTAACACGCTGAAGTGTAAATGCTCATTGATTGATTCCAAAATAGAGTGATCCTTTTAGTGACTGTGATATTGTCTAACCCTGCTTCCCCACAGGCTTTGGTATGGAGGCTACTCTGCTTTTGGTGGTTGGGTTCTCTCACACACGTGGGGTGGCCATCACTTTCCTGGTTCTGGCTGTCGGCTTCAGTGGATTCGCCATCTCAGGTATTACCTCGGTTGTTTTACCTGAATGGTAGAATAAAGTATGGTCACTCTAAATCCTTAACTCTGAGAGTGTAGAAATGTGTAGTATTCACAGATGCGTAAAATACAGTAGTTGTTTGTATATTGAGGGGATTCTTCCTGTGTAATAAGAAAATAAATATGTATAACTATTTCATGTATTTATACAATTTCATGTTTTAGTACTTACAGCACATTCTATTAGATCCTGTCACAAATGTTAATAATACAGTAATAACACTGAGTATTTTACTGTGTAAGATAAAGTTGTGTTTCAACTGCTCTATATTTAAACACTGAGGCAGCCATATACTCCTTCTTCTCCAAAAGCATCTAATGATCTTAGATGTTTTGGCTGGCTTTTTGAAGTATAGTTGAAAGGGAATTGTATACTTCTCCATTGGGTATGATTATCAATATAGATTCATTGGTCAGATACGCCTTCAGAAGGGTATCTTTCCTGAATATATTATAGTCTGTTGCGAGGAAAGTAAAAAAAAATCACAAGAAAAATCACAAGAAACTTTTCTTCCCCGACTGATTGCTCATTCACTGACTGATTGTATTCACAGGTTTCAATGTCAACCACCTGGATATTGCTCCACGTTATGCCAGCATCTTGATGGGTATCTCCAATGGTGTAGGAACGCTGTCTGGAATGGTGTGCCCACTGATTGTTGGAGCCCTTACCAAGCACAAGGTATAGCATGATACAACAATCACTATTTTAGATCCACTGAAAAGGGGCATTTCACCTCAATATTATTTTCTATGGGCGGCGCTCTTAGTAAGGCAATGTCAGTTGGTCAGCTGGTGGGTCATTGAGTCATTGGAACTGCTGGCAGGATTGCCATGGAATTTCATTTCCAACTTAGAACCCTTGGAACCCCAGTATGTTTTTGGTGAACACATGGCCTTTTCTCTAGCGCCAGCCTTAAGGCCTGATTATACTTGCCTCATCCCTGTAGCTGAGAGAGTCTGTGGATAGCCAATGCATACCTAATTCTGTTTATACTACAATTTGATGACTGCAGACATGAACACGTTCCACATACCGGTAAGCGCAATACACTTCTTCTAGAGGTTTCTAGCAGATACTTCCACTTCTGCCTGCACACTGACATCTCTTCTGACAGTAACAGGACTTTCTTTCCAAGAATTCACACATATTGGGTTGTCTTTCATAGGACGACTTATACAGATGCCGGTAGCCACAGTGGTTCTCCTCACTCAACCTCTTCTCAAATAGAGCGATCTTGTTTTTGTGCGCATGTGCAGTCACTGTACTTTTACAGTATGTGCATAAAGATGCGACTCTGAGGGGGCAATGCCTGCACGTAGTACATGAGCTGGAAATAGAATTACATCATGATGCCATCATACCTTCGTGGCTATGTGCATGTGGCAAGCATAATTTGGCCTTTCAGCACAAATTCTCATTTGTATTTCCAATGTAGTGTCTCAAAATTGAATAGGCAGATTGCCATGAAACGTAGTGCTTTCATGCTCCCCAGAGGATGAACCCTAAACATTTTAATGACCCCATGACCTTTCCTCCAGTGCCACCCACCACAGGCCAAAATGTAAACTTTCTTTTCTATTCTTTTTTCTTTTTTCTTTTCTTTCTTTTTTAGTGGGAGTGCAGGGTTCTAAGGATGGCAATGTTGGTCGGTTCAAACCACTTTGGTGCCGTTCAGTATAAGGAGAAGCATGACCTCTTGGGGTGGGCGCTTGTAGCGGTCACTGGCCGTTAAGCTGGGATGCCAGTCAGACTCTCGGTCTGACTAAATATAAGTTTTAGTTTACAACCGGCAAAACCCACAAGGGACAAGGGACTGATACAGGTATCAACCCTAAACTGTCAGTACACACTAAAAACCATAACAAGCATGAAACACACTCAGCTAAATTCAATGTATTTAAACAAACAGTGACAGTGTACAATTCAACCTCACAGCAGTTATAATTCAACCCAAGAGTGTATTCACTCACACAGAAGTTCGGCTCAATCGAAGGACCCTAAAAAGGCGGTCCACACCAAGAACTATTACTATAAATATGGCAGACTCAGAGTTCAAACCACAACTATAACGTGGTGTAACAGTGGTGAAAGATATAGTTATGGTTATTCGTGTGGACATTTGATGTTGATTGGATGTTATTGTCTCCTTAACAAAGTCTCCCTTTAAACTAAACAGACGTTATGTAATATCACATGCCCGAGAGGCTGTAGTGTTACTGTTAACATCGTAAATGCATGTTTCATGTTGTACATTACATTCTCATTAAATTGTAACATACTCATGAATTGGGCAGCATAAGTACAACTGTTATCTGTTATGCGTCAGTAAACATTAACAGGTTTGCCTGTGACAGTAGACACTCATTGACTACTATTCTTCTCCCCAATGCAGACCCGTCTAGAGTGGCAGAATGTGTTTCTGATTGCCTCCATGGTGCATTATTCTGGAGTTATCTTCTATGCTATCTTTGCATCGGGCGAGGAACAGGAATGGGCAGACCCTGAAAGCTCAAGCGAGGATAAATGTGGAATCCTTGACGACGATGAGCTGGCAGAAGAGTCAGCGATCGCCAGTGAGAGCATCATAGGACAAACAAAGACTTATGGAACGTCAGACAATTCTTCTGGACGAAAACGAGGTTGGAAAAATAACAAGGGGGCGACCATGCAAGACGAGGAGGATGGGAACCAGCATTGTGCAAATGGGAATTTCCAGGACAAGTACCAGTGATAAGGCCTACAGGGCCAATAACTTTCCTTTCACTCAAAGGTTGTGGCTGAAGGGTTAAAATGTACACCTGTGGAACTGTCAGAGACCATCTGAGAAGAGAACAGCGGTCATGCGTTATTTTATAGAGTTGTGTCTGTTCATTCATGTTAATGTGATTACTTGATGCAGAGGGTCTGTTCAGCCAGACATTCAGAATTACATGCAAATGTAGCCCCCATAGTTAGTACACTAAAGCCATAAACCAGAGCACAGCCCTATTGGCACGATGGGTTGTGTGTTGGTCTGGCGAGTCCCTGGGTTCAATCCCTGCTTCCACGCACCACTACACAAAGAACAACAAATAAACCAGAGGTCTATTTGGGATGGGTATTGGAAAAATTGTCAATATTTTAAAGATGGTTCGTGCAAGCAACCAAAGTAAATAACTTGAGAACAAATGGGAAAATGAGGATGATTATGACGAAGTCACTTTTACAATAGGTCCACTAACCCTAATCTACAAAGAGAATCTGAATGAACTGAATCTGAATCCAAATCAGAATAAAATGTGTGTTGATTCCAACCATGAAAACATTGTTTTAAATGTCTTGTGTCAGCTATGCAACGTGAAAAGAGATGTGTTTATGAAATGTGACTGGTTTCGTTAATGGAGCAGACCACAGTGTTAAAGTGATTCGCCTTCTTAATTTTGCTTGTACATATTTGCTATACTGTCCAGTAATGACACTTACCACTACTTAGCTTGCTCTACATTTCTGAGCAGGTTCTAGTACGAACATCCAGTTTCAACACAACTTCCATCATTGTTATTCATGGTGCTGGGAGACCGTTCACAGTAAAATGGACAATTCTGGTGTCTGGAAATTTATTTTGCTGTGTATGGAGGTGAATTCAGCACATTGCCCAATTTAACACAACATTACATCATTTCACATCACGCAATTGTCTGTTTATAATCTATTTATTATTTTGCTGTTTCTTTCCTTCTAGAACGGTTTATGAATGTAAGACAAAAGTAAAGCAGGGAAACTCAGGGAAGCCCCTGTTTAGAAGCATTTACAGTGCTGTGTCACTAAACTAAATTAATCTGCTGAATTTACAGCTTTGATTTTCAGTACTGTTAAAGAATAGAGAGCAGGTTTTGCACAAGAAATGGTTACACTATTGTTTGGAGAAAACAAAAGATATTGATTTGCCATGCACTTTACTTTAACACTTGCCAGTGTATTACATTATTATTTATATGAACATTTATCTTTTAAAAGCATAGATTGCCTCAACGGTTTATTATTCAATAACATGAACGGAGCTGCTCCTAATCTAATGTTTATTCAAATGTTGATTGAAAAAATTACATGTGCGTACTTCACCAAGAAAGTTAAATTTGTCAGATGCTTCAGTGGAAAAATAAATAACACTTTGAAACTCCTACCTGTCAACTGAATGTACAGTATACCTGAATCATTATTTCAGCTTGTTACAATATTTTTGCTCCCCCTGTTTCTTTTATACAGTATGACAGTTAGAGGCTTGTTACATTATCTGGCAAAACTAGTTAACAAAACCGCTTGTCTTTAACACGGCCTGTTTATGTTGGTGGGCTCAAATTAGATGACTCCACAGAGTGCTCTGTTTTCCATCATCCTGTGGTAAACATCCTTTGTCTTATCTGTCTTCTCCCCAAGTTTACTTCATTCTCACATTTGGATATAATTAGGCCTACTTGAAGCGATTCTTCCCGAAAAGGCCTTGTGATGATAGTAAACTACAACTGTATCACATCATTGTAACACTCTCACATTTTCTTGTAGGCCTACGTGTCGAAATGTGAAAGAATCCCAGAAAATATTCAAGGTTATGGACCTTGTTACTGCCCTTTTTTCAAACTTTCCTCGAGATCTTAAATGTCATACACTATGCCAAGTTATTGCTTGTCGTTAAAAGCTATTATCAGTCAACAAAAAAATACAAAATAACATGAAACATAACCTAAATGTTGGGCTTGCTACTTTAGAAATGTAGCTGGTTGGTTACTCTTTATAAAAAGTAACTGAGCTGTTCTAAAAGATCTCTTAAAATAAGTAGACATAGCTACACTACAAGTTGAAAGTAGTTACATTTAAGCTTCTTTGTACATATGTGGGTTGGTAATGTGGCTGAGGATGTGATGACACTGATTGATTGAATAAACATACTGTATAAAAGCTACAAATGGATGGATATGGAGCATTTCTCTCTTTGATTTAATGGACAAAATGCAGTTAAAACTCATCTATACTATTTTATGTTGTGCCACTGAAAATGTTGTCATATTAAGCTATATGACAAAATCAAATCAAAACAAATGCTTAAAACGCAAATCACTCTGAAAGTAGTGTAGTTAAACTAAGAGCTTAGCTTCTTATATATAATATATAGCCTACAGTACTGCCCAACACCAATTAACCTTTTCCAATTGCTAACATGCCATGACAAGAACATAGGATGTAAGAGGAGAGTAGAACATCACATTTCTAACTGTCGCTGCCGGATGGAGATCTGTCTTTGCTTTAGCTGAGGCCATCATGGCCAACCCATTCCCCCCATGTCTCTCAAACACAGACCAGATAGTTCACAAACAGCTGGCAACCAATGGCAAAGGTTCTGTTTATTTCAGAGGCACTGTCTGTTGACTCAGAAGGGCCTCTTTGGATGGAGCAACAACCCATCAATGATTAAGCTCTTGTTTTTGGATACATTAAGATTTATAGACACACAAGAACCATTAAATTGTTGATACATTTCTCCTGAATGGTTCTCCCACTAATGTACACTTGCCTTCCTGTACCGTATGTGAACGCTCAGCATCATTAATCTGAGGATGTAGACTTATTTCTCTATTTTCCCAGATCAAGGACCTACATTATAGAGTGCTAAATACCACTCAGTCTTCTTTTAGTTTTTTCTAGACTCTCATAGATGTGTACTACAAATAACTGTAAAATCCTCTTGTGTGTTTTGAAATCGAAAGGTCAACCAATACAGTACAGCTGTTGCTGCGATGAGATTCCATATGAAGCAGAATGTTTCCATCCAGTGATATAAAATATAAACCAGAAGACTGATAGCAATGCTGTTGTCCAGTTGGCGTGTACTCGTCATGCTATCTGCTTGTGCTGCTAATGACTTGGTGTGATGTGTGTGATGTTATTGTATGTGGGAGGGATCTCGGGTCTGAGGCTTCATCCTAGATAAAGAGGGATTTGGGGAATGACGGCAGAAAGGGGAGGGCATGTCTATAGACAGGAATGGACAGTTTAATTAATAACCACCATCCCTTTCTCCCTGACCCCAACTGGTCTCACATACTCTCACTGGAGGCCAGACAGAAGCAGCTATAGTAGCCTAAATGATCATTAGCAAATACTGATGCTGTAGCTCAAAGCGTGGACACAGAGACAGGCTGGAGACAATTAGGACACACAAGAGACATCACCTAACAGGAGTAAGTATAGCATGTGCAGTACTGAGAGTCCAATAAGAATCTATGCTATGTGTGCCACTGTGGAGAGGGCTTGCGAGAACGGCTGTGTAGGCTGGGGTTTCCCGGGGTTTAGAACTCCTCGTGGGCTACGGCTCCATCCCAGGGGAAATTAATCGATGTTAATTAAAAAAGAAAAGCGGCAGATGAGATTTATAACTGTAATGGTTCGTATGTGCCACTGTTTTCGCATGGCTTGATTAACCTTCCATGTTCATTGTGGCCTTGCGACTTTTTTGTCTTGCCACAGAGGCCATAGGGAAGGCTTCAATGGAACTACATTTTGTTTTATTTTGTTATTCAATTACCTTTATTTGATTATCCAAAATGCTGCATGGTATGACAAAGCAATCTGTAGCCTATGTGAGTGTGTAATAGCAAAATACATATTTTAACACCTGTAACAGAGAGCATTGTCTCAGTAACAGTGTCAGTCAGGGAGGCCTTTTGCCACCAACATTCATCCCCCCCACATGGAAGCAGCGTGTTAACATCTCCATGTGGGAGAGAAGAGGCGTCAAGTGTGTTGAAGTAGAAACGAAGTTAATTACTTTCCAGTGAAGGGAATCCAGGCATACTGTACACTACAGTACGTACATTATACTTCTACTGTAGCTTCACATAGCTAGACAAATGAGAATTCATTTGAAGCTCTTAAAGGGTGGAGACAGAGCTATCACTCACACCTTTCACTCATTGTTCAATGGTTCTGTTGCAGAATTGGACAAAGGCTTGCTGCTGCTTTGCGTCTGATCACGTCTTGTGCATTCTGAGTTGGGGCCCTGCCACCCTCCTGGATGAATGAGTGGGTGGGCCACGATGCCAATGTGGTGGGACCATTACAAATCCCACCCAACGATGGATTCCCCTTATCAGAGAGCTCACACTTTTTTGGTAAGTCCATGTGACCACTGGTTGTCTACTAGAGAGCTGATATCCTAATGGCTAATTTATACTGATTATACCGATTATAATCTGCAAAATGTGTCACGTTTTTTTTTCTCTCTCTCTCTTCCGGTGAGTCATACGGTTTCATGAAAGATAATAAATTAGGAATTAAAAATATACCATTCAGTAGCCCCTACAGGCCAGTGAGCTAGTTCCATTGTCCAGATGTGAAAACTTCACACATTACCAGCCTACTACCTGTAGTGATGCGAGGAAATGTGACTGTCAGGTTAATGAGTAGCTATGACAACCTTTGCTCCCCTTGGCACTCCTCAAGCAAGTGTCGAGCTGTTCCATTACAGAACTACTGTTCCAGAGTGTTTATGGAGAAAGGCTTCTCATCAAAGGGAGCAGAGGAAACATGTTTAACGATAGGTAAACCAAAGGTACGAGCAAATGTAGAGCTTCAGACTAGAGTCGGGATATTGTGAACAGAGCAAAGAACACCCATATGGGTTCTGTGGGACACTGAGATGGCCATGGTCCAGACAAAGTCTTCAGGAGGTCAGTGTACAGTTATCATCATACATGTATTTGCTTTGATTCAGAACAGAATTGAATGCTACATGGGATTCTACCTTATAGATGACAAGATGTGTGTTTTGCATGGACGTTGTAAAGGCTACTGTGTGTATTTGTATTTGTGTCAAATGATGTGTTATCAAATGATGTGTATAGCTAAAGAATTTAGCTATACCTTTTCTCCATTTTTTTTTCTGTTAAGCACTTGTGCTTCATTTTCTGCTCTGTAAAGCACTTTGAGCTGCATTTCATGTCATGAAGGGTGCTATACAAATAAAGCTTTATTATTATTATTATTATTGTAATATCTTTGGGAAAGTCCAATAGCCCTTTGTAATTTTACAGTAACATTGTGCTCTGTGAGAGTGAGTTGTTAATCATTTATGGGTTTATTACTATCCACTGCTCTATCGTTATCCAATGCCTGCAGCTTCTGCAGGGACACATTTAATATCATTGAATGACATCTTCAATGAAAATCCCTCACCACATCTTGAAAATGACAGAATACTTCCTTATGAGACGTCATAATTACAGTTTACCATATTGATCCTGTCATAAAACAGACAGAAGGCGTAAACCTCCAAATTCACACAATCTTGAGCACTGATTTAACTCTGAGAGTTAAATCAATGCTCATTATTTTGCTTTTCAGCTGTTGTTGGATATATCATTATAAGCAAACATTTCCAAAACATTGAACTTGTAGATCTGTTATTTTCCCTATTTGTCATACAGTTCAACAAAGTGTGCTGGGCTTAAGTGGTCAACACCAGTGGTAATATAGCGTTCATCTTATTTCTCTTCCTCAGACATTCTGGCAGACCAAGGGAGTCCGCTGCTCCAGGATCCAGACGTTTTGCCCTTCACCGGCTATCCCAGCATGCAGTACTCATCTATGGAGCCGGCCATGTGCTCGCCGCCATACTATTCCACTCACAATTACTACCCCCAGTACAGCGGAGAGGATTGGTACTCACACACAGGGATGTACGAACTGAGAAAGGGGGCGCAGGAGGTTACCTATGATGCTGAGATGGAGGAGGTACCTGCTGCACTGCCTGCTGGCTGCAAGAGAACCAGGCAAACATCTCAAGCTGGAAGGGTCAAAGGGGAGGAACTGTGTGTCGTGTGTGGGGACAAGGCATCCGGTTACCACTATAATGCTCTCACGTGTGAGGGATGCAAAGGTAAGGTTGTCCCAATATTCAAATTGAGAGTTAACCACATTTACCCTGGCACACCTATTTTAGTATAACGGGCATTGCATAACAGGGTGGGGCATGCATTCCCTATTTTCATTGCTCCCAACTTGCATTTTTCCCAAGTAGGCCGGTGCCCAACGGGTACAGGTCTAGTAATTAAAAGAAATAGTGATAATATCAGGTCTACAACCTCGGCTATTTTCGCTATTCATCATGAGTGACTAAGTGATGTAAATCAGTTTATTGTTAACCTATACAGTGCTGAGCTTTTCAACATGAAGTAATACATTCCTGTTAAAATGGCACCACTATATATAGGTCCCAACAATGAGCACCTCAACTCTGATGCTTTCAGTTTTAATGGTATTGGTAGCAGGCGTAAAGTAAATCTTAGAAATTCTATGTAATATATGTGATATTACTTAATGTGTCTCCCCCAAAAAACAGGGATACACTCACAGTGCTTGTGGTAATTAGCCTTTTTCAATGACTTAATTTTAAAGGAACAATATAGCAGAATATAGGCGTAAATGTCCTTGCACGTTGCTGCAAATCCGAAATCCCCCAAAAAAACATTTTCAGGCCAAGGACCTATAGCTGAGAGAGAGAGAAGGCAGGGACCCAGTGTGGCGACAGCTACGAAAAACTGAAAAGATCTCGAGCTAAAAAGTGTTGAGCAGTTGATTTTCATTACAAGTGTTTTCAGGGTATTAGTCATATTGTACATCTATTAGTGTGTAGATTATATATGTGAATTGCATTAAAACCCAATTCCATCAACTGTTGGTAAAGTGTCACACTATATAATTTGTGGAGTAACATCTTGTCAGTCAAATGAACATTGACCATCAATAAGTAATTTCCATACTCATTAGGCAGGAGGCTGGCTGATTAAAGGGACAATAATGTTTATTTCAGCATGTTGTTGTGCTCTACAATTTGTTCTGTGTTTGATTAGATACCAACAGAAAGATTACTTCATACATGCAGTTCAAGTCTAGCTGTCACTACTTGTAACGATGAACCACTTGACGCAGATCCATAAAGAACAAAGGAAGTGTCCTTGAACTTTGAAACTAGTCAAAAGCAAGAATGACTTTACAACCCGACTTCATGTAAAAACAATCCACTTCCAGAAGTGGCAGCCAAGATGTGGCATTTGTTTTTACGATGCTGTGGTTTTGCTCTGGTTCCTACCAAACCACAACGGCAATGGATATGCGTGTAATTCCACACTGTCCGGTGGGACAATGCCAGGAGTGCCGCCACCGGTGTGTCCTGCCATTTGCCCGAGAATCGCTTTAGGTCTAGCTGCCTGTACCTGGTACAAAGGCCAGATTAGGTTCCCTCTCAGCTTTCTGCTGTACAATGTGGGGGGAAACCTGAGCTGTGCAAAACGCTAATGTATTTCATTGTGCTTAATGTTCTATGTCAGAATGTCTAATAACTGTTCCCAAGTGAGTGCATGTGGGTCACGCTCTGATACACTCTGGAACATTGCCAGGTGGGCTTGGGGGATCCTCTCGATACAATTCTTGGAACACAGTAGCCACACACTGGCCGTTCAAATGTTCACTGTTATCCTCTGTATTGTATATGAAGTCTACATTCATGTTCAAAAAAGGATAGAGAATTGATAACATTTATACCATCTCTTTGTGTGTGTTTTAAGTTCCAAAAGCCATGTCTTTCTGTAAGCATAGTGCTCAATTTATACTCTGTCATGTGACAGAGCATAAATTAGGCATAAATCTGACTCTGACAGATACTGACATCTTTTGCCAACCATGTTCAGGCTTCTTCCGACGAAGTGTAACAAAGAATGCTGTGTACAAATGCAAGAGTGGAGGAAACTGTGAAATGGACATGTACATGCGCAGGAAATGCCAGGAGTGTCGACTGAGAAAATGCAAAGAGATGGGCATGCTGGCAGAATGTGAGTAGGCTACTATTGCTTGTCAAAAGCTGTTGTTGGCACATAAGATGACAGTTGAATAATGTCATCATGAGCAGGGAAATCCAGCAAACATTAATTAATTTAAGGACTGTTTGGTCCTTCGCTCTACCGGCCCATCTAAGATCTCATTTCCTAATACAGAGGCAAATTGTAGACCATAAAATCTTTAACCACACTTTCAACCCTCTATTTTGGGCATGTTATGTTATCATGATACATTTTATTATTAGCCCCCCCACAAAGTAAACAAAAGCTAAAATTGCAGATTTAAAAGCTCACAATAGGCTACATTGCAAAAAACAAGTGTGAGATTTTGAGAAAATATTTGAAAACAACTGTTTCTTTTTTTTTTTGAATGATTATTATGATATTAATCATTGTTATAGGCCTAGAGTGTTTGTTCAGTAATAATTGGTCTCTCCAAATGTGCAGGTGGGACACCAATTAGATTCAATTAAAGAACCCATTCATCATCTCCAATTGTATAGTGTTTCAATTCCAATTTCATCTGCTAATTGTTTTGTTTCCTCACTTCCAATTCCCTTGTTTATACAGTATCCTGCTGTATCAGGTATCTCTCGTGATTGGATGAAATTTACATCCTTTTATGTAAAAAAAGCGTCAAATGCCTATTCCGACAGCAGAGATTATTATGGGAATATAGAGCTATTTGACAATTATTTGAACAAAACACAAAATAAGTGCTTATTATAACAGTAGCCGTAATAATTTAATGATCTCATTCTGTTATCCTGAAAATACACTGTGTAATCTTATTTGTATATTTGCCCTGGGCTGTTCCAGCAACAGGGGAAACTGGCATGAAATCAAGAGTGTTAATTTAACTTTAAATGAGTCAAAGTTAAATATACTTTGAAAGCTCTCAGAGTTAAATGAACACCCTGGATTTTACTGTGTGTATTTGGAGTTGCCATTGGTAGAGATTAGGACAGAGTAAGCTCCTGTTGCTCATGAATACTGCAGGTATGTTGTGATGAATATTGCAAGGTGGTTTGGCGGGTGTGACCCTAACCTGCCAGTTAGGGTCCTGGAGTTCATGTTAATCAGAGACACGCAAGTTTTGACAGCTTTTTACAGAGTCTTTACTCTGAAAGTATAGAAATGTACCTACAGTATATAAGGGTCGAGGGTCGACCCTATCTCTAACCCTAACCCTAAACCTAGCCCCTATGGGAGTGTCGCCACTCCGACAATAAGAAGTCAATTTCGGAGTGGCGACATGTCGGAATGGAGAGAGCCTCCCATAAGGGTCAATCTGTTCACTTTAATTGTTAGAAATTGCTGTGTACCGGTAGATTAGAATCACTGCTGTTGTGAGGTATTTAACACGGTTTTTGTCACTTTTGGCAGGCTTGTTGACAGAGATCCAGTGTAAATCTAAAAGGCTGAGGAAGAATACCAAGGCCTCCCCTGGAGAATCCACTGGTGACGACACAGAAGGTACAGACATTGGAGACAACAAACAAGTCACCTCCACAACCAGGCTATCAAAGGTAATCCCAACCGGATGCTTTCTCCAGTTGGGACACGCACAGTTGATTATTGGAGAAATTAATCAATAATTGCAAATAATGGCCACAGTCACTGCAAATAATGATCAAATGTGATTGCTGTGAATGATGACATACTAAAGCCCTGACTCACTGTGCTTGAAATTATTCTTAATCTCTTAGCCTTGCGCTTCATAAATATAACATCAGTTCTAATGCCTGCTGAGCTAACTGATAGATCATATAACACTAATGCCTCAACTTTACAAACAGTGACAAAAAACTTCTGTTGTTGTTCTTTTTCATCCAGGAAAAGGTTGAACTCACTCAAGAGCAACAAACGCTATTGAATTTCATAGTAGATGCATACAACAAACATAGAATCCCTCAGGATATGGCCAGAAAACTGGTATGTTACTCTTGTCAAGTTTTTCACAGTTCTTCTTCTTTTCAAGGTTCCATCAATGAGATCTCACAGCACACATCTATATGTTTTTATGTATACAGGGGGTATCATAAAGTTAATATCCTTTACCTGAGATTAACGGGCACAAAACGCCACTGTTCTGGTAGCACAGCATTCTGCTGGTGGAGCTTATGCAACTTGTCTTATCAGCATGTCCTCTGTCTCACTGTCTCAGCCTGATCTCTCTGTCCCACTGGTGTGTGTTCGTTTTGTCTATCCAGCTCCAAGAAGAGTTCAATGCAGAAGAAAACGTCCTCCTACTGACGGAGATGGCAACGAGTCACGTACAGGTCCTTGTGGAGTTTACCAAAAACATTCCAGGTATAAATATCTCAGCTAATGTTGTTTTGGAGGGAATAATATTTGACTACATCGAAGTAGTCAAATGCTACCTTGATATCGCTGTTGAGAACACCAAAATCCATAGTCTTAACCACATGAACTCTAGAATCCGTATTTGTGACATAATAATATAATAGGTGAACATTTGGCAAAGATTTATGACCATTCTGTGAAATGACCAGATCTACAAGCTCACAACCTGTTGTGTTGCAAGGTCACGTGTTGTGAGTAAGTACAGACCATGGGGGACCCCAGACAATGATGTACACTATATAGGGTTTACAGTAAACTGCTTCATTTAAATCTGAAAGCGTAAAACTGTACGGTACTGGAGTCAGTTATATGTTCCATGCATAATACAGTATACAGTAGGGGAATGGAGTGATACAGTGATATCAGTGGTTGCAAAGGCCATAAGGTGTGTGGTAAGGTGTAAAGAATGGTACTGTATGGTCCCTCTGGCAGGTTTCTTGGCTCTGGACCATGAAGATCAGATTGCACTGCTAAAAGGCTCAGCTGTGGAGGCCATGTTTCTGCGCTCGGCTCAGGTCTTCACTAGAAAAATGCCCTATGGACACACAGAAGTGCTGGAGGACAGGATACGCAAGAGTGGTGAGGCCACCAAGAAACATTTAATGATTTGCTACAGAATATGACAATACATCCTTGGGTTGGACTTAGAATATCTCAGAGTTCAGTCATATTTGGATTTTGGATACAGTGAGCACAAATGGCCCATAAATATCCCATCACCATCACCATCACCAAAATACAGTCACACAATGGAATTGGTATGACAAATATACAGACAAATACAGTATAATATGACAAATATGAAGTTATTAATTATTGCCATATTGATGTAAATTGTAATCAGTACATTACTTGAGTAGGCTTCATTCAGGGGGTGCAACATTGGTGTAGTGGTTAGTGCATATTATGCCCTTCATGCGGAAGGTGAGTGACTCAAACCCTGCCTACGCCGACGTCAGCAAGGGGGAGAAAACAGCCAGCCCCATGGCCTCCCCTAAGTAGAGAGCAACACAAATCTTGTGAAATAAAATGTCGTCAACCAATCATCAAGGACGATGATACACTCAAAACTTTTCAAGAAAAATCCTTCCATTATACTTTCTACTCACTTTCCAAACAGACTTGTCACTCTACAATTCACAGAAGAGTTATTCTTTTGAAATTATCAGCTGAATTTCCACATCAGGAGGTAGCCATCTAGGCCGGGCAGACAATCAAACATTCCAAACAAATCTAATCCCAACTGGTGTGATAGAGCATAGTGGATGTATATTTATTTGTACTTTTCTACATTTGGCTGCTTATACACCTTCATGAAATTGCGTTGACTTAAAAAAAGTAAATGAGGAAAGGGGACAAAACTTGTGAGAGAAACAAAATCAAAATGCAGAGATGTGATTAGTCAACCCAGCTATGAGGTGGACGTGGTGATTATCAGAGGCTCTGTAGAAGCTACTTTGTAACGTGATCTATATTGTTGGAATTGTCAAAGTTTAATAGTTACTTATTACTTCTACGACTACTTTTACATGAGTAGGGAATATGTGTATACTTCTTCTACGTCTGTAGAGGAAAATACTCCTATTTTGAAGTGTGACCTTCAGGGACCCTATCAATCCTCTTTTCCATCTTGTGCAGCAGACTAGACTGCACACTCAGCACCGTGACATACTGAGGGGTCAACGTGCAAGCCGAAACAGCCAAGTCTAGGCAGGTTTATCCTGAATAATGGATTAGCTTGCTTCTGATGATGCAGCTGGGAGCTGTGTTCTGACCTGTTGATTCCAGCCTGGGTGTGGATTACACTTGCAAGCCGACCCTTGTTGGGTACAGTTTCATTCTGTTGTGAGTCTGGGCACTGTCTTAGGCCCGTAGAAGAGATGTCTGAGAATTTACCACATCTAGCCTATCAGAAATACAGTTTACCAATAATAACATTCATGCATGACATGTATCATAATCATAAACTAGAAAAAGTGCTCCTCGGAGCACAGGTCTCCGCCAGGTGAGGTAGGTTAGTGTGGGCCAGCAATGTTCGAAAATTCGACAATCAGGATGCAATGAGAAAAATCGGACAGATCCGTCTTGATCACTTGACTTGACTATAGATGTGTACTGATTTGCATGATTTTTATAAAAACATTGTAGGAGTAATCCATATACCGTATTTTCCGGACTATAAGGCGCACTTAAAAGCCTTTAATTTTCTCAAAAAACTACAGTGCGGCTTATAGTCCAGTGCGCCTTATATATGGATCATTCATTGACATTGACATTCCCTTTAGCACAGCTCCATCTGTTGGATGCATAACGCAACGGTAGCATCTATTATGTGCGCCTTATAGTCAGGTGCGCCTTATATATGAAAACAGTTTGAAAATAGACCATTCATTGACAGTGCGCCTTATAGTCAGGTGCGCCTTATAGTCCAGAAAATACTGTACATAGTTTTACACAGATCGGTGGAGTTATAGATAATCAGCCTTTTATAGCGCCACCATGAGGCTGATGATGATTTCAAGTGTCATTGGCCTAATGCCAATGTGCATGCAACATTTCACAGAAATTGCACACTGTGTGATTTGAGGCATTTTGTTCAAAACGGAGCACTCCCTCAAACTTTGGAAGCCAATGTTACTGTAGCCAATCAGGATGAAATATGAAAAATATAAAAGACTTTCGTTTAATGACTGTAGAGATACTGTGTACCGATTTGCATGATGTTTGGGCAAAATCTGTAGGAGTACTGTAAAAGAATTGTTTAGCAAAAAGCTAAAACCGACCTCCTGGTGGCGTTTTGGGGCAGAAGTTCTGCTCTATTAAGCCCATAGATCTCTGTATCTGCCAGTCCTTTTATGCCAATATATGGAGATATCTGTATCTGTCAATCCTTGTCCCTGCAGTATATGCCCATAAATGGAGATGTCTGATGGAGATCCCTTATGCCATCAGTATATGCCCATATATGGGCATGACCCCTTTTGTGCCCATATATTGAGCTGACTGATTTGTTTGCTGATGCTATGATGACAATGAGGTTAGTGATTAGACATCACACTCCATTTTGGGGCGTAGCTGTATTGAGAACTCCTTATATGGTATGGTCATGAGCATGACGTTAGGTCTGTCGCCATACATAGGTTTATGAGCGGCGCTAACTGCTCCTACATCTGGCTTTGTCTGTATGTATGTATGTATGTACGTATGTATGTCCGTCCACACTTGGTTCATTGGTCGAGCTTCGCGGGAGATTTTTGAACTTAACAAAAGGCACCACAAAAGGCTCACTTCACACTAGGTGTGAATATTTTTATATTTTTAAGTTCTTATTATTTGTTATTGATAAGAAACTCGATCTGTTTAATTTGTCATACCTGCTGCATTTGAACAAAAGCCTACCCTAACTCTTTAAGTGGCAACATGTTTTACAACACTGATGGTCAATTTGTCAGAGACATGGAATCAGGAAAATAAAAAGTGTACAGTTATGTACTTGATATAATCCAGTTGGTTTTGGAGACGCAGGACAGGTTACCACTTGGGAGGAGCAGAGCACACTTGATCAAAGGAACACTTCTGACTGTCTATGAACTGAAATTGCTACTCATTTGTAATATCATGGCACAAACACATGTATATCTTTCCGCAGGTATATCGGAGGAATTCATCAAGCCCATGTTCAACTTCTACAAAAGTATTGGTAACCTCCAGATGATGCCAGAAGAGCATGCTCTACTCACAGCCATAACCATTCTGACACCAGGTCGGTATCAAATGTCCTTAAAGGACGACTTCACCACTTTTCAACCTATATCTTCATATAATTGGTCCTCACTGATGTTCACGATAAGATGGCTGCGGGAAGTTCAGAACCCGTCTACCAGTGAGTGATCGTTAGGCAGATCTAAAACAATCTTTTAAACAACATTATTTATATTTTTATTATCAGGAGAACATAGCATTCATTATAGAATAGTAACTTTTCAGGAATAGAAAGCCTGACGTTTCTATTAGCTGGGATACCTCATTAATGATGTCACTGGTAGACGGGTTTCTGAGCTGCCCACAGCCCTCCTATATGAGACACAGACAGAATAGCTATTTTATCATAAGCATTAGTGAGGACCAAGGCCGTGAAGATAGGTTGAAAAGTGAAGTCGTCCATTATGCAGAAAATACTGTTGCCATTGTTTGACATATTCTTCAACAGTCAATCAAGTCAATTCTTGATAACGTAAATCCTTGATTTACAATAACAGAACAGGCTAATTGACTTGTTTGTATAAACTGCCTGCGATCATAACTACTACTCCTAATTTAGACTGAATGCTGTTCCATCTGCGTTCTCCTGCAGATCGTCCATATGTGAAGGATCAGCCGGCAGTGGAGAGACTACAGGAGCCCATGCTGGACGTGCTGAGGTTGTTTTGTTCCCTGCAGCATCCCCAAGAGCCACAGCACTTTGCCCGTCTGCTGGGCCGGCTAACTGAGCTGAGAACACTCAACCACCACCACGCGGAGATGCTCACATCCTGGAGGATGAGCGACCACAAGTTCACCCCGCTCCTCTGTGAAATCTGGGATGTACAGTGACGTATGAGGCGGCAGAGCAGCTAGGATAGGCGTGGAGTCGGGAGTGGGGTTTTGCTAGTGGATGGACATAAGGTTGAAATGAACATATCAAGTTGAGCAACAATGTCATGCTCTTCCTCAGTGTATATATCTGGATTACATTAGGCTTTTGGAAGATAAGTATACAACATGTAATGGCTTTGTGAAAAACCTGGGACAGGTTTACCAAACTAACTATAGCCTATATTACATTAACAGTATAATGTTATTGATGTATTGACTCCAAGGCCAATGAAGTATATTTAATGAATAATGTTTCTGTTTATTCTACTGATGGTATTATTATTTTCTAGGCTCACATTACAATCTGATGTGAGTCTGTGTGAAGCTGTTCTCATTGTGTAGACATCTGAAACAGGCTAGTGCATCACACGAGGAAACTCCATTGAGGTACAAATCACAAAAATCATTTTCACTAAAGTAAGTAAGGTTTGTTCCACAAACTCAGCTTTCAATGAAATGTGTTTACTTAATGAAAATGCACACGTTATATTTTCTAGTTTATTTTGTTTTGGAAAGATCATTGCTCAAACAACTATGCCTAAATAACACCTGGACATTAAATATAAAAAACAGTTTCAAAATATTCAGTTTCATCCATTTTGATGGAACATAATTATCACATTAAAACTGTGGCAAACTATATGCGTCAACGTAATGTTAAAATTAACATTAGTGTCTTTATATTGAAATACAGTATTATTCCTCACATTTCATGTTGTTCTTGTAGAATACTCAAAAACTACAAAGAAAAGAAAGTAATATCTTTTTCAAATGCAGACTTATTGCTGTATTTTCAAGCAAAATCTGTTGCATCCAGGTTTCCTCTTATCTAGCAATAGAAGTAGCATTTTGTGCAGGAAAAGTGGCCATAATACACACACTGCATCAATTGTATCCGGTCGGTACATTTCTGATAGTGGTATTTTAATGGCAAACCTGTAGAGCAGGTGGTATGTAATGAGCATCACATAATGCAGTATAGAGAGACTTAAAGGAGTAGTTCACCCCAAAATGACTTTTTTTTCCTATTGATTACTCATGCCATGGAGACTAGAGTTCAATAATATGTTTTGGTTTTTGTCACATTCCTAAGACAAAAATTTGATTCGAGTAAATTTACCCCCATTGATTCCGGATGGGGACCCGTTTCGAAACGGGTCCCCATCCGGAACGAATGGGGGTAAATTTATTGTTATCGCATTTTTGTCTTAGGAATGCGACAAAAAACTAAAAATATTATTGAACTCTAGTCTCCATGGCGTGACTAATCAATAGAAAAAAAGTCATTTTGGGGGTGAACTACTCCTTTAATTTGCATCACCACACTCAACATTAAAACTACAATATACAAAATATTCATATAACATGTCACATAACATAACAAAATAAAAGTGATCATGTAGGCCTATGTATAAATCATGTTCTCACAACTAACATCATAAGTAAACTATACATTATGTACAGATTGTTTCCATGTGAAGACCAAAACATATATTGTTCTGATATCTTGTGTTCATACAGGATGTCAGGACTTCAACCAAACTTCTGTGTGGAGGATTTATAAAGATTGAGCAAAACCAAATTACACTGATTAATCTTCAAATTTGAAATATAAACAATAATTTTCCACTAGTTTTTCCACTAATTGTGTGCATGCAGACAACTGTGCTTTCTATGACAACTAGGAATAAATAGGCACATAGCTCCATCTAGTGGAATAATTTGACAACATTCTACATCCAGCTCCTGTTGGAGTATCATGTAATTTGTAAATGAGTGAATATGCTTGCTGTATTTATTGTCCTCAAAATGCACAAATGAAAGGAATTGTATTCCTCTTTTTTATCAACAAAATTAATCTATATATAGATACACAAACTAACGAGTAGAATGTTGGACAAATATAATAAAAGTTCAGATTTATTTTAATTTTATTTTTAGTATTTTTTTTTGTTAAAAATCGCACCATGGAGGGGTCAGTGTTTAGAAGTGAGTTCTGTCCTCGGAGGTGGTAATGGCAGGCGGCTCAACTTCAGGATACACCAGGAAGCCAGAAAAAGTGGTGTATCGTCCCTGGTTGCTGTAGACAGCGTAGCGTTCATCCTGCTGACTGTACAACCACACATCCTCACCCTGCTTTAGAGACAGGAGCAAGCTTTGGCTCTGCATCTCCCTGCGCTTTGACGTATCCTCATCAAACACCATGGCCTGCACCACACCACCCCCCGTCATCAGCTTCACAGAAACAGCCCTGCGAGGGTGCTTCCCCACAGTGAAGGCAAAGTAGTAGGCCCCGGGAAAATGGCAGGTAAAGAGACCAGAGGTTTTGTTGAAGTGGCCCCCAATGTTGACATACTCCACGTCAAAGGTTAGTGGCTGCTTGTCCTGCTGCTTGCTGCTCTGTCCCAGGACTGTGGATGTTCGCGCCACTGAGAAGGCAGACCTTGGTTGCTCAAGTGTTTGGCCACTGGTCCAGCTGTTCCGGCGATCCCCCAGAGGGGGACAGTCGGGATAGGACTGACCAGGTGGAGACAAGTGGTTGTTAACATAGCTGGTTGCGGAAATGTCAGGATAGACGAGGTAACCAGAGAAGGTGATATAAGGGCCGGCGTTGCTGTACAGAGCATACTGAGGACTGGCCTGTAAAAGCAGCCACACTGTGTCCATAGCTTTGAGACTGATCATTAAGCTTTGGCTTTGAACTTTCCTCCCTTTCTTGCGGTAATCGTCATATGCTATAGCCTGCACCTCCTCCCCATTCTTTACGAGTATGACAGACAGCATTTTCTTTGGAAATTTCCCCATGGAGTAGGAGAAGTAGTAGGCCCCGGGGATTCGACACCGGAAGTGGCCTGTATCTGGGTTGAAATCCCCTCCTGTATTGACCAGGAGCCTATTGAAGGTGACCACCTTCTGGCTGCCTCCCTGTACACTGTTGGTCCGTGTGGCAGAGAATGCAGAGCGGAGTCCCGTTGTTACTGGAGGAACACTGAGGGACACAACTGACCCCAAGCAGGTGATCATACCAAATAAGCAAGCTATATACCAGTGATTTCTCCCATGGGCAACGCTACCTGAAAGATATAAAAGAGAAAACAAATCACTCTTATGTGATATAACTGAATGAAAGCAAGAATTGTACTACAACTGAACATTTGAGTTGTTTCGTTACATTCTTTGCAAAGCAATGCATTTAAAAACTAAATACCGTCATCAACGATGGCTGAATTCACAATTGTGACTGTGTCTTCTGCGTATCAGACAAAAGATTAATTTTGTAATGACACTGGGTCAGCTAATATATGAGTGGGTGAGGATGTCTGGCTGTCTGAGCCCTGTCAGGACGGATCCTGCCACTCAAATCAAACACACGGTGGAAGCAAGAGCCCCTCTAATTCAGCTGGTATTGTCTGTTCACTCTGTGCACTGAGAGAAAGGGGCTCGATTAGGCACTGGTTCATCTGTTCCTGTGTGTGTGAACAATGGAACATTTTGGAGGGTTGGTGAGGTGGGGTAAGTCATTGGGAGCTATTTATGCAAGCACAGAATGCTAAAACACACCTAATAAAAAGTGTATTTTATAAAAGCCTTGTTATTACATATCTCACAATGTTAGTGGTCATTTGGGGATAGGTGCCTTTGTGGTCATTTGCAGTTATCATTATTATGACAATACACAGTAAAATCCTGACTTTTGATTTAACTCATATGTAAATCAGTTCAATCAATTCTCAGTATTTTTGCCTTTCTAGTTTTATGAGGAAGAAGATTTAATTTGCGGGTGGTGTATAATTAATTTCATGTTTCTGTTCAGGATCATATAGGAGCACCGATATTTTTTATTTAACTTACATGCAACACAAGTGTGTACCTAATCTGTAGTCAAAGTGTTTACATTAAAACAAATTGTTGCTTTGTATAGCGTCCTTGATGATTAGTAAACAAGTGGAAACCTCACAGCTGTACATGACCAATAATTATAGGCTTAGAATGTACACCTAGTAGTTTGTGCAATCTACCATTTGTTGTCTTTAATATACATATTTCACATCTAATAACAGATATTTAGTGCTTAACAACAGAGTTTTCCAATTAGTCTGTGTCAAGTAAGTGGAAGGATTTGGAGGCAAAAGAAGAGACAAAATACAACATCTTTTTAAAACAATACTTCTATGTGTAATTTGTTAGAGATCTCTTCATTGATCTAGATTTTTTTAAGGTGTGACTAACACAGTATAAAGTCAAACACAAATGTAATTACCGATTACATTTAACTTACGTTTAACTTTATACTGTGTATTATGTCAACTTAAGTATATCTAATTACTAGTTAGATATATCAGACAGTGACAGGTTAATTAATACCATACAGGTTTCACAGCAATCTCTCATCTGCTATTTTGTGACGATGGGAAATACCCAAATGTACAGTATGTAAAAAGTAAATTAAATATTATACAGGCAGTTCTGTTTCAGATTTTCAACTCACCTGTTCGGCTATGGCGATGCAGAGATTGCATGACTGTAGTCAGCTGGACACCTCTCCTGTCCATTCTTTCATAAAGCTCCTGTAACTGTTCTGTTGATGGCCAGGCCAGCCCTCTATCGTCTACCCAGGACCCCGGTTGGAAATGGGTTTTGTCCATAGGAATAGCCTACATCAGTAGGAGGGGCTCTAATAATCTTTCTTCCTTTAGCTACAAGTACCATGGACCATTCAACCATGATGGCTTGTTGGAGATTTTTCTGCAGTCAGTATATGCCGCAACCTATTCTCTCACTGCAGATCAGTTGTTAAATGTAAGGGAATTCTTACCTTATCATGATTATATGCCTCACTGTCCTGCCAATGTGGCATGCGCACACTCACTCACTCACACACACACACGCACGCACGCACGCACGCACGCACGCACACACACACACACACACACACACACACACACACACACACACACACACACACACACATCAATGATATTGTCACATGTCATATTCATATGAAATGTATTAAATATCACAGAGCCATTCTAGGGCTAAAGTAGGACTGAATAGAATAGAACATTATATACCACCATGGAAATTAGATGTAGGTCTATTTCTTGTTAATAATATAGTTGCTACAGTAGCTAACATATACCTTTGTTGCTATCTGCTCATCAGTGGTGTAAAGTAACTACTTACCGGTAACTAAGTACAATTTTGAGGTATTTTCAATTTCCAATACTTATACTCTACTACATCCAAATATCGGATCCAAATATTGTACTAAAAGTACAAATGTGTACTAGACTACAATTATTTGAAAACTTTAGTTACTAGATACTTTGCAGATATACATTCTAATGTTACAAAATATACATAAACCCTATTTCAAACATTTTGTAGCCACTTTTACTTTTGGTACATTTTGGTGATGCCAACACTTTCATACTTTTCCTCAAGTACATTTTGAATTCCGGACTTTTACTTGTAACAGAGTATTTCTACATTGCAGCATTTATACTTTAACTTAAGTGAAATATGTGAATACTTTTCCCACCACAGCTCATTTTTTAAATTTTCAAATATACAATCCAGAAGATCCAGACCTGTGGTGGTTTGACTGGTTTCATGACGCATGCAGACCGGAAGACGCGTGTTGCTGTCAATGCCAACGAAAGAGGAGAAGCATTGAGAGTTATACTGCTAAAGCCCGCATTAAAGACAAGATGGCAGGACTGCCCCGCAGGATCATTAAGGTACATTTAATAAAGAGTGTCACGCTGTCATTTTAAGAACAGATGTTCTGCTATTAACCACGCACAGTCCACATGGCGAGGTGTGAATGCATGCAGTCTTATTGAGGGTTTTCTGGTAGCCAGCGGTTAGCTTTGCGCTGGGCTAAAGTTACTTCCGTTTCGTCCCTGTTAGCTAAAACCCAAAAAGGCTGCTGGGTTAAAAATACACCATGCAGTGCTTTGGAAAGATGGCGGAGAAATGTGTCTCGTTGTTGCCAGGATGATCTTTTACAAATCATAAACTAATCACGAGACTACTATCTTAACTTCTTGCTGCTAATAGTGATCAGGTTTTGGGGGGGCTTGACAGGCTAGCTAGCTATGCTAAGCATGCTAGCTTGACAGCCAGTTCTGCAGTTGTGAGTGACGAAAAACCAGGAACACACATACACACAACAGCTAACAGGTTAACATTAGCTAGGTAGCTAACGCTAGCAGGTACTCCCTTTGTATCTCACTTAAACGTGTTTTTCTACTGGTAACTATTGCATCGGTGAGACTCAACCGTAACGTAGCCATGTTTTTAACTTGGCTTCCATTTAATAACGCATACCTGATAAACGTTAGGCGCTTTACCCAGATATGGTGGCAGTGCAGACTTTGCCGCAAGGCCTTGGCTTTGTGGGCCAGCCGTTGCAGGCAACGTTAGCCAGTTAGCTGCCTATTGCTGGTCGTCAGTCGTTAGCGTAGTAGGCTAACAGTAGCAAAGCAGAGGGGCGAAGTTGCTTAATTCATTCATTCATTGTTATGAAATGATATCACTCCAAAGCATTGACTCCTGTCACCTTTCCTTTCCTCAGAAATATCACTCCAATGTCAATACAACCACTACCTTGTATTATACTCGTAATCAATACATTGTATTATTACCTTGAAACCTTAGAAATGAGCTTGTCTAATATTGAAAGCTGACCGAATAATAAAGAAAGATACATCAGCATCACAGAACAATATAAGCACAAATAATTAAGCGGCATGTTTAAACAGTACATTTAGGATTCTAGTATGACTCTGATTATTTCACAGTGATCAGCAACTGTCTTCAGACATCTAGTACTGAAGATATGGCAAGGCTGAAAGAGAAATTGTGCAGGGCATTGATTAAGTAAATCACTACTAACTGCCTGGACATGTTTTTTTTTTTGTTTTTTTTACAATTATGAGTTTTTGTAAAAGCCATATTACTTTCGTTTTCCCATGATAACTAGCCCTAGAATGTAAGATATTCCTTATTGCATGTAATCCATATACACGGCCTTAAAGCACTGGATGCATTTTTGTGGATGGATCAATCTCACAAGCATTCTAATGAGAATTTGTGTAGCGATGCACTCGAGTTGCTGCAACCTAGGATCCACTCTTGTCATCTAGTATCATATCCATTTATAAGCTCTGGCAGAAAACGTGCATTTAGACAAATAACACTTTTCACACAGACAGCATTCTATGTATTTGACTGTGTTGTATGACATTCACACAGTAGCACTGAACACATGTACACTTTAGTGATGTGTCGTGATTCGTTCATAAGATTCGAATCATTAGCATGACTCGTGAACGATTCGTTCAAATCCCTGAAATGGGTCGTTCACACTCTTCCTTTAATGAACACATACGTATGGAGCTCACACATTGACAGATGTGATCACAACTGAACCTGCACCAACCGCAACACATCTGTCAATTTGTGTGCCCCATGACTATGTGCTCATTGAAGGAAGTTTACACACATGTTCAGTGCAGCTGTGCAAGATAAAGATAAGATACTAGATGAGAGAGCTCATCCCCAAGTCACAGCAATTCATTATTGGGTGTGTACACAATGGAGTGCTACAAAATGCTGCGGACTCATGCCGAGATGGATCCCTCTTTGAAAACACTGAGTGTTCTATGGCTGTCTGTAATACATACATACATACAATGTACTATGGATTACATGTATGGACGTGTTTTTGGAGCTGTGTGAAGCACAGGCTCCCTATACGTGGCCGTGTGGGTCTGTCTGTGTGTGTGTCTGTATGTAGCCTGAACTTCCTAAACTTCGGCACGCTACTAGTCCCACAGTTTTGCCACCACACACTCGCGCCATATGTCAAATCGACAGGCTTACTCGGGAATCGTGGGCTAGTAACTTGCTAAGAGAAAGGTTCAATAGTTTAATTGATATTAATTTATTAGTGAATTAATTTTCCCCATTGACTTATAATGGGAATCGCAAAAACTCACATTCAATTATTTGTCTCTCGCAAACCATAGGGGCTAGAGTTTCAAGACTTGGAGAGGAGGTTCATAATGATTTCAAGGATTAAATAAAAAATAATTGTGTCATTTGGCCGCATGGTGGCGCCATAACACCCCACTTTACGTTTTGGCCTGTAACTCTTGAACCGTAGGTCGGAAAATTAAAAATATTTTTTCCCTGGATTCCTTGGGTCATGACGCATCTCCCCATATAGGCCACGCCCATTTGCGCCATGATAGATTTTCCGCCATCTTGAATTTTCTCCAAAACACACTTTTTGCTCCTTTTCCTACATATTTTCTTCAAATGTCACAAAAATCGGTACACATGATCCACACACACACACACACACACACACACACACACACACACACACAGCTCCACTTCACACGGGTGTGATTTTTTATTAAATATTGTCATGGAGAGGTTCACATCATTTATCAAATTTGAAAGGAATCGTTTCCTCAATGTATTGTATCTATATGAATAGTTGCAAGTTAAGGGTTGTTCTGTCGTAAGTGAAGGACGTCAAAGGTGACCATACACGCTGAACAATAAATGTGAGTTGGTGAGAAAAGGTGGTAGGCCTGGGAACGGCTCTCGTGGCCCTAGCCCCTGAGTCCTTTTTTGAGCGTGTGACTGGGACTGGGAGCCCCTCTCTTGTCTGTGTTTTCACTGCATGGTTTTGTCTGTGGGTTATCTGAAACATTTCAGGAATCTCGCCCCGAGTTGCATTCACGGAAACTGAAAAAAGAAAAAGCAGGAGAGGTGGCCCTGGGCCAACTCTTTTTTTCCGAAGCCGCTTTCTTATATAGAATTGACATGGGTGTCTTATCAGTGAATGGCTGTGTCTCATCATAGTGGGTAGTGGGTACATTAAAGGCCACAAAGGCCTACTGCCACTGGATATTAGTATTGTGTTACTACTGTCAATCCGTCCTATGTTTCATAACTGATGTATGCCATAAAGACTGAATTTCCTTGGCTCAAGGTGGTCTATCTGTATGTTCACACAAGAGATTATATGTTAAATAGTTAAATGCAACAAATAATGACCTACTGTGTCTCAACTCCAAAAGTTAAAGGCAAGGACAGGCCACCACTGTTTAGAAAAAAAGAGTTCTTCTGTATGAAGACATACATGGCATGCATGCCTGTAGTTAACGTGATGAACGTGCCTTTCAGGTGTCTCGCCCAGTCTGCCTCATGCATACCACAGGCCATATCGGGTAGTCTACTCCTCTGTCACACTGAAGGTGTTTATTTCTGCAGGTCACCTGGCTATCACCATGAGCTGGCGGTAGTCCTGCTGCAGTAGTTGATGGGAATGCAAGTAATTGAGTCTCCTGTGGTGTGGTGGCTGGCTCAGTGTCACCTCTATAAGCCAGTACTGTATACTGCAGCAAGAGCAAGCAGGTTTACAGATCGGAATTCTGCTATGCTTCACAATTATAGCCCAGACCAGGAATTCTGCTATGCTTCACAATTATAGCCCAGACCAGGACACTAGCTGCAACAACTAAAAAGCTGGCTATAATGCAGCTCTTGGCAACCATTCTAATTTTAGCTTACTAATGACTTGAAACCTTTCACGGCCCAAAACATTTGTCCCTTCAGTTCAAAGACAGAATTTGATTTTAAAGATGGAAATTCTGGAACACGTGGATCTGATCAAAATATAAAAACTCCCATCAAGACATGTCAAAATGTTTTTTGCAACTGACTAATTATTTTCATATTCATTTAATGATCCCATTATTGGATGAAACTACAGTATGCCGTTGATTTATTTAGCCCACCAAGTAATTTAATAAAATACAAATTGGTGGTAAATGGCAGTTATCTGAACCGATTTTATGATTGGAACAAAGAAGACAATCATTCATATTTTCGTTCCAAGTAGTAAATATTTGAACATTTACCATGCATTCTACATTTCTAAATTGGTTATTAAAATGTAATGCGATTAATTGGTTAATTGATTTGTTTCACTTTTAGATGATTGTATCCTATTCCTAATTCAGGCACAACAGTGTTTCTTGGGAGTAAAGCTGTTTGAGATGGCAGCATGTATTTGAGCAGAGAAGTGCAGTGCCACATGAATCATCACATCATGAATAAGAAAATAGCATTTTCTATTGATGTCACTGGCATCAAATAGATTTTTCATACCTTCCTGACATTTCACTGGTGTATGGTATTAAAGTGATCCCTGACTAATACGACAAATATGCCTTAATACATTATAATTGTCCTCTATAACTACAATGTAAAATTAAAAACACCTCAATTATTTTATTTATTCTAGAAATAGCTAATCTTTCACTCAATAGGGGAAATGCCCGTCGCAAGTTGATGATGTCATAAATGTCAAGTGTGATCTATCCCTATGGAATTTATGGCATGCATGTGAAAATAAAAACAAACTTAATACTTCCTATGGTTAATATGAGCATCAAATCAATATTTCAAATGTGTTTGTGTTTTTTTTTTTTTTTGCACATGCATGCCATAAAAATTACACATGACATTTATGACATCAACTTGCGACAGGCATTTCCCCTACTGAGTGAAAGATAAGCTATTTCTAGAAGAAATAAAATATTTAAGGTGTTTTAAATTTTACATTGTAGTTATAGAGGACAATTATAATGTATTAAGACATATTGTCGTATTAGTCAGGGATCACTTTAAAAGACAAACTGTAAAAGCTGAGCTGCTGGTGATATAAGTCACTGTTGCAATATGGCATTGTCTTAGACTGTCTTGCTGGATTTAAATCTATAACCCAGTGATGTTACTAGGTTTTCAATGTAATGGGTCCCGGGACCCACAGGTGGTCATTCAAATGGGTCCCTGAAAAGTTTTATGAGTCCTCAATACAATGTTTTCGAGCGCTGTGAGCTTGTAGATCGGCTATTTTCAAAATGTTTGCCTATTTATTTTACAATTTGGCTAATGTTAGAGAACTTAGAACTAGGATTTCTAAATACACTAGGCTACAGACACCCATTGAATTATATTTATATCACTGGGACCCCAATTTATATTAAATGTTACTAGACATTTAATACTAGAGTACAAACGGAACAGGTCCATTTGGCACTTCCATTTGTTCACCGAGTTACAAACCCATAAAGTTCTATTTGGTTCCTAACTATCATTTATCTGGGGACCCCCTGGAACTCCCTCAAGGACCCAGGACCCCACTTTGAGAACCACTAGTGAAAATAGTTTTTAGCTGTTCCAGGTTTAACTGATAATACATCTTTATAGTGTTTATCTTACGCAATACATTAAAAAACAAATTAAACTATCTAAACTAATATAGCAACTTAAGTAGAAGAAGTAAATTATTTTAACATGGACTCCAATGGAGGCGCATCCCCGGGACCCCAGGACCATGATATGAATGAGTCCCTGGGTGACTTGAATGAGTTTTTGATGCGGGATGCGCACGTAATGACATCACTGATAACCCCATAGGGAATAACTAATAGGTGGGAAATATTTGCCCTTCTATAGCTTAAGCATACTGGAGGACCTGATAACTTGTTGCTACAGTATGTGGATTGTGGATGCCGGTAAATCAAGTGGGCTGTACAGATATTTTATAGGGAAACACATTAACAAACATCCATCTAAAATGATATATGATGTAAACATGGCGGAGTTGGCAAGAATGCCAATTTATATCTACAGTCCCTCAAAAACGGGAACATGTCATGAACGGATAATATTGCTTTTGTTGGAAGAACTAAGTATTCTGAACTAGATCTTTTTTTCAAGATTCAATATCTAGGAACGCTTTTATTTTTTACAATATTGAAAGTCATACCTTCGGGATTTCTAATACGCTGGCTGGCATACAGTAGGGGTGCAACTCAGGATGTCCCGATCACGTTTCTTTGCTCCCGATCCCGATCACATATTTTTGCTCCTGATTCGATCCCGATCCTTCCCGATCCGATCTTTCGGCAATGCATTAAGGAAAAAGAAAAGAAAAAATGCTTTTATGTTGTCCCTTAAGGTTTTTTTTTATTTTATTTAAATAACTATCCATTCTATCCAAGCTTCTTTTTTCACTTAGTGCAGCATTTTATCAAAACAAATTAAAAATAAAGCTCACCAGCTCTCTTTCTCCCGATTCCGATCTTTTGAAATCGGCCCCGATCTCCCCGATTTCCGGTCTCCCGATCCGATCGGGACATCCCTAGGTGCAACGGTTCAGTCAGCCCATGTTTTCGGTTCGTATCTTGGTTTTTGGCTCACGGTTTTGGTACAGTAAAAATTGAAAAAAAGAAAATCTTCATTTTATTTTAAAGATGGGGTGCCATCATTTGTTTCCCCCCTAAAACATGATAATCAGGTATTATGATTATATTGGGAGGAAGATTTTCTAAAAAAAAAAGAGTTAAAAATATGTTTTTATGTGGCCACACCCTAAAAAAGAAAGAAATCCGGTTCATTCAGTATGGGCTGTTCGGTTCGGGACAGGGTCATTCTGTTCGGGACAGGGTCATTCGGTTCGGGACAGGGTCATTCAGTTCGGGACAGGGTCATTCGGTTCGGTATATAACGGTTTGGTTCAGTATTGTTGCACCCCTAGCATACTGTAATACCTTGATATTGCCAAAGCATGGTATCTATATATTTTAGTCAGGTGATTGCTAGGCATTCAGCAGTGTGTGTTTTCATGTTATGAGAGAACGTGCTACTGGGTAATTAAATAGCGTGGCTGTATTGTCGCTCTGTTTACTTTTGCCTTTATAATAGATAATATTAAACTTTGTTTATATACCTCCTTTCTTTACAAGATGTTTTTCAGAATCAAACCAGAAAACAATGTGAATATTCATACATAGAACACAAAGTAAAAAATATATTTAGTCATTTGTTTGGAATATCTCTAATATCTCTAATCCAAGAGCTAAATGGTCACAGACTAGACTCAAGCAAAGCACTCCGAATGTTCACTACCCTTATGTGCAGTTCCTTCCTGTATGAAGAATATTAGGACCTTAAGCCCTTTTTCTGTTTCTGCTTCTTTTTATGTTTACCAGGAGACTCAGCGTTTGCTTGCAGAGCCTGTCCCAGGTATCAAAGCAGAGCCTGATGAAGGGAATGCCCGCTACTTCCATGTGGTCATTGCTGGACCTCAGGACTCGCCTTTCGAGGGGGGAACATTTAAACTTGAACTCTTTCTCCCAGAAGAATACCCCATGGCTGCTCCTAAAGTACGCTTCATGACCAAAATATATCATCCCAACGTAGACAAGCTGGGAAGAATATGTCTAGACATTTTGAAAGGTAAGCAAGCACTACCTATATTTTCCTTTTAATATAAAGAAAACGATGGTTTTCTACTATGCTTTATATTGATTTTGTTGTTGCACAAAGGATCCCTTTTCTATTTATTATTTTCACTGACTTTGACTAATTATACCTTTGTTTTACTGTAACAGGGTTGGGTTCCCTGCATGAAAAAAACATAGTCTAGGTTAATGGTAACCAACCGGTCGATCACGATCGACCTTGAATGCCATCACTGTCAATTGCAAACAGGTTTTTGTATTGGGACAGCAGGCAACGGACACACCCCCGCACCTTTGAAACAAAATAGCTGACGCTGTGGACGCAGCTTCCTGAAACTGCGCCAATCAGATTTGGGTAAAAATGAATCCAGCATGGATTCTGCAACTTGGTTGAGTTTGTGTTTGCTCCATGCAGTTACACTGCCCCCATGGAAAGATGCCACATTTGTCCCTTCAGGATAACAGCTCATCCGCACTGCCCACGAGCGAGCTTTCCGACAGCGACGACTCGCGAAAAACTGTCGTCATATGGAGCGTCGTCCCTTGTGTTACGACATAGCGACAATAAATGATTATAAAGTGTTTGGGGGGCGGGACATGGCCATTTACCTCTATGGACATTGCCGCGAAACCTCGCTCAAATACAGACTCTACGTGAGAAAAAAGGAGGGGTGGACGACGTCGTGGCATGATGCATTGTCACTCACGGTAGGTCAGGAGTGTCTCATTGAAACAAATGTATTTTAATGAGATTTCATCGCTTGCGTCGCGGGCTGGTCGGATGAGCTGTAAGGCATGTGCAACAGGGCAAGTGGAAGCTGGTGTTCCGTCACACAGATTACGCATTAATTGGTATCAGCCCTGGTACCATTTCCAGTTTATGTATGGATCTACCCCCTCACATTATTGAAAGTGGATTGACCCAGACCACGGCAGCAGTAGGTTACTACACTCTCAAGCTCAACTCATTCGGTCTGTGTTGTTCGTGTGGAAAGCCTGGTGACGCATTGAAGTTTATTAGAACCCTATTGGGCCTGTGAAATTTGTTCCAAGAGCCGATTGGTTCAGAGATTTCATTTCAAATGATGGACCTTCACCACAAACGGGAGGGAACCGTGACATTTTTTCAGAGATTTGAGTGGAGCCGTCACCATCATAAAAGATATATACACACCCGGACGCT
Organism: Nannobrachium achirus; assembly: GCF_963921795.1. NCBI lineage: Eukaryota > Metazoa > Chordata > Actinopteri > Myctophiformes > Myctophidae > Nannobrachium > Nannobrachium achirus. The sequence goes on from NC_137820.1 coordinate 23,816,901, forward strand.
AATTGGAAAATAGCCAGCCGACAAGCTCATACCGTTTAAGTTAAAGTCAAGAGCTGTGGCTAATCGGTTTGACTTCCCAAATCTTAACAAACCATCACAGACAAAATTATCCCAAACATTGATGACTGTCAGAAGTCACATCTGTCAAAATCAATTGAATAGAATATCTAAATGTGAATATGAATTGATGAGAAAGTCAATATTGTGCATTGAAGATTAGATATAGCAGTTTAGTAGTTTAGATATAGTGTTTTAGTAGCCTAAAAAGTGTCAAATTTAAAAGATTTCCTAATAGTTCTCAATCTGCAATATATTTTGTTTATTCATATTTAGATCGCTAACTGGATGTATGCAAATAGATTGAGCCTGTCAGAAATTGCTAAAGTAATCTTACTCGTGGTGTTTTTTTTTTCTTTCTTTCTTTTTCTTTCTTTTTTTTTTTAGTTTTTTTTTTACATATTGTTGAGGTAGATCTCAGTTTAGGAATAAAATGTGCTTATGGGCTTGTAAAGGTTGGTTACCACTGGTCTAGGTACTACTGGAAGGAGGTGCACATGCCTGCGCACGCTGGTGCAGCACAATATGGACATAATTTCTGATATAACTATGGGTTCACACTTATTTTATATACGTGAAAATACAACAGTGAAAATTAAACATTCATCACAAAACATGTTATTGACGGTCAATTACACTTATTTTAAACGTTTAGTCTGCCGCTTTGTCTCTGTGCTGACCAATTCGGTCTTTCTTGCTGACCAATTCGGTCTTTCTTGCTGACCAATTCGGTCTTTCTTGGTGGTGTGCTGCCCTAGACTGAACTGATCTGGTGGAAATTGGAATCCCTGTGTGTGTACGTTTCTGTGAAGGCAATAATTATGAAACAACTTGATGATTGTGTACTGGACACTGTCAAGACTACAAGAAGCACAACGTCATAGAATAATAAATTACTGCGCTGTTACCGTCAACAGTCACCTTGGCACTGCTGACAGGAGCTTCGGCATCACCACTGCAGCAGACTGGAAGTGTCGATGTCTGTTTACAGACAGTGTGTTTGTGTGTGTGTGCCTTGTATTTATCCAAATACTTCCCTCCATGGCTTTCGCTGCACACTCTGAATCTTCCATAATCGAGTTGCATGACTTGATTGTCAGTTAAGCTCCTACAGCTCCTCTGTTGAAATTTCCTTGTGGACCTGATCATTTTCATAAGGAAATGGGGATCCAGTATTCCGCTGCGTGGTTTGCAATGTAAAAGATCGGAAATCGGTTGAAAACCAACTTGAATCTGTAATCACTTTTGAAGGAATGGCAAGAACTCTACTGTATTCTCACAGCTTGCCTCAAACAACTAGTTATAAGTGACATTATTGTTAAAAGCTGTATTTGAGGATCTTGTGTTGATTTCTTAACAAATATTGTTGTAAATTGCACCACCCAGTCGACGGCAAGAATTAAAATGGCACCCCCTGTCCCCAATCCCTGGTGCCTACCAGGGTTATTATCGTAAACGAAAACGAACGAAAAAACGAAAACTAGAATGGAAAAACATTGTCGTTTACGAAAATAAAAATAAAAACTAAGCTTTTTTAAAAAACGATAACTAAACTGAAACGGTATTGTGTGTTTGCAAAACTAACTAAAACTAACTAAAATGATAGAGAAAATCTCTTAGTTTTCGTCTTTATCAATTTATTTTGGATGGATGTCCAATCTATTTTCATATATCTTTTTTTTTTATTATCTATCTTCCTCCTCCTCCCTAACGTCGAGTCCCACTGTGCTCTGTGCTCTGTGCCAGTTTAACACGCCCCCCTCGGACATCAAAACACAGACCAGCATGGTATCATGGCGGTGGCTAAAGTTGGAAGAAAGCGGCACAGTCCCATTTGGGATTACTTTGAATACGACTCTGTTTCAGATAAGAGTAAGTGCCTTGTTGTAGAAAATAATAATACGGCATGCGGTGCATTAATCAAGGGAAAAAACCCCACAAATCTAAAAGTCCATTTGAGGAGCACGCACAAGAACGCTAACCTAGCGTACCTCGAGAAGGTAAAGGACACCGCTGCAGCCCAGCCCCCCTCCCCCGAGACAGATGCTAATCCTCGGCCAGGCAGCAGCAACACGGGGCCTGGAGTGAACGGAGGCCAGAGTCAGAGAACACTCACGGAGAGCTTCCACCGGCGACCTGATACCCGCTGGTTGGTAAATTCACAGGAACACCAAAAGCGGGAGAAAGTGTTGGTCAATTTGTTTATCGAGACTGGAATGTCCACTAGACTGGTTGAGCATGATGCTTTCCGAAAGTACAACACTGTATTCGAACCAAAGTTCAAAACACCCGGAGCTGCAAGAGTGAATAACATTATCGGGGCTAAGATGGACACGGCAAAGCAGGAATTAAAAGAGATCGTAGGGGAAGCCAGGAAGCTGACGCTATGTGCAGATGGTTGGAGCAAGAAGGGATTGACGGCGTCTTTCATGGGTATATCAGCCTGTTTCTATCATCCGCCTGGGGGGCAGGTTTACCATGCTCTGCTTAACCTGCACCGAATGGAGCACCCACATACCGGTGAGAAAATTGCCCGCTGCATTGATCAAACATTAGCAGAATGGGGTATAGGAGAGGACAAGGTGCTGCTCGTTGTCACAGATAACGGCTCGAACATTGTGAAGGCTGTCCGGCTGCTGAGGGATGGACTACGAGAGCAAAGTAATGAAGATGGTGTCGTTGTGGCTGTGGACCATGAACTGTTTATGGAGTCAGACGAAGAGGAGTCGGAGTCAGACGAAGAGTTGTCAGACGAGGAGGAGGAAGAGGGCGGAGGACTCGGTGAGTGTTCGTGTGTTTACACTACGTGTGTGTGTGTGTGTGTGTGTGTGTGAGAGAGTGAGAGTCAGTCAGTCAGTCACAGGCAGGCAGGCAAGCTACAGGCTGTTATAGTGCCAGTAATATTCTTAAGCCTGTCACTGCAAGTCTGGTTGCTTGGTAGAAATAGAGTTCTACTAAGCAATGCAGGATAATGGTTTGTCTGCAAACAATGTTTTTGTACTCAATTAGTCTATACTATGAAATAAGCCTACTGAAAATGTGCATGCTAAGGTCACAGCATTTTTGTCCAAGTAGGATATGGTAGGCCTGTTAAAATCTAAGATATAATATAGTGCATTTTAGCCCAGGTTCTAAAGTGTGAAGTTGACAGTTGACACTGACATGCAGTGCACTTTTACATAGTTATTGTCATTCATATAATTTAATATCCAATTTAAAAATGAATATGGAGATTGGAGGAGACACACTAATGTTTAAATAAAATAACAGTTTGGCTAATAGCCAATCCCAATATGTTTTGTATGCCTTTTTTTTTGACAGGGAAACAAAGAAATCTTCATTATAAACAATTATCTGCCCTGTTTTAATTCCTAAAATGCCCTGTTTGCGTCCCAAAAATTAATTATATTAAAACAAGTAAGCTTGCAAATTTTGCATAAATATGATCCCCTGTTCTAGAACCTAGGCTGAGTAGTGACTACAGCCAACATTCATAAATATTTTTTTATTAAATCAAATACATGGCTCAAGTTGAATTATAACAGAACTGTACAACTATTTTCTGTGTTTTACATGATGCTTACATTATCTAATTGTCTGTTTCTCTTTTTTTGGATTTGCTAAGAACTTGACCTGCCAGAAGATGAGAACAACAAGTTCCAGAGAATGCCATGCCTGGCCCACACACTTCAGCTAACACTGAAAGATGCCATGAAGCACCCAAGTGCAGATGCAGTCATAACAAGAGCAAGAAAGCTGGTACGCGATGTGAGGAAATCATCAGTGGCAAATGAAGAAATGATTAAAAGGTGTGGCAAAACTCTGGTCCGGGATTGTACCACACGCTGGAACAGCACTTTTGATATGATGAGAAGACTCCTGGAGACCAGAGCTGAACTAAACCAACTACTTGAGGATTTGAGCATGGACACACTTCTCACAAGTGATTGGGTTAAGCTGGAGAACCTCGTCAAGCTGCTTGAGCCCTTTGCCATTCACACAGACCAGCTTCAGAGTGACAGCCAGTCACTCTCACAAGTAGTGCCATGCCTGCTCAACCTTGAGGCACACCTGCTGACGACAACTGTTGGGAAGCAGTTAGCTCAAGTGATGCTGAAGTCACTGCGAGAACGTTTCGCTTGCATTCTTAGCCCTGATTCCCCACAGTTTGATGCTACACCAGCAGGAGCCTGCCTAATGGATCCAAGTGTTTCGCTGGTTCTTCAAACACCAGACACAGTGCCACTGAAGAGGGCAGCACAGTCCTTTGTGCAGAACCTGGCAGCGCAGTATAACCCAGCTACTGCGTCTCAGAATGATGATGCCACTGCAAGTGCCACTCAAACTCCAACAGGAGCAGCTGCTGTCCTTCAGAAATACCGCTTCCTTGCATCCCGCATGCAGGTCAACGTGTCCACAAATCAGCCTAATGCGACGGGCAGTGTGTTGACCGACATGAACAAGTATCTCAACGACGTCAAAGAGGGTGTGTTCAATGAGACACCGCTGCAGTTCTGGAGATCAAGGGAGGCTGTCTATCCTAAACTTGTCGCTGTGGCATTGGATCTCGTTAGTGCCCCTGCCTCACAAGCCTTTGTGGAGCGCATCTTCTCTGTCTGTGGACTGCTGTCATCGGGCCTGAGAAACAGAATGACAACATCTCTGGAGCGACGTGTTTTCCTCAAAATCAACAGGAAATTGTTGCATTCAATTGCTGAGAAAAAAAACGGTGCACAGTAGTAAACTGTGTTTGCTTTACTGGAAACAATTTTTCCCTATTGGACACAAGAAAGGCTTGAACTTGAAGGCTAACTTAAGGCCAACATGTCACAGATACTGAACTGAATACTGCACACAGGCTAAATTCCCTGTTCAAGTTTCTTCTCCTATCCCTGAGCTAAGAAACATGGGAAAAGAATTACCTCGTGAAACACCTTGTACTTTTATTTTTTTATTTTTTGCTAGCCAGGTACATTACGTTTTCTAAGCACTTTATTTTTAAAAACATTCACTGTATTAATGTGAGGTTAATATTGTTTTTATTATGGTATTTTTTAGTTTGCTCATCTAAATGAATCAAACCTCAGGGGTTTTTTGTTTTCCTTTACTGTTCTTAGATTGAGCACTTACTGTAAGGCGGCATCTTGTGTAGACTGTGAGCTGTTTGACTTTGTGTTTTGTGGATGTATGTTCATCTGTCATACAGTAGTAAGTGAATACATTGTATTCAATGCAGGACATGTTTCTGTTACTGGGCACGTAATTATGTGGCCCCTTTAAGAAGGTCTTTAGCCTAGTTTTGTGCTGTTTACTTTAGACCAGTACTTCTCAAACCTGTTCATGTCAAGGACCCTAAACTGACACTTGGACATTTGATAACGTTTTCTCCCTGTGTCACCCATGACCAAAACAGTCATATATTTTGTCATTGTGTTACTTAGTTATGGAATGATGGTGAAAATTAATTATCGCCCTTTTTGCTGCAAACCCCTCAAGGACCCCTGGGGTTCCTCAAAGCCACTTTGAGAACCACTGGCTTTAGAGAGTTCAGTATTTTAGCAACCTGTTGAAGCTATGCTGCTGCTGTTGCTTTTGTTTGTGGAAATATTATAAAATAAAATGAAAAACCCACCAGTTGGTGAGGTCAAAGAGAGAAGTTGTATGTCTCAACATTCCTGCCACTCTCCACAATATGATGTTTAGATTTTTTATTTGACAATACTTTTTCCTGAGCTTTTTTTTTATCTCACACCTGACAAATACCCCATATTACATAAAAGACTAAAACTAAGACTAAAACGAAACGAAACTAAACTAAAACTAAGCATTTTCAAAAAATAAAAACGAAACGAAACTAGCAACCACACTTTAAAAACTAACTAAAACTAAACTGTAATTGAAAACAAAACCTCAAAACTAATAAAAATAAAAACTAATGAAAAATCCAAAACTATTATAACCCTGGTGCCTACAAGGTTGAGAATGAGAACCTTCAACCGCTGCTTTAAAACCCATTTAGAACGGGTACACATTATTGTGTATCATTATTTTATGCTTTAACTATTGAAAAATAGCAGATATACAAGCTCACATCGCGGCACCGAGTGCCGCGGGTGAAAATTAGAATTTTCACCCGATTCTATAAGTGTCTTTTGAATCCTTCTAATACTTTTTGAAAAACCTATGTTTCTCTGTCAGCAATCTGGCCAGCCATCGTCAAAGAAAAGGTCCTTTTCACTTAACTGGAGCTCAGTTGGTCTGTTCTTGATAGACTACATGTGAAGGACCCCCAAAATGATATTTATTTGGCCACGGACCCGCATCTCAAAATATTTAGTTCCAGGGACTCCCCAGAAGCAAAATTTGAGTTACAAACGCTTTGAAAATACATATATTCAAAGATTTGCACAAATTTTCACGACTTTTTCAAAAAATAGCAGATCTACAAGCTCGCGCTGTGAGCTTGTATATCTGAGAGAGAGACTTGTTTTTTTCCCAGCCCAGGCAGGCTTTATTGCCACATTACACCTGCTCTGTGTCTTTGGTCTGACAGGTCAGGCATGTTACTGTAGCAGGGAGCATGTGTATTGTTTTCTCTTAATGTTTATACTGTGAATGAAATGAGGGATTTACCTATTTAATCTCGCTTGAAAGCTCTCGGGCCTCTCAGATTACACTTTTGACCTCTCACTGGAGCAACGTCCCACTAGTGTTATGCCACCACTGTCTTTTCACTTCTCTTCACTGCCCCTGACTTTTGAAAATAACGCCCATCATTCTTATATTCTTTGTTTCACTCACTCTTTTTTTCTATCCGTTTCCTTGTTCATCTTATGTATTCAAACAGTTTTTGTCTTTTTTCAGATAAGTGGTCTCCAGCCTTGCAGATTCGTACAGTGCTGCTATCAATCCAGGCGTTACTAAGCGCACCCAACCCTGATGATCCCCTAGCAAATGATGTTGCAGAGCAGTGGAAGACCAATGAAGCTCAAGCCATAGAGACAGGTGAGAGCTGTGATCTGGCTAGATCACTTTTTGACATGTGTCACCCTACAGTCAGACATGAATCATTCTTAACTTTGTAGCTTTGCTTGTCAGTATGTACTCTGTGCTCAGTTTATTTTGCCCTTTTTTGGACATTCCTGACACATAGCCCATATATTGCCTGCATGGAGCTCGGCAATGTCGGTGGCGTTGTTAAGAAATGGCTTCTGATGTCAAATCAGAACTCGTGAGAGAGAGACCGAAAGTGAGCAAGCTGATCGCGACATGTTGTCAGCAGGGGCAGTCGCGATTATTTAATCGTCTAATCGCGGTTATTTTTTATATTCGCGATTATCGTCAATTATCCATTTTAATTCAAAATATCTTTTGTGAAACATAATTTACTTCTGTTGTATCATCTATCATGTTTATTTTTATATGGATATGGGGGAATCAAATAAAATAAACTCGACCCTTGGTTGAAATCAACAGAAATGTAATTATATCAAAGTATGTCCACAAAGTTTTATGTTGTACTTGCTCTGAATCGCTCAGAGTCTGACATTGTGTTGCGAGCCGCGACTCGGCACACACAGCTGCACGCACACGTAGCAGCAGCAGCAGCAGGCAACGGACACACTGTTGTTAATGTTTTCCTCGTGACGTCGACTCGCCAGGTTGTCTTGGTCGGATGCGCTGAGATCTGCTATTTTCAGAGCGCAACTGAGTCGATCTCTTTTCCACTAGACCCTCCCTAACATTTTAGTCTTTCTTGATGTTCAAAAAGCAATTACATAGCTCTTTTTCTTCATTAAGGAATACAGTATGTGATGTGGATTATCAAAGCTCATACTATCATAGTGGTATACATATAATGAAGGGGGGAAAATAGACAATATATTCGTCAATCGCGATTATTTTGTATGGCGATGAATAGTCTCCAGAAATTCCTAATCGCGACAGCCCTAGTTGTCAGCAACAAGTGTCGGACCACGCGTTAAACAGGGTGTCTCACTACATTTTTAGAATTCATTCATACTGTCTGCAACCGCCTCACCAGAAAATGTAAACGAGGACGGGAAGGGCTCACGAATGTCCGTGGGAGTGGAGCTTACCTCATCTTCCCAACCAATCGGAGTTTGTGTGACATGTTATGAACAGTGTGGTTTAGAAGAGAGTGGCGTCACGCTTTGATCTTGCCGCAGACCGGAAGTGGCGTCGCATGGAGCCTGTTCTCATTCTCATTAGCGAGCCTCTGCTGCTCTTCAGCCCCGTCCGCCCCCATTATAACCGAGGCATTTTCACTTGCTGGTAAATAGACTAAATCACGTATTGTTCCCGCTTTTAAGTCATTCACGGGCCTCTCCAATGTCGACAACATTATTAACAGGGGGAAAAAGACGTGATTTAGTCTACTTACCAGCGAGTGACAATGCTGAAGAGCAGCAAAGGCTCGCTAAGAATGAGAACAGGCTCCAGTAAGCTAGGCTAAGCTAGCTACTTCCATAGCTTTCCACGCTTACAATGGGAGTCGACGTAAGTGTCATAACTCTCCATTCTACGGGTCTGGTTATGAAGAGTCTGAAATCTAAATATTTTCCACACATTGTAGTTGTGACTTTAGTCATGCAACGCATCGTTCGACACTTTAGGCATACATTGTTTTTTTCTAGCCGCTTACAAATAAAGTGAAACTTGTTTCTGCAACGTGTTAACCATTTTGTGTTTTACAGCGAGGACATGGACCAGGCTTTATGCTGGAAACAACATCGAAGTGTAGATTGGCGTAACAAGTGGGGGAAACGAGTGGAAGTCAAGTGTGAAAACAGCTTCTCATGTTCTGCCAAGACCTCTTCCTACTTCATTTGCATTTAAAGGACACCGTCTTAAAAATATATATTATAAAACAAACATTAAGGAATATATTGTAAAGGAAAAAAAGACAACTGCTGACAATTGGTGATTTAAATGCACACTAGAAAGAAAAAATACTTTTCTTTGTCCTAATTCACTACTGTTTAAATGCATGGGCAGAGGTTTTAGATCTACTCACCTGGCTTTCTTTGTCCATTGATATTGGTAGGCTATTGCCAACCTGGTTCAATGAGCGCATTTAAAAAAGAAGAAAACTAAAAAAAAAAGAAGAAGAAAAAAAACCTGGGTGTCGTGTATTTCCCACATCTTCTTTTGTGAGGTGGGGTGGGGGGGTTACAAGTGGGATGGACAGGGAAGAGTGGCTCATTCTTGTCAGTATGGTATACTTTTTACTTTTCTTTTAACTTTGTTTTCTTGTGTTGCTGTTTGTTTATTAAAAGCAGCTAACTAATAGTCCGGTGTAGACATACTGTATCCCTGGACACAGACTATTGATTCATTCTGTGTAGAATGCCCAGACGAGCACATCAACAATCATTGCCCTGCTTTTAATTTAAAAAAAGAAATAAGAATCACATCTGACTTGAACATGAGACACAAAAGAATATGAAACTGAGCCTGCCACTATAACGTTAACTTTTAAAAACTGTTGTCAGTGTAGACCCTAATGTAGGCTTGTGACTGGCTTTGGGGGGGCTAGGGGGCTGTGGAATAAACAGGAACTCTCTTCCGCTTTAGGGCATATATGTTTTGTTATTATATCTGGTCTTTGATTGTATTTGGATCTTTCCTGCTTTTTGCCCTACTAATTACTCTGCTTCTTCCCGTTTGTCATCAAATTGTAATGCTACAACACTCAACGGTTTACTTCCTCCCCATGGCATTTATTTCAGGAAATAAGGGTTGCATTTGAGTTGTCAGTCATTTGACAAAGTAAGTGGAGGGTTGGGTGGGGCTGGGGTCATGGGAAATGTGTTGTATTGGAAGGGGGGGGTGGGGGGTCAAACTCCAAGAACTTAATGAAGGCTTTGTCTCAACTGTCACAACTGGTCTTTGGTTGGAAAGTCTGTATTCAATTCACTGTTTGTAAATTCATTATTTCTATTAATCTGGGGAGGAAATGTTTTCCTGCTCTCAGAATGCTATGGAAACAATCCACCTGCATACTTTTGTTTTCTGTAAATAAAATCTGTTGATTAATAAGAAAAAGTAATGTCATGTGAATTGTTTTTTCAGCTTTTTGTATCCTACACCCCAGCCCTTTATGCTTGTAAGTTTAACATATTGAATGGGGCTCTCTGATCTGGAGACTGGTTGAGACCTTGTCCAGATTTGGAGTCGTCAGCTACGTACACTATGTCCTAGATCAAAGGTCTTCAACACAGGGTCCAGGACCCCTTGGGGGCACTCAGTTACTACAGGGGGTCCTCCAAATCTTTGTGTGATCCAAACTTTTTTTTCCCTTCTCCTTTTTATATTAACCACTTGAACCCTAGCGTCCATATTTGGATAACTTTAGCCAAAAATAGCAGATCTACAAGCTCGTGAGCTTGTAGATCGGCTATTTTCGGCAAAGAGGTTTGGTGTTGAGGGGAAAAAAGAGCACATTAAGTACAGAGTGAAAGGTCAACTTTATTAAGTATTGACGGTTCAAGTGGTTACATATCTGGTGATAACAAATTGACATGAATCCAAAAAAATACACTGATGATTGTGCTGTCAAACGATGAAACTATAAATGGAATCTTAGGGTCCCTGCTTCATCTGTCTCAGCTAAGGGGTCCTTGGCCATTGAAGACCTGTGTCCTAGATAGACAGTAGATGAGATGTCAGAGGTTGGCCACATGACGTCTGACATTCACATTAGAGCCACACTGTTCCCATCTCCCCCGGGATCCATATGACACCCCCCCTCCCCCTCATCTTTGCTAGATACTCTTCCCTCAACATTGTCTATTTGGGCAGTAGAATACGTTGTGCACTTATTGACTGCCCTGTTGCCTCAGTTGTCCTGAACTGCTCTGACTCCCACTTTACACGTTTGCCTCCAATTCCCACTTGTTCCATCTGGTTGCTGTGGGACAGGTAGTACTGGTAGAGCAGCTGAGATCTGGGTGACGGCAAATGGCACAATGGGGAGGGGGAAGAGGTAGAAGTGAGGGTCTGTGGTGGATGACTGGATATGGCTGAGGCTCAGAAAAGGGTTCAAGGAGAATGAGGAGACGGACATCAGCTGGATGCCTTGGGAGTAGAGCTCTGTCTCTGTGTGAACAGTCTCTGACACACAGCAGGTGATGCTTGTGCAGCAACCGTGTGGATCACGCAATCCAACCACTTCCGGTCTTGCAGAGGAAAGTTTTTCTTCATTGCTACTGACCAGATGGTGGCGTATTGAGTTTATACACCACAGTCAGGTTAACTGTCAACCAGAGGAGTGGAGCAGTGGGAGTGGTCACATTGGTGTCATCAGCTTTAGGACCAGTGGCAGCAGATCCACTCTGACATACATTGGCACAATGTAACACAGTTGTTCTCAAAGCGGGGTCCTGGGGCCCCCAGCGGTCCCCACCAAAATCAGTTAATCTATACTATAGCATCACAATCAGTTTATAACCACTTGCATGGGCCAAGACCCCACATTTAACATAATTGGGAGATTCTGTACCATCTGGGTGGGCAAATTTGAGTGCCTTCCCTGGAAATCATATTTTTTATTTTTATCCAATTCTCTCTCCATGGGGTGTGCCTGCACTGTAGTTAAAAGTACAATATTTGCCTCTGAGATGTATAGTGGAGTAGAAGTAATACATTTGAAATGCTCCTGTAAAGTACAAATAACTCAAAAGTGTAGTTACTACTGACACCACTGCATAGCGCATACAGTCAGCCTTGCAGCCAAGGCATCTGGATTCTGAATCAGATCTGGAAATTGCCTTTGCCTCTTCAACACTGGCGGCCTCTGGCGCCCCTTCTGTCTGCTCGACGTCACGACAGTCTGGGTTGGTTTGGCGAAGGAGAAAACCGAAGAGACCCTTCTCTCGCGAGGAACGACGCCGTTATCGAAATCCCTACAAACAACACGAGAATTCATCATTCACACGGTAATATAAGCCAATCTAACACGGTAACATGTCGCGTGCCAGGAGTGGAGACACGGGTTGCACCGAAACCGTAGTTTATTTTAGAAAATGTAACAACTATTTTACATAACGCCACGAGGCCTAACAGCAAGCTAACCAACAGGCTAACGGGCTCCATGATGACTTTGCCTTGTTTTAGCTCTTAACATTAGCAGCCAAGACAGCAGCTTGACTTCAATACTATGCTTCCATAACGTTCCCGTTAGCCCGGGGTGGTTTATGATGCTTGATATTTGTTTTAAAGAGAGGAGTATCATGTGTTTGTCTCGGAAGCACAACGCCACATAAATTAAATACTATTTAATCTTAATGCAAATATAAAAATAAATAAAATGCCTCATTCGCATGGTGGTATCACCATTATGCCCTGAGATGCGCTTATAGTTGCTAGCTACATAGCTGCCTTGTAGCTAGCTAGGCTCTGGGGACTTTGCAGAATGTGGCCTCAATTTTAACATTGTAAGCTTTCATTTATCTCATATTTTCATTTAGCCAGATGACGCAGATTAGCCTGATTAGACTCTAGAGTCACTGATAACAGCCCCACAAAACAACTGATTATCGGTGGTGGAAAAAGTACTCACAATCTTTACTCACAGCAATTTAAATACTCGGTTACAAGTAGAAGTCCGTAATTAAAAATGTACTTGAGTAAAAGTACAAAAGTATTGGTGTCAAAATGTACTTAAAGTATCAAAAGTAAAAGTACCCATTTTCAAACGTATAAAAATCTTTTGAAAATGGCAGATCTACAAGCTCAACAATGTGTCGCATTCTGAGCTTGTAGATCTGCTATTTTCAAATGGTTGAAGCAGTTTATAATTATGTTTTGTAATGATCAAATCTACAAAGTAATGAGTTACTAAAGTGTTCAAATAAATGTAGTGGAGTAAAAAGTACAGTATATGGATCCGAGATGTAGTGGAGTAGAAGTAAAAGTATTGGAAATTAGAAATACCTCAAAACTGTAAATCACTCAACTAAATCAGTAAATGTACTTAGTTACTTTACACCACTTCCCACAAACCAACTGATTATAAACTGCTCTTTGACAGGATTAAGAAATGCAAAGCCCTAACTTAACAGTATTGTTTAAATTAAATGCTAATACAGTAAGTAAGTTACCAGCTTTGATTACCTTGTTTTTCGTGGTTATATTTCACGAGACCTTATTTTGCTGCGCATGTATTTGTATACAACTATTAACTAACCATTGAACTAGGGGTGCCCCCTTGTGGCCCATACCCTCCACTACAGTTAGATTTACCCAGCCTTACCCAGTACATGTCACAGTGAAATCCTGTGGTGATTTATCCATTAGTAACAATGAGGGTTCTATTATAATATTATGATTCCGTCACCACTCAGCATTTACCCATCCTAGAACTATATGAGCAGTGAGCGCTGTTAGGACAACTCTCTGGGAGCAGTTGTGGGTTCAGTGTCTTACTCAGGGACACAAACCAGAGTCAGGCACCTTCTGTTTCCCTGGCAGCATCTTTCTTGTCTTTATAACAGTTTTTATTGTTCCAACACATACATATAACAAGGGCTGTCACAATTATTACATAATCGTCTAATCGTGATTATTTGACATAATCGTGATTATTTTTCATAATCGTTTCCATGTTGAAAAATGTTCATATATTAGTAAAAAAAATAAGTGGAAATAGCAGATCTACAAGCTCACAACGTGTCGCATCGCGACGCGCTGTGAGCTTGCAGATCGGCTATTTCCACTATCAATATTCTTTTTTAAGTATAAAGTTGTCAAATATGTCAGTAATTTCTTTGTATATTAGGTCATGTGTCATATCTACCATGTGCAACTTCAAAGCCTACAAGCCAAACAGAAATGTAATTGCCATCGACAAAAACACAAATCGTTAATCGCAATTATTTGAGAGAAGATTAATCGTCATAATCGTGACAGCCCTACATAAGACATGTAATGCAGATGTAAACACAGGTTTGAAAAAAGTAACTGTATCATAACAATAGTTTATTTTTTATTTTATTTTTTTACAATCAGTAATAATAATAGCAATAATAAAATATAAACATTTATAAAAGGTATAGAAATGTATGAGAGGCAGCATCTTTCTTTACCCACTCAGCTACGGTCGTCCCCTTATTGTGTAGATTCTGGAAAACAAGGGATATTATGTGCATAACGCCTGCCTGGGTGTTATACACTGGTCTATGGTGTGAAATAGAGTTTAGACTTTTTATTGTCTGACTCCATAATTCCTTGCTTTTGAAGTGTTGCCATGCACGTATAACGTATAAACAAATAAAAAAAGATGTGAAACGAAAATCAATTTTTTTACATAATAAAATAAGTTTAATCAAAAACAACAAAAAAACATGAATTTACAGCAGTGTATAACTATTTGAAATATTATATACAGTAGATAATAGATATAAATCTAAATATATTTTTGACTGGTCTCTTGACTCCCATGTCTTTGGAATAAAAAAATAATAATGTAGACTGTTTCCAAATCGAACTTGCAAAACCCCCCCCCCACACACACACACACAGATGTGCAGTGGTATACGAACGGGCACAGGTCAATCTTTATTTATTAGAAGCGACTTTTCACCAGTGCAGCAATTGCAATGCGATGACATGAAAAATAAAAAAATATTTTGAATTCCATTCAATTTTCTGATAAATACCACATGGCCATGGTTTTCCCCTCCCAGAGACTAATAGATTATTCCAACTACAAGGCGACTGAACATCTGTTGAGATAAAATAAAAGTTTGACAAATGTACTTACTTCTTTGAGCCAGATATGTCTTTTGTAGAACATTGTGGGCCACGATGTATCATTTTCATAATACATTTCCGACTGAACTCTGTGAACTTGCCCTGAACTTTAGGATGTGAGTTCAATGTGTTGCATTCACTCACATGGAGATAGTAGTTGGTTATATAGATATATATCTTTTCACTGTTTGTTTAATGATGTTGGTCTGCTTTATACTGGATCCTTATTCCAATGTAATGTAGAAGCAGTTACAGAATCAGCAGAACTAATAAGCCATAGATTATGCACAACAACATTAAAATACAACAAGTAAACACTAAAGTTCACAGAATCACTTAAGAGTTGTAAACGTATAAACTCTGTGACGTGTTTTTTATGGTACTGTGGAAAAATATGAAGCCCAAGAGTTTCAAGGCCAGTCCACACCAATGCAACTCCTTGCAGAATGGAACTACAGGTACTTGCAAAAATGATCCCATATGGCAGTTGCAAGGAGTTGCATTGGAGTGGACTGTTTTGTTGCAAGGAGTTGCGACTAGTTGCGTTGGTGCATTAATAAGTGCCTTAAGGGACACTTATTTATGTAGGCTCTGCCTTGCATGCTATCTTTGAAAAGATCGCCAACACTCACTTGTGTATCTATCACCCGATACATGTGAACTGTGAACTATTCATCCGATAAGTGCTTGCCTTTCTCTTTTTCTTGTTAACCTGCCTTGCATACACATGAATGAAGGTGACCAGTGTCACTTTATTCAGCATTTAATCTGCCTCCATTTAATCTGATAAAACAAAGTATTAAATGCCACAAATCCTTGTGTGCTCATGTGTCTTTTTTTCTTGTTTGTATGCTATTGCTTATGTTGGTACATGCTCTCTCCGATTTTTTTTTATCTGTATTTGTCCAAAACTGAAACGCAATAAAAATAATGAATCTGGGGGGAAAAAAAGTACAAACCCGAAACGCAGCATTCAATCTGGCCCAAATTTGAATCACACATTGAGGGGCCTCTAAACCACTGTTTCCAAATAGTGGGTCAGGAACCATTTGTTTTTGGGTTGGGAACCAAAATAGACCGTTTGGGTCCATTTGGTTCTATTTGTACACTCCCAGAGCTAAATTTAACATTGATTTTACGATATAAATTGGGGTCCTAGAGATTGAAATGCCATTAAATGGAGGTCCGTAGCCTAATGCAGCATGTCAAACTGGGGGTTCTTGAATAAAATTGAAATGGTTGAGAATCACTGCTAGAGAGCCCTAAAAAATCTTCTCTTATATGGGGTTCCTGGCATATCTTTTCAAATCGGGGTCAGCGGGCTCTCAAGTGTCAATTCTGGGGTCCTTGACATTAAAATGTGTGAGAACCACTGCTCCAAACAATGCTGAGACAAAAGCTATTTCACTTCCACACGATACTAGAGGGCACCACAAATGCTACAAATGGCAGCGTTTGTTAACAAAATGTGAACTTTTCATATTAGAGAGCTATGCTGTAGTAAAAACGATGTTCTTTCTGTATTTTAAAATGACGCTGTGTATTGTTATTTCAGGTGTGAATGATGTCTGAACAAGACCTGGATGAAATTGTGCAAATAACAGTGGAGGACTTTGGCCAGGCTGAGCAAGCAGGTAAGATCTCTCTGAAAAGAAAAAGATCAGATCTTTGCAGTGCTGTATGGGTCATGATGTACTAGCAGTGACAAAACGTTCTGTGTAACCAGATGGCCATCCTGTGTGACTGTGTTTTGTTTTTGAACTGGATTTCTGTCAGACATGTTGGACAATCATGACGATGAGGGAGATGAGAAACCTCAGAAGAAACGAAGAAAGTTGAGCGTCAACCAAGCGAACAAGAACCAGGAGAACAGCAACGGCCAGGATATGTCTTCTATTAAGGTATGTCAATAATTTATTTTATTATGTTTTCCCAACATTTTTTAAATTTGTTCACAGACTGTGGAAATTGCCCAATAGGCTTCTACACAGATGAGAGTGGTGATAAATTAGTCAGTCATCATACTGTACTTTATGTTACTCTAGAACCTGTTGTTCTCCATCAACTCAACCATCTGCCAGCGACTGGAGAGCATTGAGGCTAAGCTGCAGGCAGTGGAGGCCACCTGTAAGGCCCTGGGACGCAAGTTGGACAGCATGGTGTCCAACACTAAAAGCCCGAGTCCCATCCAAGTCCCCATGGTGGCAGGATCTCCCCTGGGAGCAACTCAGACCTGGAACAAAGTGCGCTGGTGAGCTCCGTGCTGTTGGCTGCACGTCCAGGACATGTTGCGCCTGTGTTTTCCTTAACAAATGCCTCTACAAATGCCTTCTAAATCAGTAGTTCTCACACTTTATAGATTTTTCAAAAATGTCCAAAAATAGCAGATGTACAAGCTCAGGGCGGCACAAAGTGATGCGCTGCGAGCTTGTATATCTGCTATTTTTGAATAGCCAGCGCAAAAATCTAAAATGACTACGGATGCTTTCCTGGTTTTAATGGGTTAACCAAGGGATCGAACTGAGAATGCCACCAAATGACACAATGGAGATTAGCAGATGGATAATATCTGTGCATCTTTTTCTTTTCTTTTTTTCTTTTTTTAACCCATGATTTTGTAACCCATTTTTCAACCAATGCCAATTGCCTAAGCTGTAATCCGGGGCTCTGGAGAACACGCCCACAGCGTTCCCCAGCGGGAATCGAACCCAGGACCTTCTAGCTGGGAAGGTCCTGGGTGGGCGGGGGGCGACACCGTGCCCCCCTGTAACTGCACACCTTTTTTCGGTTGATGTTGCAATGCTGCAATAACAGAAACTGAAGAGAAAGCATTACCCAATGTACTCCACATCGTTCATATTGTGTCTGTCTTCCTGCAGTGTTGTTCCACAGACAAATGTGATAGTGAGCAGTGACCGTCCAAAGGGGCCGGTCCATGAGGACACACCACTGGAGAACCTTCTGAGCAAGTCAGTGATTTTCATTCACACTTGTTGTGCATAGAATGTAAATATACATAATTACACCTTATAGTCAATAGAAAAAATAGAATATACTAAATTTGGGTTTAAACAAATACTTTAAACCCAAATTTAATCATTTTAACTGTAATTTACACTGACACTGGGCTTGAAATTACCTTTTCATTTTTTTATTTGGTAGCACTAGACAAGAGCGTAGACAGAGCCTATGAAAAGTTTTGATTGACAAATATGAGACGTGTTCTGGCCAAAAGTAAATTAATATTGCGCTCGTTCAATCTCTCCCTAGTGCGATTTGGCATGACTTTTGTTAGGAATGGCCAGAAAACGGCACGAATGCGGTTTGGAAATACATTGCATCTGAGGCAAATTAACGAGGAAAGACAGCAAGGAAATTCAACACAGTAGAAACTTTATTTGAAGAGAGGTTGAAGGGAGGGGGAATTAACGTCTGGCTGTCGCTGATTAAGATTGCACAGAAAACACTGGAATGTCAACGCAGCAGTATTTGGCGACATCTCTGTGACTTTGTGCCAATCATTTGTCTAATGGGTGCCAATGAGTAATCTATCCCCACTCTACGCCTATTTCCTACAAACAGAGTGCCTATGGTTAGCTCACAAGGCACATGCTAAGTGTACTAACTAGGCCTGATTTACACTGCAGCCAAATCCAGCCTGAATCAGATCTGTGTCACATCCAGATTGGAATCTGATTGGTTTAAATGGTCACATGGTCATAGAAAACCAATCAGATTCCAATCTGGATGTGACACAGATCTGATTCAGACTGGATTTGGCTGCAGTGTAAATCAGGCCCTAGTGAATGTAGAGAGAAAGGGACATTAGACTGGGGGTAAAAATTTAAAGAACAACAGGTCGCACCAGAAACATTTACACACCCAGAAACGCTCCCAATTATATTTTAAGGTTGCACAGATTACATTTGTGCATATTTGACAAAAATGGTTACAACTTCGAGACCTGCCGCCATAATAGCTGAAATCATATCGGTGGCTTACTGTCCAAAATCTTGCTGGTCCCAGTCAACGTGTGTCTACATGTGTTTTCAGTACGGCAAGCGGGCGGCGGCAAAACACCATCCTAGTGAAAGTGCGTCCTGACGAGAATCCAGATGAAGAGAGTGGCTCTGAGACTAGCGACACTGTTTCCAATGGTGGCCAAAGTGCACAAAGCAGCCAGAATGTCACTCTCATCACCCTCAACTCAGAAGGTGTGGCTTCACACACACACACACACACACACACACACACACACACACACACACACACACACACACACACACACACACACCGGGTTATTCTCTCTGTAAAACATGTTTTTCTCTCTTGTGTAGGCCTGGCGTAACTGTTTCATA
This sequence comes from Nannobrachium achirus, assembly GCF_963921795.1. Taxonomy (NCBI): domain Eukaryota; kingdom Metazoa; phylum Chordata; class Actinopteri; order Myctophiformes; family Myctophidae; genus Nannobrachium; species Nannobrachium achirus. The sequence goes on from NC_137820.1 coordinate 23,836,091, forward strand.
AGGTCTACATATTGAATCAAAACAGCAGACTCCACTGAGTAACTGCGTTTTCACGTGCACTTTAATGTATCTGTGAATGTGGTAGCTTGTTCGGTGGCTGATGCCAGGCCGGGGGGAAAATAACTCATGCCTAATTGAGCATAGCCTGACTAAGGCCTGTACGTTTTGTTATTGTTTTGTGTCTGACTTCACTTGTTGTGGATTGTTTTGAACAGGCTCTGTTTCCTCTTATTTGGAGGTCTGAGTTACCAGTCACCAGAACCCAGTCAGCCTCAGCTCACCACATCAGAACCCTACATGTTCACTGTAACAAATGTAACATATACAGCCTCAGACGTGCCTGTGCATATCTTCAGAATTACAGGAGATGTCCATCTCCTTTACTACCACATGGGTGTGCTGTGGCATTATAGGAGGTCACAGAATACATTCAGTGCTAGTGTGGTACTTTTTAACCTGTGAATCCATGCACTTATCTGCAGGATGTGGATGGACCACGTTTTTGATGTACTATACTGTATATTGAAGTCCTACCGCAAGCTTTATTTTCGTGCTATTAGCACAGGGGTTAAAGTTCTCCGTCCTGGGGACGGATTTCCGTCTTGAGGATTCCCTAGGGGCTATTTATGAGATCAGAGAAGATTCGGAAAAAAAGAAAAAAAGCTGAACCGTCTGCGCTAATTATAATAGCATCAGTTACTACTGTGGTGCGTAGACTTGCTGGTGTGTCATGTAGTTCTAATTTAGACCAACTATTTCCTGTAAGTAGACTTCAAAATAAAACCAGTTGACGTGACTTGACTTGACTTGATCAGATTACGCTAGGCTCTTATTTTGAAATCCGCCCTACACTGAGAGGAAATGCCTCTAGCTACTTGTTGCTGCTGTAAGCTAACTGCGACGATGCTGTTGGATAAACAAAACATCACTTGGATTACCCGCAATAGTTTGGCTAAAGTTCATATTTATGATAGAAAACAGTGCTCCTGTGGCTTAAACGATGTACACCGTTTGGAAGTTTGTTAAACTTTTTGGACCTACGCTGAATTCCAATAGCTGGATGCTGCAAAGGAATGAGACGTCGCTCTCTCTGTAATGTATGGATGGCAGTGTCAAAAGATGAAGTCACTGGAGTTTTACATGTAAACAGCAGGTAGGCTATACTATCTAAATATGTGTTTACAGGGGGCAGCAGTAATTGACAATACGCGTTTGCTTTCTACAGTCTATATGGTTTGCTTACGTTCTCTGCATTATAAGCAACGGAACACTTGTTATGTTTGCAAATCAGAGATTCGAGGGGATTTATTTGTCACTCACAAAAGTGATCCATACAGATGCTAATGAAATACTTCGGGGTGGTGTTTCATTGGTACCGATTAGCAACGTATCATGAATGATTGGTGTTCACTGTTCATGGCAATAGGCGGAGATTTCTCCACTGCATCGCAGTGTTTCGCTCATAACATTACCCACGTGTGGCATAGGTTCAGTCAGCGACGCGTTATTTGGAATTGCACATGAGTTCTGGGCGGAGGCAGCGACAATAAGGCTCGGATGTGCTCAGTGCGGTCAAAAACAAATTGAGGTGGGCTTGGCTGGATGAAAAGGTTGACGGGAAAGCCATTCAGGTCCTGGTGTCACCGTGTCAAACGGTGAGAGAACCAGGAGCCTGTTTGGCTGTTTCTGTTGTATCTGTTAAATGGCAGCATGGCAGCAACGATAAAAAAGACGCTTTTCAAGCGCGGGGGGGGGGGGGGGGGGGGGGGGAATACATTTCCGTCTCGGGATTTTTTTTTGCTTTAACCCCTGTATTAGCATTAGCACGGTAATGTGTTTACACAGCATAGCTGTTTTAATTGGCTGCCTTAACACTTTGAGTGCCAGCCCCCCCTGCCCCCCGTCCCTTACCAGTGCCACCATTAGGTCCCATTCATTTCTGCCCCAATTCCAGGGAATAAATTGGAAATGATCCGATATTCACATCGGAACAAAAATGGGAGGTTTGGTAAAAGAGGATTTTTTTTTTTACCAAAAAAATTTTGGAGTGATTTCGGTGAGCGGTTTTGGAGATAGGTGCTCGAGAGTGCGCACTGCGCAAACCAGTCAATAACCTCAGAAATCTAGATTCTGAGATATTTGAGTTCAAAGAAAAAAAACTTTAGGAAGCCATAGCAACAAATTGGTAAATGGTAACGGAACACAAGTACCCTTGACAGAAAGAATGACATGCCTACTTTCATTATGTGCAAAAAAAGTTAAAAAAATATTGTACCATCGTCTAGTTTCAAGGGGGCAAAGTGAAAAAGTATGAAATGACTCAGAAGGTAGAAATTGCCTTACATTTTGATAGAACTATGCACTGTGAATTCACTGTGTTTTTACCTGGTCTAGAAGGTCAGGAAGACAAAAAGTCAGAAAAGCGATGTCAACCTTTTATTTTATGGCAACATCGAACCCTAACCCTGGTGAGTACCTCACACATCCAGCATGAACATATTTATGTTCAACAATATTTACAAATATTTCCAAAAAAAAAGAAATCACAAATATGACTTCACAAAAATAAAATATAACTGGATAAAAGTAAAATAAAATAAATGTGCAGCAAGTAAAGAATAAATAAAATAATATAAAAGTCAGTACTGTACTGTACTGTATTCTCAAAAAAAGGCATTCAACAAGCCAACATTCAGGAGTCAAAGGCACCACAAATAAAGGTCAAAGATGGTACTGTTCACCGTGTGTGTGTGTGTGTGTGTGTGTGTGTGTGTGTGTGTGTGTGTGTGTGTGTGTGTGTGTGTGTGTGTGTGTGTGTGTGTGTGTGTGTGTGTGTGTGTGTGTGTGTGTGTGTGTGTGTGTGTGTGTGTGTGTGTGTGTGTGTGTGTACCTCAGGTGCCTCAAAATGGCCTGGTACCTGTTCCTTGCCATTGTTCTGGGAAAGTACGGCATGGCAATGTTTTTTTGACCACTGCATGGCAATCTCCGGCTTGTGAACGATAGCTGTGAGGAAGAGAAGTCCCAGAAAGTTCTTCAGCTCCCCTAGAGTGACATTGGTCCAGGCAGCGAACCTACAGTGTGTATGACCTATGCCTGACTCCTCCGCTCTCGCTATCTCCGCCATCATACTGTCCTCTGCGTTGTCATTGGTCTGGTTGCAGATCGGGCTCCCATCCTTCCTCCATCCAGTCAGACTCCACGGGCCCTGTATATGATAGAAATAAATACAAAATACTAAATGAACGTGCTTCTGTATAATTTGTATGTTCTTTAGCAAAGGCTGTCGCACAAAAGTAGTGAAAACAGAAGATCTGCAAGCGAGGCGTTGTGTGCTTGTAGATCGGCTGTTTTCACTAGTCTAAATAATTTCAAATGTATATATGTATATATACGTGGCCACTGAATTCTATAGGCTCTGCTTTGATACAAATTTGATACAGATTTGAGATCGATTTGATAGATTATTATGTCACACACACACACACACACACACACACACACACACACACACACACACACACACACACACTGATTGTATTACTAAACTATCTATCTAGGTATACACACACAATAAAAAACTAAACTATAAAGAAATGTATTCTTACTGGAAGAAGTTGGAGGAACTTCATACACCTACTACAAACCATGGATTGACATCTAGACCTACTGCACATACAGTATGAAACAGAGCTGATACCTTTATGTACTATGAGGAAAATAATGCTGCTATTTGTACCCTGTATATATATAAAACTAGACCAGGTCAACCTGGTTGTGCCAGACCCCGGTTCTGCCAACCCTCTGGGCCTATAAATTTAATGGTACATTTATAGGCTGTCTGTCCCTTTATAGGCTGTCTGTCCCTCCCTCATGTCATCATCATTTGTGACATTGTGATGACATGAAGGCTTTGTCTGTCGGTCTATCCCTCCCTCATGTCATCATCATGTCATCATCATGACCATCTATGGAGAAAAACCGGACAGACCGACATTTGCTTATGTAGGCCTACCCATTTCATGGGTCTGGCAATGACAATGCGACATAGCATTTTCAACTGTTTTTTGCCAGACCCATGAAATGGGTAGGCCTACATAAGCAAATGTCGGTCTGTCTGTCCTGGTTTTCTATATAAAGGGTATATATGATGATGACATGATGATGACATGCCTACAAAAGGCATGATGTCATAAATGATGATGACAGACAGGGGGTCTTGCACAACCAGGTTGACCTGGTCTAGTTTTATTGTATGTGTGATACTTGCTTTGGCAATGTAAACGTATGTTTTCTCATGCCAATAACGCTCCTTTGAATTGAATTGTATATTACCAAATGCACCCTACGTGGAAAAAAAACAATAGCAGGTCAGGCTTATTGACATCGGTTATTGATTGATTGAAGAATGTATTACAAGCTTGCATTAGAGTAGACCTACAGATTCATGGCTCATTTCCACAGGAACACACTTTATGCATATCATACAGTGGTGTGTTCTAGACTTTTTTTGAGGGCATACGATCAGCTACTATTCGTTTGGCCAGGGCAGACGCTATAGTACATAATCCCTATCAAATACGCTACTTTGAAAGGTTCACGAGGGCAGACGCCGTTCATATTTTATTGTTCCTCCATCACGGAGGTATAGAGGCCGGCGCCTGGCGGCGCCGTGCCTGCGAGGGTGTCCCAAGTCGGGCGAGGTGTGTAGGGTAGTCCCCGGTGAGTCCCCAGAACACAGCACTGATCTCATATAACATTGAAAGACAGACAGACGTATAGAACATATTGAAACGTAAAAAGCATAGCTTTATAATGCTTACCCGGTTCGCTGATCGCAGCACACCGAGCGACCGGGTCGTCCTCCTTGGCTAAGTCCACGCACGGCCTCATTTGGGTGTATTAGCGCCCGCTGCAACTCCGCTCTCCGGGGCCATACCTATCGGTGCAGCCGGTGGGCGCCGTAAGATGATACACTGCTCCAAACAGCCTGCCTCCGGTCCGGATCACCGCCGTAGCTCCTCCGTCCACTGTGGATGGCTGGCGACGTTCCTTGGCTCCCCCGACACAGCAGCAAAAACACAGAATTCTCTTCAAATCGCCGGCATCAGCGTTCAACGGCATCACCGTTCATCCTCACGCGTCGCCTCAGTCAAGTCCCAAACGCAGCCGCGCAGCAACAAACGAAAGTCCAACTGGTGCTTCGGGTTTTGATTATGGTCGGTGGCGGCGCTGGGCAGCAGCAGGCTGCGGGCTTGGTGGTGTCCACAGCCACGGGGCATGGTTCGGCTGCCTGCTTGGTCTCCATGTGCGGCCATGACTTGCTCTCTGATCAGCGGAGGTAAAACCTCTACCTTCCGATCTCTCTCTCTATCTCTATCTCTCTAAATAATACTACATCTAATGATTTTATAACTAATTCTAGCTCATTCTCTCAATATATCTCTCTCTCCCTCTGATTGCTGTGTCCGGACGGTAAAAGTCACTGAACTCGTCTTTGAGACCCTTGTTTCTGGGGGGAACCGGCCAATCAGCATGCTTGAATTTGGTCACATAAGCGTGTGATGTCATGCAGGGGCGTCAATTGGGTATGGCAGGGGTATGCAGCTGCCATACCTTGACAGGGGGAAATAATAAAAATGTACTTTTCATCGTGCCTGTTGCTAAGGTATGGCAACATGACTGGTGTCTTCACCAGACACCAGTCATGTTGCCATACCTTAGCTTGTTCTGAACTGACGCCACTGAATTGTCATGCATGACGACCGTCCCATCGTCCAAAAGGGCTGTATCTTGGTTACCGCATAGATCCAACACTGTACTACTGTAATATGAAAAATTTTAGCGCCAGGTGAGCAAAAATACTACATTTCCCATCGGCATTAGCAGCCAGATCGGCCACAAGCCCTTCCTGGTCAGCCCACGTGCACAGGACTCGGCTTAGCCCAGCCTTCACAAGCCCCCAAAGAGAATGCATGTAAAATGGCGGATGTTATGAGCGAATGGAGCTCGGCGATCGCGCTGCTGTTGGAATATTACATCACCACGCTAACGATCGCATGTGCGCCCGTCACGCACGCCAATGTCCGCATGCACAATGCACGCGCGTTGAATGCAGCCAATGATGGCATTTGATGTGTTAACATTGCAATTCCTCCTCCTTTTTGCCCTCTGTAGATGACTACCCAACAGGCACCTGGCTGGGAGACGAAAACAACCCGGAGATGCGCGTGCGGTGTCCCGTGTCAGCAGCCGACATGCTCCATATCACCACCAACTGCCGCACGGCAGAGAAGATGGCACTGACGCTGCTGGATTACCTGTTTCACCGGGAGGTGCAAGCGATGTCCAACCTCTCTGGACAGGGCAAGCACGGGAAGAAGCAGTTGGACCCACTGATGATCTATGGCATTCGCTGTGAGTGTCGCCATGCCACCAACTCATGTTTGATTTATCTTCTGTCGTATTACAAACTATGAATCAGGCTTCAGGCCTGACCTGCTGCCACAGACTAATACATACAGTATGTTCATTTGGTACTACTGGTCACTTGACTATGCTCCTTTAAAAAAAAGAAGAAAGAAACAGGGTCAATTTCACGACAAGTCTATTTTCCTGTGTGCAACATATGTTTTGAATTCTTTTCAATTGGGGGGCGATGCATAATTACGCTGTGCTAGATACGCCAACAGCATGACTGTTGAAAGCACGGAGCTTGTATTCTGTGCTGCGCGTGCACAGCTGGTATTTTTATCTGGTCGCTGAGAGTTGAATTATTTTCAACTGGGTGTTTGGATGAGCATCTTGTGTTTTCAGCTCTCTAAAACACAAAAAGCACTTGTGTGGTCAAACAGCATAACTGCCTTATCAATGTTCTTGTGATAGACTTCGATGCTAAGGGGTGCTAAACCCAACCTTACATCATAAACCAGTCTATTTTTAAAGAACATATTTCTTTGTACCCCTCAGGAACTAATCCAGAAAAGCATTCTGATCTTACCTACCGTATACTAAAGCTTTTATTAGGCAGACGGTCCTCTAGCAGATCTCATCCAGTATCTCTGACCCATTTGACCAGCTTGCCAACTTCTCAGCAAAGAAAACCAACTGATAATTGCTGGCGGAAGTGTTTAATAACCACCATTAATCAGGCTATCTTGATCATCTAAATGTTCTTAATAGAGTTCAGTGAGCCAGGATATAGACTCCTCCTCTTCTCCCCAAAGCATTTCCTGAACCCTCTGGTATGAAACCCAAACTTCTCCCGTCCCACGTTTCAACCCTCATCCCCATTACAAATCGGTGCATTACCGCCTATCAGAGACACTGACCCGTGCCGCGTAGCTCCACAGAAATGAGCACAAATATGGGCTGCAATCTGCAGGGCAGGTTACAACAACACACATTCATCATTGCATAGATGCATTAATGCGTAACACATTTAAAACATACCAAACTCTAAATGACAAGCATATGTTGGTCACTGTTTTTCTAACGGGGCCATTCTTAATTCACCAAGCTCTTTGATGCGTATTTAACCGATTCGGGGGGGCGTGGCAGAGGGTTGTTTACGAGAGTGCTGTGGCTATACGGGAGAGTGTTTTTTGCTGGACTTTCAGTCCAAGTGTATCAAAAAAGCAACTGTGTTAAGGCAGCAGAAGCTTGTGATTGGCTGTGCAGAGGTGCCGAAAGTCAGAGATACACCTAAACTTAACCTAACCTCAGTAAAACTAATGCTGGTGAATGCTAACCTGCCGACGCTGGTGAATGCTAACCTTGTGAATGTTAAACTGGTCGGACCAACTGTGCTTAACCCAGTTGCTTTTTTGGCTATACAGTACAGTATGTACTGCATATTGCTGTGCAAAAGGAGGAGATCTATTACTTTTAAGCAGAGTTGAGCTTAGAACGATGGAATGATTATGAAACAGAATATAGGAAAAGATGTTCCGTCGAGCATTTTCCCATATAAGCAGATATGCATACTCGTCTCTTCTAATGTGCCAGTTTGTGTACATAGTTACAAGTGCCATTGCTAGGCTACCCGCGTTTCCCCTCAGCTGTGTGGATGTATGCGCGCGTGTTATTAGAGGCAGATGCGGCTTGACATTGAGGTATGTAAAGACTGGATTAGGGCTGGGTGACTGCCATGTGACTCGTGCCTCGTTCCTGAAAGGGAGAGGAGTGAATACGCACCTGTCCTGCCTGCCCACACAGGTTCCGTCAAGTGTGTAGGGGAGTGTGACACTAACCGCCGCCTGTCTGTGTACCACTCCCCCGCCTCTCTGTCTTGTTTCGTACCTCCAGGCTCTAGCCGCCCCCTTGAGCTGATGTAGAAATGAGCTGTCAGGTTGGTTGCACCCTCCCGACAGCTACTTAACACTTTCATAGACAGCCTCTCAAGTCAGTGCTGTCCCGCACGTGCATATGTCTCAGGAGGGGAAGGGAGGGCATGTTACCGTGCACGTCAAAGGTCTGATGATCCACATGTTGACCTTTGACCCCCTCTGTGTCCCCACAGGTCACCTGTTCTACAAGTTTGGCATCAGCGAGTCCGACTGGTACCGCATCAAGCAGAGCATCGACTCCAAGTGCCGCACCGCCTGGAGACGCAAGCAGCGTGGTCAAAGTCTGGCCGTCAAGAGCTTCTCCAAACGTACGCCTCGCGCAACAGGCACAGGTATCATGCCTGTACACAAATAGCAAACATAAAGCACACTCCCACATACAATATTTATTCATTTAATCTAGTTGAAGTGTGTGTGTGTAACATTGGGTGACATCATGTGGTGTAGCCCCGTATTCAAAGTACCTCATGAACACCTGAGTTTTGCTACCGCATTCAAAATCCAGTGTGATACAGGTGTACAGTAACCTGACTTGCGTCAGATGGTGGCAGTAGTGCGTAGGCTACCGCTCTACTTTACCATCTGAGATCTCTCGGTGGGAGTTGATAACGCTCGTAAAGCCCCGGGCCGGACCAATCAGCGGCAGCTACGGGCGGGCTCTGAGCGGCTCTGAGCCAATAGAGTCTGATTGCAGACCACGTGGATGCAGACAGGCCAATATGAGTGGTTGGAGTTGGCACTCCCAGACAGTGACAGAGAGACGGCCACATCCAATCACCTGCTAAAGAATTTCAAAAAATGGCCCGCCCCTTACACCGATTCTGCCCGAGAGATCTCAGATGGTAAAGTAGAGCGGTAGCCTACGCACCACTGCCACCATCTGACGCAAGTCAGGTTAGGTGTACAGAGGGTTAGTGGTTTGTGCCTACACCGTGGTCAAGTGTAGATTGCATTGCAGATGCCTGCCAGGGACCACTGTCAGCCACACACACACACACACACGCGCAATACTTATACAGGTCATTCTTTTAACCCTCGTAAAGCTCTTAGAAGGCCGTGTCAAACCCAAGTGCAGATGCAGTTTGTATTGTTGCAGATGGTTGTAATCTTGCACACAACAGCGCCTGCTGTCCTCCCCTCTCAGTGATCCATCACCCTTCACCCCTGACCAGGGAGAGTGAGACTGCAGGGGAAACCCAAATATCCTGTGAGCACACATCAGGGGTGAACTGTCAGGGCCCCGGCCCGGCCACACACGCCCAGAAGTGGACAATGCAAACACCAGTTCAGACGACATACACTAACACACATGCATTTTCTCAAGCACCCACTCAACCCCACGCCCCCCCCCTTAATCAGAGGACACGCTAATGGACCGGAAAGAGGGGGAATCTTGTGCCTTAAAAAAAAAAAAAAAAGGCATCATTTATCAGTGGACCGGTGAAGAGCGCTCACACCGACAGCTGTAGTCTCCACGAGCCACCTGGCTGTAGCTTCTTTCTCTCTGGCAAACGTTTGCACTGGGGATTATTTACTTGATGCAGTGCTGAAGGATGAGGGGGGAAAACAGCGGCTCACCCCAAGAGAAATGCATGTGAGGCTTTTTGAGATACTGATATGTCAATTTTGGTCATCCCGTCCATGCCTCATGTTTTTATATTGTGTGTTGTCTCATAAATGGTCGACAGATAGCCTTTCTCTCTGGGGTTGTGGTGGGAACCCCAACCCTGTGTGTGGTTCCATTTGTACACTTTCGGTTACAAACGGATAAATTAACACTGAGGATTTTACTGTGAGGTTCACCACAAGAAGTCATTCGCCGAATCCATCTTCAGTCCACACCTCTCCCAAATGGTCTTGTTTTATTGCCTTCCATTTTTTGACATATAAGGCGTGAGTGTGTTTATCTTGCGGGGTGCGGTGCATGCTCTCCTGTCACCTAGGCTTGCGCGCTTATCCGCCATGACAGTTGCCGGGTGGGCGGGGCTTGTGGCAGGGCGATGGGTGCAAAGGTTTCAGGCTGCCATGGGTGACTGTTGGGTGTTTAGACTGAAGCCAGGAGGTTGTGTTTGGCTGCTAGGCCACGAGTGTGTTTGGACGTCTAGCTGGAGAGGCCTTGTTGTGTATTTAGACGTGTTTGATGAAGTATAAACACGCCATCATCCAGCAGATGGCCTGGGAATTGGCCAAGTCACCCTCCCCCCCCCCCCCCCCCCCCAAAAGACGTCCCGAAGGCTTTTTAGAATAATCATTTGTGGGTGTGGGTGTGTGGAGGCATGCGAGTGTCTTGTCTGTATCTCACCACAGAGGGCTTATCTTTACTTCATATACTTTACGTCATAGTTTCTGCGGGTGTCGCTCTCCATTCCGACATGTCGCCACTCCGAAATTGACTTCTTATTGTCGGAGTGGCGACACTTCCATAGAGGTTAAGTTTAGGGTAAGGGTTAGAGATAGGGTTAGTGTCGGAATGGAGACATGTCGGAGTGGCGGGGTGTAACCAGTTTCTGCACTGAAATAGTTTACAGTGAATTCCTACATGTGAATAATACTCATCGTCATGTTGTGTTGTTTGTCCCTACAAGCAGAAGGAGGAGGCATTGCGGCTGAAACGACTCACATGGAGGCCGCCACCCAGCAGACCCTACACTACACTCTGGGCAATCAGCAGGTCCAGATCCATCGGATTGGAGAGGATGGGCAGGTCCAGGTGGTGAGTGCCTGCCACTTATCTATGCTGAGGTGTTCATGAGTAGGGCTGGGTGCAATGACCGCAATACCGCCATACCGCGGTTGTGTAATGCATACCGCGGTGTAGGGGTGGACGATATGGAAAAATACAATATCATGATATTTTCCCAAGCTGTATCACGATACACAATATTATCACGATTCCTTTTCACGTTGGTTTTTATGGTTATTTTTCAAGTTACTTGACAAAAACTAGACTCTCTGGGTTCCTTTTGGGAGGTCTAAATTGAACTTTACAAGTATGTAACTCTGACAGTATACACATTTGGTTCCATTTTTATACTGTCAGAGTTAAGTGGAGACCTTGACATTTTATAGTTTGAGAGCTACTGATTTAGACCAAACTGCAGGCTTAAATGGAATTCTGCAATGAATCTCTGTATTAACGACTGAACAGAATTTTTTACAAGGCTCCCTCAATTGTATCACGATATATACGATAACTCTGAAAAGGCATATCGTGGAGGCATTGTATCGTCTCAACGATAACTATCACCATATCGCCCACCCCTACCGCGGTGTCGAGTTCATAACCGCAATTATACCGTGATTATTTGTTTAATTCAAAACAATCCATACCGCCCCAGCCCTTTTCATGAGTCTATGAGAGAGTTTGTATTTGAAATACAAAAGGATAGCCTGCGTTTTAGCTGTGATGATGTTGCTTTCCGTTCCTTCTCTCAACAACTTTACAAATAGGTGAAAATTAAAAAAATAAATAGCAAAAATAACTATGGATTACAAACTGATCTATAAACTCACAAGGTGTCGCATCACTTAATCTTGTGAGTTTATAGATCAGCAATTCTTTCCATCATACTGCGACATATACATGCGACATTATTGTGTATCATTATTTTATGCTTTAACTATTGAAAAATAGCAGATATACAAGCTCACAGCGCGGCACCGAGTGCCGCGCTGTGAGCTTGTAGATCTGCTATTTTTGAAAAACCGTGAAAATAGAATTTTGACCAGATTCTATAAGTGTCTTTTGAATCCTTCTAAGACTTTTTGAAAAACCTATGTTTCTATGTCAGCAATCTGGTTAGCCATCGTCAAAGAAAAGGTCCTTTTCACTTAAATGGAGCTCAGTTAGTCTGTTCTTGAGAGACTACTATGTCAGTGGTTCTCAAACCTTTTCATGTGAAGGACCCCCATAATGATATGTATTTGGCCTCGGATCCCCATCTCAAAATATCTAGTTCCAGGGACCACCCAGAAGCAAAATTTTAGTTACAAACGTTCGCTCTGAAAATACATATATTCAAAGATTTGCAGACATTTTTACGACTTTTTCAAAAATAGATCTACAAGCTCGCAGCGCGGCACCGAGAGTGCCGCGCTGCGAGCTTGTATATCTGCTATTTTTCACTGGTTAAAGCATTCAATAATTCTAGGCCTAAATGAGTTTAATGACCTTCTTGTTTTTAGGCCGTTGCCATGGTAAGGTCATAGAGTGCAGGGCTTGTAATGCATGGGGGTAGATCTCACCACCCACTGCGGAGACACGTGCAGAACTTGACAGGAAGATAGTGCAACTTATGTCAATGTACTGTAGGAGTGGCTCATGCTTGGGGATTGGACGACCTTGTACAGCTGCAAGGGTCAGAGGTCACAGCATTGTGGGTGGGCTGGCGACCAGGAAGTAACTGGTCCTAGTGTGATATCATATCGGAAACGTTCCGCTACACTATAGACGACCCTAAATCCTGGCTCGTTTGTTTTGGATCTAATTCTTAGGGATTAAGCCTGACGCTAATATGTACAGACTATCGAAGGATTCCATCTTTATTGTGGGTTGGAAATCTAATACGTCAGCCTTTGGAAGTTGGCGCGGCGTCTGCGTGAGATCATAAAATCTGCATTTAAATTGTCAGATATCGGTTCATAGTTCACCACACAGCACGTTATTGTAACGTAAAAGCAGCTTGATTTTCTCTCACTTATTTACTGTAGATTTAAACAATAAATGAGGGGATACACACAGCTGGTGGGGCAGAGAGCACATCATGGAGAAATCCCCCTAGATTATCTTGTCATAGTGTTATAATTACGGGTTTTGTGTAATCAAAATTATGAATTGTTAAGTAATTGCGTCTATTGTATGAAGTTCAGCAGGCAAGCGATATGTGCACTGATTGGTGCCTCCAGGACCCCTCTCTGCATATGAGTGCTGACAGTGATGCAACGCTGCCACGGACATGACACTGTTAAATAATGATAGCTGTTATTAGCTTGTCACATCATACAGCGATGTCTTAACCACATTAACCCTGGCATCCCTATTTTTGTTTTGTTGTAAAAAAGTAGAGATACAAGCTCACAACGTGATTCGATGCAACACCTTGTGAACTTGTAGATTGTCTATGTTTGAATAGCCAAAGTATAAAGTAGGCCTAAAGTGGTTAAGTAATCTGCCTCCACAGAAGATGATGCATGGCTTTTGAGGCCCATTTGATTGATGGTGGGGTGACTTGAGGTGAGAAAGAAGGGCGCAGGCAAAAAACAAAAATAAATATGTGAGGCCGGCCGAGCGGAGGAAAGAGATGAGCCCTAGATGGATCACGCTGTCATTACCCTCTTGATATTCCACAGTGTTAAAGGGTGCAGCCGAGCCTGAAATTTATGAGTGGTGCTAATGCGGTAGAGGAAATGATGCGCATGCTCTGGAAGAGCTCTGCAGGGCTGGGCTGGGCCTCGGATGATGGAGCAGTCAGCACACACCCAGATACAGATAATGCACGTTGCACAATGTCAAAATATTCACCCAATATGCTGACGTATTCTTACGTTACACAAGACTCTCTGCCTCCCCAGATGCATGGGGAATACGCTCATCATTTTCATCATTCATCATTGTCCTCTTCATCTCCTGTGTTTCTCTCTCAGATTCCACAGGGTCAGCTGCACATTGCCCAGGTGCCACAAGGAGAGGAGGTGCAGATCACACAGGACAGTGAGGCAAGTGTTTGTGCGTGCGTTTCAGAGAGATAAAACACACCTTGATCTTTTTATTCTTTTCTTATTTTCACTTATCACAGATCACATCACTAATAAGGAAATCTCCAAAAGGGAAGGCTGTGGGTGGGGGGTGTGGTGCATGTTTGGGGGTATGGTATAAACTCATTTTGTGTTGACAGCCCAGTGACCGTGTCATTTTAAGCCATGCTGCAACCAGACTTATTTTGCGGCTTATTTGCCTTCCTCTTGGCCCATTGTGAGTTGAGGGATGGGTCACTTCATGAACTGATTACCTGTATTCTCCAAACTTTTCAACCCATTTCCAGTGATGTTATTGATGGGTCAAAGCTAACTTAATTAACCCACAAAGAAAAAAAGAAAAAAAACCCTAACAACATCATCACTGTTCAACTCGACTCAAACTGTGTTCTCTTCCAACCCGGAAGAAATGGAAAGCATTAATCTGCCTTCATGCTTCTGTCTTGTCAGTTGTCGTGGTTACTTGTCAGCCCCTGTCATCCCAGTGAGGAATGGGGCACGGCGGCGTAAGCTGACAGTTCTGAAGTCATTAGGGAGCTTGCGCATGAGCAGATGTTCTATATTAAGAGTGCCCGACTGTTTATATATCTGCGTACTTGTGCAGAGGTTATTACATTTGTTTCCACATAATGCCCAGATGGCTTGTGTCCCCCCACCCCCACCCCCACCCACCAGACAGCCTCACATGCGCACACATCGACTCGGCCAGCCAGCTGAAACCCGAGAGAATCCAAAGACTCCAAAACCGCACCAAGTGCTGCCTCAGCATCATTGTTAATGATTTTAAAAGGATGTGGGGGAGAGAGTGATTTATTCTGAGGCGCCAGTGTGTGCACAACACACACACAAAGATGTGATAAATGCGTGCGCGTACTGCACATCGCAAGACAGGGGTATTCCAGGGCAAAAGCAGTTGTCACCTTGACTGCGCACTTTTCTCATCTTCCTACCCCATGTACACACACCGCGAGAAGAAATGCACGATTGAGTGAGAGAGACAGCAAGAATTGGAGACAGAGAAGACGAAAGCCTTTCCTGCTCTTTGTGGCTGAGGCCAGCGACGCTCCCCCTCCCTCTTCCCTGCTTCCTACTCAATGATATTGTTTGTTTTTTTGGAGTTCAAAGCTTAGCAACAAAATCCCACTTCTCCCAACTGCCAGTCACAGAGTGTGTTTTCATTAGGAGCGGGCCTCTAGTATCAAAGCTGTTGGTTTGAGCATGCTCAGAAAGGAAATTAGTTATTTGAGAGATCACTGTGCCTCTTGTCCATATGGCAGCTCAGGCAGGCGCTGTATGCATGCATGTAATACAATTAGGGAGAAAAAAACAGCAGAAAAAGGGGCAAACAGTAGGATAAGTAGAGCTTATAATCATGCCCTTGTGGAAAATGGTGTCACAAAGTGTCAAAAGGCTTGCACGCCCTGTCCTGCTGGGCTGGGGGCTGCAACAAATTCAACATGAAATAACAATAAAATCTGCACACCAGAATGCTGCTCCCGTCGTGGGTTTCTTTATTGGTGGTAATGTTTCACGCCGGGAGGCTCTTCCTCAGACCTTCCTCGTGCCCTTTCTCATGTGGACATTTTCATTTCAGGCATGTCATTAGGACGTGTGTTAGTATGCGGGTGCGGGCACGCACACTTTTGTTTACGGGAGACTTGATAATAGCCAGAAGTGACTGAAGTGTTGTCTTCACACACGCTGGTATTGCATGCGCAGGCATCCTTTCCATTCCCTTGTAATGGAGTGTAAACAGTCCTCTGTTCTGTGAAACCATGCATGGTCTAAATCTGTAACAACAATACTCACATCAAACCATGTGTTATTGTTGATGGGTTCAGGCAGGGGTTCATGTTCGATGCGGGCTGTAGGCTGAAGGCGGCTTGCAGCGAGGTTGCAAGTGGCAGCTACTGGTCTTCATGTTTAGCACCCTGCACAGGTCATTGATGTGGTGCTCTCAGGTGGCCAAGTCTGCGCAGAGGAAATGCCATGCAAAAAGACTGCACCGTGCAGTTTCCATTTGTGTTCTCTAAAGGTTTGGTTGTGAGCCACCATCTGTTTACAATCCAGCAAATGATATTATATTTGATATGCCTGTGCTTTTTCCCGTTATGGTGAGGAGTGAGGACATGGATAATGTGCTGTATAAAACTCAAATTCAAACATTCAAACGTCCCTGTGCGTGTGAGATTGTGACATCTGACTGTTTTAATTGACCGCAGTCTCCGCTCTCTTCCTCAGGGGAACCTCCAAATTCACCAGGTGCATGTTGGTCAGGATGGACAGGTAAGAACACACAAAGACACATCTGCCCCCCACCATCACCACCCACCATGTGTGTAGACTCGCACGCACAACTCTATTCCACTTAGTGACTCATTGGAGTCCCACTAACAAGCCTCGCTCCAGATGCTGAACCATGTTCCCGTCTCCTCAGCAATTTTCATGCATTTTGTGTATACACCACAACTACCACTGCAACTAGTTGAGACTAAATAACATTAGGGTTAAGCATGTGGGGCTTTGCGGTATCAGAACAGCCAGTCGGCGGGCCTTTTGTCAGATTGATACATGGGCTCTCGTCAGATCTTCCATAGCTGACTCATCATCATGTGCTTGATGATGGCACGTTGTCCTGTAGCCTCTGGCCTGTGTGAGCTGGCTCTGGATGTGGCCGGGCAGCGCTCCATCATCCCCAGGCTCCCTCACCCCCCAACCCCCACCCCGCCCGGACCGAGATAAAAATCTCCATCTCGAGTCATTGCTCTGTCACACACAGATGGTATAGTGATTCTATTTTTTATTTTATTTCAAGGACCCCCGGTTTGATATGCGTTAGGTCACACACCCCCATTCGATACAATGTTGTGTTAATTTAACTCTGAAATGGACATTTGGTTCCATTTGTCCATGGCGACCCCCTGGAGCCCCCTCCAGGACCCTTGCGGAAATGTGGCAACCACCACATTGAGAACCAGTGGTTTAGGCTATATTATGCACAGACACACATACGCAAATACCTATGGTGTGCTTTTCCCATTTGCTTGTTTTTTGAGTGGGTTTTTTTTTTTTGCTCTCCTCTCCCGTACTCTCTGTTTTTATTTTAAATGTTTTGGACTGAGGGTGCTTCCTGTTTCTCTGTTCTTGCCTCCGGGATCAAAGGGAGTCTCTGGATCAAAGCGGTGCAGGCCTGTGTGTGACCATCACAGATCACAGATGGGCGCCTCGGATGAGCACATTATTTCATATTCATGACCTCATCATGTGGGTCTAGAAAATGGAAGCACGGCTTTAGGGGTAGGAAGCTCTTTCTCACGCTCCCCCCCCCTCTGTCTAAAGGTTGCCGCCGTTTGGACTTGCTCTTTCCTGGGACAGGTGCTTTTCAATAAGCACCAGTGGTGGGAACGCTGTCTGCTGGACAGCCAACGATGGCTACTCTTGATAAGCCGGGCGGTCGGCATCCATTTTGCTTAATGCTTCAGATTCTGGGGTGAAGAAAGACTTGGAAGCCAGCCCACTGTCAGCTCAAATCAAACTCTGGAACCGCATGCACGGTGGCTCCCATGTGCTCTATTGTTCTATTATAATCATGATTAGGATCTATGTCATCCAATTTATTCATATGTTTTAGTCATCCTGATGTGTCCTGGCTGTGTGTGTGTGTGTGTGTGCGCGCGTGGGTGCGGTTGCGTGTGTGTGCGTGTTTTGTTGTGCATTGCATGCATCTGCTTTAAATGAGCCATTGTGTTGCTTGTATTGTTTTATTGTCTTTGGGGTTTGGAGGTTGGATTTGGGCTGTCACAATTATTACATAATCATCTAATCGTGATTATTTGACATTATCGCAATTATTTTGTCATAATCGTCATAATCGTGAATGTTGAAAAATGGCAGAAATAGTGGAAATAGCAGATCTACAAGCTCACAACGCGTCGCATCGCGACGCGTTGTGAGCTTGTAGATCGGCTATTTCCACTACCAATGTTATTTTTGAAGTAGTAAGTTGTCAAATATGTCAGTAATGTATTTGTATATTTAGGTTATGTGTCATATCTACCATATGCAACTTCAAAGCCTAAAAGCCAAACAGAAATGTAATTATCAACGACAAATACACAATTAAATCGTTAATCGCCAATTATTTGAGTGACAATTAATCGTCATGTAAAATGTAATATCGTGACAGCCCTATGCGTGTGTGCTTGTTTTGTTGTGCACTGCATGCATCTGCTTTAAATGAGCCATTGTGTTGCTTGTATTGTTTTATTGTCTTTGGGGTTTGGAGGTTGGATGTGCTTTCAATCGATTACAAGGTAATCGCCCCACATCCTGGCATCCGTCCGTCTCTCTCTCACACTCTCCTACTTGTGTCCTAAAATAACCTGCTCACTGAGCCTCACGGCAGCATTCCTGTCTGTCTCTCTAGGATCTTAGCACAGGGTTTTGGACAAATTCTGGTTCGGATTTTGCGCCACAATACAAAAATATTCAGCCGTTGTGCAACTAGGTTCACAAAGTTCATAATCGGCCAGGTTTTTGATTTGTGTGTGAACGTGCCATAGTTTCTATGAAGGTATCCTGTCTATATGGTAATTGTGCCTCGCCAAGAACTGCATGCATCACCGTCAATAGACGGCAGTATGACATTTATTTTCTTTTTCTTTTTGTGGAATGGGTGTAGTGTACACTTTAAGCCAGTTTTATACTTAGTTGCATGCCAGTATTGCACACAAACTATAGCAGATATTCAAGCTCACAGCAGGTCATAGCACAGCATATATGATAAGGCTTTTAGGGTCTGATTGAAAATACAAAGTGTCGTATAGAACCTAGGAACGGGACAAGGGCGGTTATTCCCCTCGCGATGCCTTGTTGCCTCTTCCAATAAAGCTTCTCTATTTCTCTTTCTTTTTAGCTTGAGTTTGATAGTGTCTGTAAAATGATACGAGTCCAGTGCCAAAACAAACGAGTGACTTCTAACCTCGTTTTCCATGTCTAGCTTTTTACACACAATGCACGCACATGCACACTCGTGTACACACATGCGCACGCACACATGCGCACGCACACACACATACACACACACACACACACACACACACACACACACATACACACACACACACACACACACACCTTGATGGCTGCATCCCTTTGCCTGCATATTCCCATGGAAAGAGGCAGGAATAGGTCCGTGAGCTTGAGCCTGGTGTGTTTTTATGTCAATGATTCAGACGGCTATTAGAACTGATTGAACCCAGAAAAGGACATAGAGAGACACTTAAATGCGGCGAGACCCGACCGAGTATGATATTAATTATAGTGGGTGTAGATATGAATGAGACACATTAGGTTGTTTTCTTGCGTTGATTGCTGTCACATAACGCAGGCCTCAAACTTTGCTAGAAAAACATCAGATAAAAATCCATTAGTGATCAGCCTTAATCCCGATGCGTATTGTCTTCCATGTGTAACTCGTCTGTTTATAGAAGCGCTACAGTACATCCGATGGGCCTATAAGCATGCATGATGTCATTGTTGTTCTAATCCAGCGGGATAGTGCTGAGGCTGTGTCGGTAGAAGCATAACCCACACTGTATATCACACTGGAACGCTGCCACAGATCTCTCTCACTTTCTCTCCCCCTCTGGAGGGGGCCTCCCCCCCACACAAACACACACACACACACACACACACCCCACACCCCCCATGCTTTTCATCTCCCAGTGCTATAGATAGACGCTCCTCTCCGGCGAGCAGCTGGGTGCTTCCCTCAGCGCACCTCACTTCCTCTGCCCTCCTCCGCAACACAGCTGTCGGGTGGCCCCCTGGTGGTGTGGGGTTAAGATGCCGGGGCAGGCGTGTGTGTGTGCTTGCGCGCGCGCGTGTGCGTGCCTGTCTGTTCCTTGTGCAAGTTTGTCTTAGTCGGCCAGCGGGAATGCTGGTGCTAAGTATGCTATCCTCGATGTTGCAGGGTTTTTTGTTTTTTTGTTTTTTTTTTCGCTTGGAAGTACTGTGCAAAGGTTTTAATCAAAATGTGTCTCAGTGATTCGGGAGTAAAACTACCCATTGTTTCCATGTAATGTATAACGGGTATGCCATTTTAGATTGATTTTTATTCATAAAGTTTGTACCCCTTTTTCGCCCCAATTTTGTCGTTATCCAATTGTCCAATTGATTCCTCCCTTCACACGTTTCTGTGTGTTGTCACTGCTGTTGTATCCTACTGGCTCACCTGCCAGTCAGGAGTCCCCACAGAGAGGCCTCCTACTCCTAGTAGAGTCCTAGGGATGGGATTATAATCCTTATTATCGTTTATCGTGATTAAAAACCCTCACAAATAATCGTGGAGATTTAAATTTATCGTGAAATTATCCTCCGTCGTGCACTGGGATCAATTCACCTTTTATTGGCCGAGCTGCATATCCGGTACCACTTAAACCCTCTATAATTAGTAAAAATGGACCTGGAAATAACGTACTTCCACAATTATTTTGGTCACAATAATCATGACATGATATTTTCATATCGTCCCATCTCTAGTCCTACTCTTCCCACCCAACCCTCCCAGCTGACAGGTGCCGCCCCGGCCCATAGGAGTACATGCAGTGACTAATATCTCCCTCCCTGCCCGGCTTCCCTCCCCCAAACACAGGCCAGTTGTCTTCGTATAGATGCTGGACAAAGCCGGATGCACGGTGGATTCAAACTAGGGGTGGGCGATATGGAAAAATACAATATCACGATATTTTCCCAAGCTGTATCACGATACACGATTTTATCACGATTCTTTTTCACGTTGGTTTTTATGGTTATTTTTCAAGTTACTTGACAAAAACTAGATTCTCTGGGTTCCTTTTTGGGAGGTCTAAATTGAACTTAACAAGTATGTAACTCTGACAGGATACAAATGAAACCAAATGGACCCGTAAGAGACCTTGACATTTTAAAGTTTGAGAACTACTGATTTAGACCAAAATGCAGGTTTAAATCGAATTCTGCAATGAATATCTGTATTAATGATTAAACAGGATTTTTTACAAGGCTCCCTCAATTGTATCACGATATATATGATATCTCTGAAAAGGCATATCGTGGAGACATTGTATCGTCTCCACGATAATTATCACCATATCGCCCACCCCTAATTCAAACCCCCATGTATACCCTTCTGGGCTGTAGTAGGGCTTTCACACAACTTTAAAGCTTCAGTCTGGCTGTCCATGCTAATTGCAGAATTTGTCATAATGAAATATACACAATTAATTGTGCAGCCATGGAGGAATTTGACTCCCAGATGGAGGATTTGGGTGCTAGTTAATGGACAAGAGTTCAGAACCCTGCTGTAGATTTACTGGTCACAGAGATATCAGTTTCTCTGGAGCTGAAGAAACAGGCATTTTTAAAACCTTGCAAAGGCTTTAGGCTGACCTCTCTCTCCCCACCCGGTCCTGCTCTGCACCGTGACAGCAGATTTATAGCCTACTACGAGGCAGCAGTGTAGTGGATTACTCACTTTGAGAGTGTTTGTGCATGTCCGCGTGTGCGGATTGAATGTGTGTAGCTTTGTCTGCATTGTCGTCGCACAAGTGTTTAGTGTGTATGTCAACCCTATGCTAGCCCTCAAACCATGCATTAAGGTGGCTGCTTCAATTCTGGACAAAGCTGGATCCTGGGCTTTATGCTGTCCCGTTAAATGAAAAGCAAAACCTTTCATGCTGATGAGAGAGAAAGAGAGGGTGAGAGACATAGCGAGGAAGAGAGAGAGAGAGAGAGAGCCGTCCTGGGGAACTGTAAATTAACTGTTGTTTTACTGCTCTCTACTGTTTGCTTCGACCTGTTATCTAGTGGCCTTCTCTCTCTCTGCTGTGAGCTAACCCTGCGCTGATGCAGACCAAATGGAGGCTTGGAAGATGAAAGGAGCGACTGATTATGAGCAGGGGAGGAGGCAAAAGGAGAGACCGTCTGGAAGAGATGTTCTCTTTGGTCCTTGAGTGAAAGCTGTGAGGCGGGAGTAGCTGTGAACTGGATAGGAATATCACTTTTTGTCTCTCTCTTCCGCTCTCTCTCTCTCACACGCACGCACGCGCACGCACGCACGCACACACGCACACAATCCACACATCCACCCGTCCCACACACAACCCTGCACTACATAAACAAACTTGTGGTATCCAGTGCCAGTGTGGGAGCTCTCCCATGTATTCAAATGAAAGAAGGGCAGCAAAGCGTGCCTTTTCAGCAAGCCTCTTAGTTCTCACCAAGTTCATGGTGTTCTGCCTGTCTCACACTGAGATCCGGCACATCTCAACGCTCTGGGGGAGAGCCATAAACATCTCTACTACCCTGCCATCAAAAAAAAGTCCTGCATCACGGACTGATTCTGACCTGGCCTGTCTTGACGGTCCAGAAAGTGGATGTTGAGTTCTTATTCACTTCTCTTTTGGCTCGGAATCCCCCCACACACGCTCAAACAAACAGCACGCTCGCTACGCTACCCTCATCCAGCGAACCCCTCAGCTCTGTCTCTTCCTGCCAAGCATATGTTGCATGGATCTGTCAGAGCCTCCCTGGCTGCCTTGTTCTGGGTCAGTGTGGGAACTGGGTCACAGCACACGGAGCCCAGCTCAGCACCACCAGCACCATCAGCACCCCTGTCAGAACCTGCCAACACAGAACCCCACAAGGCCAGGCCAGAACCAGGAGAGTGAGGGTGGTGTGGGTGTGATGCTTTAGAAGAAGCCAAAGGAAGATTTAGAAGGAGAATTATGGGACTAATTAGGGAAAAGGCAGTCTTGATGTTTGGCTCTTCTGCCTGTTTGGATCCCATTGTCTATGAGCTCATAATTTTATTGGCCAGTCCATGTGCACAATTGTGTGCGTGTGGGCGTGTGTGTGTGTGTGTGCGTGGGTGTGCGTGCGTGCGTGCGCGCGTGTATGTGTTACTATACTTGTGTGAGGGTCGACTATCCCCACAAGTCTAATAGAACATGAGAAATAGACATTGTGGCTTACAATTAGGAAAATATTGAGTTTTGGTCCGGATTAGGGCTAGACTGTAGTTCTGACTGATTTCTACTGAGGCGTTACGCATAGAAAATAGCAGATCTACAGGCTCACTAAACATCCCAGCGTTACGCTTCGGGGGCTTCTAAATCAGTTATTTTCATCTTTAGGTTTAGGGTTAAAATATGCATTTATTAAAAAAATGGCATTCATGAAATTGCCCTCCTAAAATGTTGATGTCCTCACAAGTATATTAATATTACAAACGTGTGTGTGAGCTAGGGCATTAACGACTTGTGATTTTTGGAAGTCGACTTGACTCAGTAAAAGGTTGAGTTGAAGTCGACTTTATTGTTTGATGACGTCATCACACTGTGTGTGAACAGGGGGACAAAACCTGAAACCCTGGGCTAAATTCCATTGAAGAGACACTGTTGGAAAAGGATAGAATCATTCTTTCCTTGACAATAAGCAATCCTACGGTTTGAATGCTGTACACACGTACACATGGAGCAAAAATAATGATGAAAGAATATGTTTTTAGTTTTTCTTTTTTTCAACTTTCGACTTTCCCTGGTGGGAGTCAACTTGTGTAATGAAATCGACTGAGTCAACTTGTCGACTTTTTGGTTAATGCCCTAGTGTGAGCTGTGAGTGACCGACCACTGCCAAACATGTTGCCTCATAATGGGTTCAGTGAGTTTGCTTCAGCAAAGGTGTGGCAGCATTTGGTCAGCGGTCAAATCTCATGATTTGTCATGTTCTCTTCAACAACACAAAGCAATGATGCTTGAGCAGAGTGTAAGACTCCTTTAGACAGGAGTACTTTGTTATTAGTTCTTGAGCAAACCCTTGGCCTGCAGCACGGGCTATTTCATTGCTCTTATTTCTCTCTGCCCAGGAATGTTGCTGATAAGTGTGCATGGATCTGTTGAAAGTCCTGTAATCCTGGGTAAGATGTTAGACTGAGGTGAGGCTTTTTGGTGGGTAAAGAATTGGTGGTTTGGGGGGGGGGGGGGGGGACAGAGCATGAAAGAGAGCTACAAACGAAGAGGTTTTACGACCCTGTATAGTGTACGTTTATTGTCTGTGCGATGCTTATAAGAGCTCTATTAGTGGTAGATCCTGTTTCAAAAGAACAGTGGTCTGCTTTGTGTCCTTGTGGCGTCATGGCGGGGAGATAAGAGGTCAAGATCAGGAAATCCTCTGCATAATCTGCGCAGCTCTGTATCTGTGTGTGCGTGAGAGAATCTCCTTATGTTTATGTGCGTGTGTAAGTGTACCTGTTTATTCATCCCCACCTAGGGCTGTCACAATTATTACATAATCGTCTAATCGCGATTATTTTTCATAATCGTCATAATCGTTTCCATGTTGAAAAATGTTCATATATATTTTTTTAATGTAAAAAATTGTGGAAATATTTCCACTATCAATGTTCTTTTTTAAGTATAACGTTGTCAAATATGTCAGTAATTTCTTGGTATATTTAGGTCATGTGTCATATCTACCATGTGCAACTTCAAAGCCTAAAAGCCAAACATAAATGTCATTGTCAACGACAAAGACACAATTAAATCGTTAATCGCTATTATTTGAGTGACAAATAATCGTCATGTAAAATGTCATAATCGTGACAGCCCTATCCCCACCAAGCTATTAATCCAATGGAGTTTGTCCAAATCTCACACATATTGGCACATATTATTTATGTATCTATTTAGTCACATATTATCTATTTACTAATCATTCCAAGGTTTGTAGGAGTGGCCCCGTTTTACACAATATGCAACAAATCATGGATAGCAGCGTCCAATTGCCTTGAAACTTTGCACACACATTCCCATTTCCCACTAGGATTTTTCTAATGTTTTTTTTCATGGTAGCGCTATAATAGGCCGGTTCACATTTTGACGAATAACTCTTGTACCATAGGTCGCACAATCAAATCATTTCCCCCTAGATTCCTTGGAT
This sequence comes from Nannobrachium achirus, assembly GCF_963921795.1. Lineage (NCBI taxonomy): Eukaryota > Metazoa > Chordata > Actinopteri > Myctophiformes > Myctophidae > Nannobrachium > Nannobrachium achirus. The sequence goes on from NC_137820.1 coordinate 23,861,170, forward strand.
CATTACGCCACTCCCAATATAGGTCATGCACGTTACTGCCTAACAGGATTTTCCTCCATTTTCATTTTTTGGCAGAAAACACTTTTTGCTTCTACTCCTCGATATTTTGTCCAAAACTCAGGCTAATTGGTACACCTTATCTCTGTGCCACAAATCACGAACACTGTGCAATTGGCATGAACATTGACACACAAAAAAACATGACATTTTTCTAACCTGCCTCATGGTGGCGATATAACAGGTCACACTGTTGCCCTGGGTAAGCGAACTGGCCTAGCAGTCTTTCTGCTTGGGTTGTGTGTGTATCCAAGTCAGAATTTCAGAGCAGCACAGAGGGTGATGGCTAGGGTGACCAGACGTCCCAGTTTTCAAGCTGGGTGTCCCGACTCCCGTGTCCCGAAAAAATATCTTTAAAACGCTAAAATGTCCCGGTTTTCAACATTCACAACGAAATTTTCCCGGTTTTTGCAGAATTGTTTTCAGTGGTTGCATGGACGTTTATCATGTTCTTTTCATGTAAACATGCTTGCCTCTCCTATATCAGAAAACATTTACAAAAGCATTGCGTGTCTGAATTCAACGCTGAGAGGCTTTTGTTTGTCAATCAGTCGTTGCCTGTATTCAACACATATGGTGTGCATATGCGTGTGCATGAATGAATGTCCACGCGCGTGCACGGCACAAGTGCACATTGATTTAAGGGTCCCGGTTTGAGAGGCTGAATATTTTGTCACCCAAGTGATAGCACCAGTGGCGTATTGTCTCCCGGAAGAACCCTGACTAATACAGACCTAAGAATAGGCCCTTCCTCTTCGGGCCCACTGCCTCACCGGGCCCAGGCCCTGAATCGACATGCCCAAGCCACACTTAATCAGGCTATACATGCAAAGGCCATGCCTCAACAATCAGACCTATGCAATTTTTCAACATGCCTCGGCCAAGCATCATCAGGCCAAGCCCCTGCTTCCTTGGTCCCAGGCCCAATTTGCGCCCTGCCCAGGCCCATGAACCCTTTGTCTGACCGTTTCAACACCAGCGGGATCGTGACAGGGACACAGTTTCAGCTGTCTGGCTGTCCGTTCTCATACTGTAGCTTTCCGCAGACAGTTCAAGAGAACAGGAGATGAGAATGGACGTTGACACAAACAACTATAATATGATGAGGGCCGTTCTCTGAGCAGTGTCGTGTTTCCTTATTTAATGGGTCTGGCACTTGAAAAAGAAGCAGTAAAAATGAGTTGAATATGACAGATGTGTTGTCTTGGTAATTTAGAGAATCTAATGGGTTGCTTGATGATCTCAGATGACAGATGTCTTTCATGGCAGATTAGAGACCTGGGTCATATTGTGTGAAAGTGCTGGGTGAGGGTGTGACCGGCTTTTGTTTGTGTTCTTCTCTGGGGGTGCTTTCAGAGCCCAGGGTCATATATTGCAAGTGGATTTTACAACCTTTGTACTGTATATCATCTCTGCTGACTCCATCTACTCACACAGCGTAATTAGAAGCATGATAAAGTCATCATCTGAATTCAATTGTAAATTTTACTGACACTGTAAAAATCCCTATGTTGATTTGCAGGCCAAGCTTGGATTCAGGCTAAAGGCAACTGACAAGTGTTTACAGGAACTCTCTTCCTTTTTTTCAGGGGCCTAACGCTTAATTACAGCTGTTATTTTTGTCATCATCCCCTTTTGATTTGCTGGTCCTGGATCCAAGTTGTAGCCAAGCTGGTTTTGTCATAAAGCCTGGCCAATCTGTGTCCCAGTCTGCTGGTGGGAGTGCTGAGAAGATGCGAGGGAAGGCCTGATTGAGACCAGGTGTCAGGTTGTGGTGTAGAAATAGTGTGATGGTGTGGGTGGAGATGGGAAGCGGCGGGATCAGTTAGGTAAGGGTTCCCGCACGATTTATGCATATGTTTGTAACCGGGAGGCATTTGCTATTGAAACGGTATCGGGTAGGGAGAAGTTGGTGAGACCAAGTTCTCAGCCAACAATCTCAAACGAGTAACAGAATTCACAAATCAATACGCCAGTGCCGTGCCAAACTAATAACACGCTGTCCTCCTTATCCCGTGTGGAATCTTAAATCATGTTGCGAGACCTTTTAATAGACCTCACACCCAGTGGCGAAACAGAAGACAGCTGGGGGAAAGGGACGACCGCAACAAGACAGACATTGATCTATGCCCTACGCCCCGAGTGTTAATTTTCCCACTCCATTGAAGGTTAAACAAGGACTGAAGACCCCACAGTGTCTATGGGCATCTTTACAGTCCGGTTGCGTCCGGAAATGTTGTCTTTCTGTGCCGCCTCCTCATTCTCTCCCCCTCTCTCTGCGTTAGTGGTTCGTCCTGGACATCTGTCCCGGCTCAGGAGGGCTGCAGATGTTGTTGACGGCTGTGAAGCCGGGAGGAAGTTCCAGACAAGTCCAACTCCAAATGCTTTTTCTTTTCTTTTCTTTTCTTTTCTTTTTCATTTCCCCATGTGATTTTCTTTTTTTGTCAACATCTGAAAGAAGAGGAGGTATTCCACAGGGAATGATAGGAACCAGATTAGTATTGCTCTTTTTTAAAGCAAGAACACAAAAGTCGAAGGAAAAAGAGGAAACAGCCTTGTGCATGGTGTTGTTTTGTGTCGGATTGTGGGGGGTATTATGGGATATCCCAGTAGACTTTGGTGAAGACAGGGGTGATGCGAACTCTTCCGAGCTCGAACGCACTCACTCTGCAATGGTCTGCTGCACAGCTGGGCTCCAGAGATCTGCAGCAGAGAATTGGTGCCATCCTGCACTCAGATCCAAGAAATGTTTTTGATTTGAAAGGGGGATTCTGATGCAGTTGCACACATCACTTTTTAGAATCCCATGCCTAACAGGGGCTCGATACACGATAGCAATCCAAATGCTCTCTTGTCATTTTCGGAACAACCCGTGTATTGTGTTCTCTCATTATTCAGCCTCTAACTGATCTCATGTGAAGTGAAAGTAGAAAATGGTCAGTTTGAAATGCTCTGACAGCTTCAGACAAGGGCTTGGAGAAATATCCATGTTTGCACAGTTGGTTATTGTCTTTCAATCTGGACAACCCAAATGTTTTTCGCATTAGGCCGATGTTGTTGTTTGCTTCTCTGTCTCCCTTCTCTCGCTCTCGTTGCTATATTCCTGCACTATCCTGGATCCAATACTGTTGAACCCATTACAGCACCAGTGAAAGATTTATTCTCTCCTTTTCTGAAGGTCATAGCAACTAGAAAACTACAGGGAATTTAAGATGCTTGTGATAGTTCAGCGAACCCCCCCAGTTTTGTGGAGGGTGAGCTGCAGTGTTTTCTGACACAGCTCTTAAATTCTGCCTGTCCCTCTCTCTACTCTGGCTTTTTAGTACGGAGGTGGCCGGTCAGCCAACGCTCATTATTTCCGGGCCCCAATCCCTAAAAGCTGGAGGTCAATGGTACCTAAACGCACTTACGATCCACTGCACTGGCCATGTTCTGACAGGTTGAGCTCATTGTGTCAAATGTAATACTCAAGGCTGTGTTTTAAAAAGAAATAGGTCATCCCAGCACTTGGAAGTTGAAAAGCAGTTACGCATTCCAAGCAAAATTGTCAACTTGGCCTGGTCTGGTTTGCTCAAAGATAGCCCTCTCTGTTGTTTCTCACTCGCAGCCATCTACGTGATGATATTTTTATTAGCAGTGTGCCAAGACAAGTTGCAGCCTTGCAGGTCAATTTATGGACACTAAACCTTTCCCTAGCATTACACCCTGTCACCTATAAGCAATCAACCCGTCATCTACATGCAATACACCCACTCACCCAGTCACCTATAGGCCAATTACAAGGTCAATTACAAGTGCACTAAATCTCATACATCATAATTTCCATGTCTTTTTTGCTAAATCCTAAGTCCTAATTTGAATGATGGGTAACTACAGCTTGTTGGAGTTTGGGGTGCGGTGTCCAGTTGGCTTGCACATAGATAGAGAGTGTAGACCACACAATCAAAATCCTAGCATGATTACTCTTCTAGCTTGGCTTGGCTTGGCTCATGGCGTGTTGTATGAGTGTGTGTCCAGTGTGTGTCCAGCCCTCCAATCTGGGACAGTGCACAGTGGGGATATATACCGGTAGGCCAAAAATGTTTTCATTTGTTCACCGTTCAAAAAATGTGAGCTAATGGTTCATTTTAGGAGGACGTCACATAATAACATATTTCATAACGAGATTAAAATGGCAATGATGTCTTCCAAGCATAGTGCTGTGTTCTTTGGTGACTAACACTGGTGTGTTTCATTTCATGTGCTCAGAGTACACGTCTGCCTTGAGCGTGTGACAGACAATCTTTCATTGTTTTTGATGGAACTGTGCTCACAGGCAAGTGTGTCGGTATTGGGCCCGGTTAGTGAGGACGAGTTGTCCTTAAAAGCAAGCCGTGGGACAGGATGTAGTTCGGAGAAGTTCCTGTATAATCACTGCAGAGATCTCACAAACCATTCCAAATTTGCAAATGCCTCTGTGTGCCTCTGTGCTGCTCCACACAGCTGAGAATGCGAGCTGCTCTCAAAAGGAGTTTTGAGAATCTAATTGGATGAGACAAGTGTTTACTGTATCAAGTGTTGACCAGAGCATCCATTAAATACACATTTAGATACACCATTTGGACCATAAAGACACGCTTAAGCTCACGCTTAGCTAACAAATGCCCATGCAAACACACATCCACACAGATCCAGAAAAACACTTGGCCATTTATAAGCCTTATTAAGTAGACAGTGTGATCCAGAAGGGAGGTGAGGATGGATTCCTATGATGAAGAAACACTAAGACAGCTGTTTGTGTATCCGTCTGGATTTGACCTCCTACCGCGCACTGTTGGCATGAACCATTTGTTTGTGCTTTGCTCAGCTGTCTGGTGTCTTCTCGCACCTTGTAGTCATCAGCAGGGCCAATGTTCCGATTGATCAGCAAGCATAAATAGGTCATCAAAGCGATGATTCATTTGTCCCTGTCCGTACAGCATTTCGGCACATTGAGGGTCTAGCTCATCCAACCAAAGCATCGCTTTTGCCTGATCGCATGTTGGTCGTCTGATCAGGCTGAGTCAGGGAGGCATCGCTTGCTAATAGCTTCCATCGGGGCTGGCTGGCTGGGCCCGCTATTTGGCGATGAGGCGGCAGACTCTGTGGTGAGGATGGCAAAGTCTTTTTAGATGTCGAGGCGAGCCAGCGGGCACCAGAGGGGGGTTAGCTGAACTTTCAGAGCACGTCACTAAGTCTGAGCTTCAAAGCTAAGGTTGGACTGAGGGGGGAGGGGAGTTTGGAAAGGTTAGGGGGCAACAAACAGCGTCTGTAATTGAGGTTTGTGAGGTTTGGGGTTTTTTCTCTTTTCTGCAGACTTGCATATTCTCCCCCCCCCCCCCCCCCCCCAAATTGAGAATGTCTGTTGAGCCTGTCCCCAGCTGGTCCAAGGGCTTCTGAGCCTACAGGAGGAGCGCTGGAGATGGGCAGACTCCCGCATCACATGGCTGAGAGTGTGCAAATAGATATAGGCACACAGAGACGAGCCACATATGGAGCCCTCTAGGCACGAGACATAGGAGAGGATTGGGGAAAACTTGCTTCAGACAGTACAGCCAGCGACCATGAGACTGGGAGAGAATACATGTACTCATTAAATGTTGGCATGGCATTATTTTAAACCAGAAAAAGCCTTACCCTTTGAGAAACTTATTTCTGGGGAAGCCTTGAACCACATTCACCATAATAGACCATAACTCCTGTGTGAGTGAAACAAGCCTACACACAGACACAAAGCTGAGTGAATGTTTCCCTTCATTTGTCTTCCTGTGTGTCTGTATGGACATTTTGATTGTATGTTAGCTTGGCATGTCTTTGGCACAGTCTTGCATGTTCAGTGAACCAATTAGACAGCATTCCTTCCTGTGTGTGTGTGTGTGTGTGTGTGTGTGTGTGTGTGTGTGTGTGTGTGTGTGTGTGTGTGTGTGTGTGTGTGTGTGTGTGTCTGTGTCTGTGTCTGTGTCTGTGTCTGTGTCTGTGCGCGTGCGTGTGGAGGTAAATGTACAGCCATCTTTGTTAAGAGTCAGATATCCTCAAAAGGATAAAAAGATAGGAATGTTATGGAACGTGAATACATTTTTCTTGGTCATCACTTTTCAAGAGCTAGTTTTAGGTTTAGGACTTAGGGTTAGGGTAGGGTTAGAATTAAGTTTAGTATGGGTGATGGTGAAGGTTACAGAATGGATGTAGTCAATTGAAAACCGAGTCTGAAGTTCTCACAAGTATAGCAGTTCAAGAATGTGTGTGGGAGCATGTGCATGACAAGGCATAAATGTACATCTTCATACACACACTTCTGTGTGTGTGGGGGGGGAGGGGTTAGCCCATGTACAGCAACAGCCCCTACTATGCAGTATAAGTATGTCCCACAACACAGCTACAGCTGTTCTTCTCTACTGTAATTAGTGCATTGGAACCATAGTGTTATGATGTTCCTTGGCTGATGTACAGCAGTGGTGGGGGTTGGATGGGCGATCCCTTTCTCGCGATCTCTTTTCCTCGCCGTGCTGTGCTAATCCCCTTTCTTTATTTCTTTCATTTCCCCCGTTTCTTTTTCTCAGTAGGACTGAGATTAAATTAAATGAAACCAAATAAAACTGAGCCTGAACTGGCATATCATGTTTTGCAATTCAGGAAAACAAAACTCGTAAAAATATAATTGAGCGGAATGGACCATAAAGTTTCTCTCCAACTTGATGGATAAACAGAGAGAGAGAGAGAGAGAGAGAAAGACAGAGAGGGATAGAGTAAGGGCTGGAGACTGAGAGAGAGAGATGCAAGGGAAGTCCCACTCTTGATTTATACCTCACTGTGATGAAGGTGTTGCATGCTGAAAATAGCTGATCTAGAAGCTCACAACATTGCGTGACATCAAGCCGCATTGTGTAGATCGGCTATTTCCGGCACGTTACCTTTGTATTAATTAGGCATATACTACTGCACAACTCTTTCTAATACTAAATGCAATTTGCAATGGAAGTACATTTCCAGTAGGGGTGGGCGATATGGAAAAATACAATATCACGATATTTTCCCAAGCTGTATCACAATACACGATTTTTTCACGATTCTTTTTCACATTGGTTTTTATGGTTAATTCTCAAGTTACTTGACAATAACTAGACTATCTGTGTTCCTTTTGGGAGGTCTAAATTGAACTTTACAAGTATGTAACTCTGACAGTATACAAATGAAACCAAATGGACCCTTACGGGTCCATTTGGTTTCATTTGTATACTGTCAGAGTTAAGTGGAGACCTTGACATTTTAAAGTTTGAGAACAATTGATTTAGACCAAAATGCAGGTTTAAATTGAATTCAGCAATGAATCTCTGTATTAACGATTAAACAGGATTTTTTACAAGGCTCCCTCAATTGTATCACGATATATACAATACTTCTGAAAAGGCATATCGTGGAGACATTGTATCGTCTCAACGATAATTATCACCATATCGCCCACCCCTAATTTCCAGTGGAGCAAACACAGGCGAATCGAATAATCAGACAACCATGAAACATTATTGGTAAAAGCACTGAATGATGTGGTGATAACAGACTCTCTCCCTCTCTCTCTCTCTCTCAGGTTTTGCGTGGTGCTCAGCTGATAGCCGTGGCATCAGCTGACGGCTCAGGCACAGCGGTAGAGGGCACCACCCTGCCCTCGGACATCCAGGTGCAATACGTCCAATTAGCACCCGTCACTGATCACACTGGAGCTGTACAGGTGAGACAGACAGACACACACACACACACACACGCGCACACACACACACACACACACACACACACACACACAGTCTCCACCCTCTCTCTCTATCTCTGGTTTTGATATAAATGTGCACAGACAAACACATGCAGATAGTTTGCCGTTGAGGAACATTCCAAGGGCCTGAGTATAAAACCATTCCCTCTGCTGAGGTGAAACAGGCCCGAGCGCTAATCATCACCAATCACACCAATGGCTTTGTTTTTTAAACTTAACGATAATAAATAGCTGAGCTCCCCGCCTTCCCCTCTCTTCTCTTCCTTTATATACCCACATTCTTAATCATTCCCTCATTGATGCCTTTATAGTGAAACAAAGGCCATGCGGATATGGTGCAAGCTCAGGCAGGGCAGGGGGCAGTGGGTCCTGCTGAGGAATGAAGCGCTTAAGCCAGATGATAAAGGCCAAACGATGGCAGCTAATAAGCTGTCATTTTACGTTTCATTAAACTATTTAGAACAGGTACACATTATTGTGTATCATTATTTTATGCTTTAACTATAGCTTGTAGATCTGCTATTTTTGAAAAATCATGAAAATTTGGATTTTGACCTGATTCTATAAGTGTCTTTTGAATCCTTCTAAGATTTTTTGAAAAACCTTTGATTCTATGTCAGCAATCTGGCCAGCCATCGTCAAAGAAAAGGTCCTTTTCATTTAACTGGAGCTCAGTTAGTCTGTTCTTGAGAGACTACTATGTCAGTGGTTCTCAAACCTTTTCATGTGAAGGACCCCCAAAATGATATTTATTTGGCCACGGACACCCATCTCAAAATATTTAGTTCCAGGGACCACCCAGAAGCAAAATTTGAGTTACAAACGTTCTCTTTGAAAATACATATATTCAAAGATTTGCACACATTTTCACAACTTTTTCAAAAATAGCTGATCTACAAGCTCGCAGCGCGGCACTCGGTGCCGCGCTGTGAGCTTGTATATCTGCTATTTTTCAATAGTTAAAGCATTCAATAATTCTAGGCCTAAATGGGTTAATGTAACTGAAAAACACCCGTGTCCCGAAGATTAGAATCTGGTGCCAAAAATGTATCCCGTGTACAAGGTAAAATCCCCAGTGTTAATTTAACTCTGAGTTGTAATGTGCACTCAGAGTTACATATAGATTAGCCTCGGGATCCAGGCATTTCATTCATTCAAGAAAAGCCTGGGTAAAGCCTCCAGTAACTGTGGTTCAGCCAATCAGGCGAGTATGTGTGTATGCAAACACATCCCCCCCTCCCCCTTCACTCTATGACAGGCATCAAACAGGTTGTTGTCTTTGATGCTTTCATTGATAAGAGAGATCACTAACGAACTCTTGACACTTTTATGGCCGAATCAATTACCCCAGTTCACAACCCCTTTGAAGTTCAAAGGGAGTAATTAAGAGCTCTGGCCAGCTCCTGAAAAATCTGAGATCGGTGAACAAATGGGCAGTGTTGGGTATCGTTACTTTGTATAGTAACTCGTTAAGTTACATTGTTACTGCCTTTAAAAACTAATCTGTTACGTTACTCCGCTACCAAATGAGAAAAGTAACTTAACAAGCTACTTTTTCCGTTACCGACCATTAAAACCCACTGCGAGGGAGTTTAGTAAACATAAGAGTGCAGCCTACCCGGATTGTTTTGGCTGTTAGCTGTGTGCGTGGCTGGCAGCGTGCAGCTTCAACGTGGATATTGTAATGACGTTGATCTATCCTTTATTCCTTTCACCAAGTAAATCCAAGAATAGTGTGAATCCTTCCACAGCCTTACTAAAGGGCTTCTCTCAAGCCCTGCCATGTCGTGCGTGACTGTAAATGAATGTAAACAAGACGCGCACAACGTTCTCCTTATGTCGCTAATAGTCAGATGACCGCAGGTAACCCCAAGTTACACCAAATTTCGTAACCTGTCGTAAACTGTAGAATGACTATGCAACCACCACATGCTGGCAACACATTTCTGGTCGGTCACCCTTTTCCTTTTACGGGTAAAAATGCGGGCCATGCTGCCTGCTCAGGCTCCTCCTCTGAGAGAGGAGAAGAGCTCATTCAGGAAACAGCGCAAATGTGTCAGATGGATTATTTTCCCTTTGTGGCAACAGAAAGAACGGGGAATTATAGGTCTTAAATACCTAATTAATGCCGGTATTTTTCGGAAAATGTAACTGGTAACGAATACGATCCTACACAATTGCAAATGTAACTCGTTAAGTTTCTCCGTTGCGACCAAACCTAACGTCGCTACGTAACATTGTTAGTTATAGCGCCGTTACACCCAACACTGCCAATGGGGCTTGTATCCCCGCCCTTCTGGGTCATAGAACGTCTGCGCACGATACTGTAAATGAGTGTTTGTCTATAAGCACCTTTCTTTGAGTAAATTGCTTCAATGTGAAATGTATCTAATAATACACAAGTTAAATGTAAATAAAATACAGCCCAACGCCAAAGCTCCACTGCAGCCATCGGGCGATGAACCGGGGTGAATTTTCAGGTTGGACGCCGTCACAGAATGCAGCGCAATGCAACGCAACGTAACGTCGGAAATGGAGCACCCTTCATTGATTAAAAAGAGAAAATGTCCTTCGTTGACTATGACACGATGCCCGATTGCTGCAGGGGAGCTTTGGCCTAAAGCTGTTAAAGTCAGGTTGTTTGTCTTAGTAAATTTAGGTTGTATTTTATGTGCATTGTCTGATGTGAATTGATTCTGTGAAGACTGGAGAGGCAGAACAGTTGCCTCATCAAATCTAAACTTAATGCCTGGTTTATAAGCAGTTGCGCGCCATTGTTTTGCACTGAAAATAGCCAATCTACTGTACAAGCTCACAACTTGTCACAGGGCGACTATTTTCGTGGCGAGACTCTAGCACGCAACTGAGTTTAAATCACCCTAAACGCACCCTGGTCCTGTTATTAATAACATTGAAAGGATTTCATCACTGGGAGATTACAATCTCCATCGTTTTGCTCAGTCAAGCAGCCAAAGAATTTGGGTCATTAGCACAGACACATGCCTGCAGTGCCGTTAGTTTATCCAAACTCGATCATAATGATACAGACTGCTCTTTGTAATGTTTCATTGCTAATTACCGTCATGTTGAAATTGAGGCCTGCCGATTTGCCAAACTACTTGCAGGAACAGGACTTTGTCATTATTTCATACTTTCACTTAAACCAAATCCCAGTCAGTCACTGCGGTAGGTGTTTACTGTAAACATTCATTAAACAATATGCGGACAGAGTGGTGGAAGGGCTCGTGAGCGAATCATAACTAGATTAGCTCTAAATCCCTTGATGGTGGAGTTTATTGAATGAGAGCCATGTGTCAAAAGAGGAAGGGGGCACAGCGGGGTACTTTCAAGTGGTCAGCTTGTTACTGCCAGGAGAGTCGAGGAAGAGAAGACTTTTTCTTTGTTCTTTCTTCTTTTGTTTTGACCAGCCTTTTTGTTGTATTTGTCACATTTCTCCCATAATGTTTCTGTCCTCTGAAGTCGGATGCTGGGCGGCTGGGTACCCTCTATTCCCAGAGAGAGCAAAGGCATTCTTTTCTTGCTGCGCTAGTATAAACAGAAAAGATGTGAAAACCACTTGGCTCTTCAAATGATTTGTGGCCGTTCGTAAAAAAAGGCAGCCCTGTACCAAAGTGGATCTCCTTGCACAGTTTCTCAGTGGGACTGATCGCGCACGCATCTTGTCTCTGCGGCCGTGTAGGACAAGCAAATGGTCCCACTTACCAGCCACCCATCGTGTTTTGGGGAGCTCCTGCTTAAGGCTGGCCTGTCGATAAGCTCTTGTTGTCCCTTTGTTTCCGCAGTGTTGTCCTGGTAATGGGTTCCTTCCTCTTGAGAACATGGGTGGAGAGCAGACATCCTATATTGATTAATCTCCATGGCGCCATATATAAAGCCAGAACCCCTGATAGGCTTTCTGTTGGGTTCCATCTCGCTCATTGCAGCAAGCAAGCAATCAGACCCTGTTTGTTTACCCTGCTGCTTTGTTTGAACGGGTTTTAGGTCTCTATTTTTTTCCCCCCATATCGTTTGATTGAACACATTTATCTCGACAGAAATCAACAAAGTCCACCGGGGTCTGATCAATCATTAGTATGCCGTTTCTGGGAGACCGAGTAAAGTCAGGGCATATGGACGCTGCTGCTGGAGGAGGGAAAGAAACCACTTGTAAACAATTTGATCTCTTCTGATCGAACAACACTTTTTTAATTGTGATTTCAACAGCACAACGTCATTAGGCTCCGTTCCAAATGCTATAAAGGTTTTACACACTGAGGAAATAGGTTGGCAAGATACAAAGAAACATGGCGCCCGTAGGTAGCATAAAAGCACTGCATCGAAGAGGCCTACGGGAGAGTTTAGATGGAACAGATGAGACTGATGAGGTCTACCTGGGAAAGATTGTGTTAGAATCGCTTGATCACTCGTTGCGTTGTTGTTAACAGCACTTTCTAGTTCAAAGGTTACAGGAAGGATAGGGTTGATCTTTCCCATTTCTGAACAGTGTTGAATCAATCGAATCGCTCTCATCTGCTTCCAACTTCCAAGCATGTGGGAGCATTTATACGGGCTCTTGAAAAATTACTTAGGCTTTTTATTTATTTATCTCCACGCAATTTTTCTTTTTTACATTCTCTTTATTTAATAGTTTCCATTACACAAACGAGATTGTACGCAACACAGACAAGAATATTTCCGCACAGGAAGTTGCGATGCTCTCCTGGTTGGAGCGGTAGCTGATGAAAAAGAGCTTGGACCTGACGACGGTTCAGGCTCGGTTCAAGTCCGAGACTGGCACTAGAGATACCATGTTGCTAGGCACGGGCCTCGCATGCGCTGCCAGCGCGGTCTGCACACAGCCTCTGCCAAGCGCAACACAGAGCCGAGACAAGTGATCAATGATCCGTCAGCGCTCCCCACACAAGAGAGCGAAAGCCAATACTATGAGGCCTTACTTTCAACACAGCTGATTTGGCTCTTTTTACATTCATGACCAGAAAAAACGGGCGAGTCCATCTAAGTCAGCCATTTGCTCTTTTTTTCGAGCAACAACAAGTTACGTACGTTGCGTCAGTTTCTTGTTTGCGCTGTGTGTTGTTGCATTGTGTGTGTTTGTGTCAGTGCAGCTGGGCTGTTGTGGAGTGACAGCACGCTGGGCTGCAGGGAGGATTAAAAGCTGCAGGTGTGCTTGAGGGAACCTTTGGCATGCGCATGCAGGAAGGAGTGAGTCACTCTCCACGGTCATCTCCCAGGACTGAGTCATCCTCTAAAGGGGCGTTGCCCTCTCTATACCTCCCTTTTTATGGGAGATGAAAGCCTTTGTGATAGAGTTACAAATCACAGATAGAGCGACTAGTCCCGGCTCTCTCGCTAATCATGGCACTGTACTTTTGCACTCAACCCCCCCCTTCCTCCTCCTCCTCTTCTCTCCCTCCCCTACTCTCTCCTTCCTCTGTCTTATGTCTCCCAGGCTGCAGAGTTGGCCCCAGGCCTGCAGGGGGACATGGAGGTGAAGGAGGCCATTCAGGGAGCCATCCACGGGGAGAATGGAGAGGTCGTCCAGATTGTCACCTCCGTCGCCACCTGAAAGCCCGGTTTGGTTGTGGTCCCGCTGAGCCCAGCTCAGTCTTACCTATATCCTCGCAGCATCCACACACAAAAAAGCAAGCTCTGTACAAAACAGCGGCGGTCAACAAATGAACCACAGACTTTGACGTCCAGTCAGCAACTAACAATTACAGAGACTTCTCTTGTAAACAAACACAGAAGGATGATGATCGAATCCAGTGGGGTGGCATCTCATTGTGTTGGTTATTCTCAGCAATTAACTCCATTCATTGCTGACCATCTGTCGACAGTGCGGAAACGCGCACAGGGAACTTGAAAAGACCAGGATGTTCTAGAATCAACTGTGGTTCTTCTGTTGTTTCCATCACCAGAATGACCTGGCCCACGGCAGCATACACAGAGGAATTAAATCCCACTCACAGAGGACACTGCTTAGGCAGTAGATCAGCCCACCACCTCATCAGCTGCACACATGCCTGTTTACATCAACTTTGGAAAAGAGTAGCGCTATTAGGAATTAAGCTAGTTTGGCTAGCAGCTTGCGAAAACCCGTAGGGGTTAAAGACAAATCCCACCTAAAACAGTTTCTAGTTGTTGGACTACAAAAGCAAGTAGAATTGGCTGAAGGAGGCCATATAGGCCATCGCCACGTGCCCTCTCAGTTTGGTGTATTCTGTGAAAGAACACTTCTTTTTATTTATGGCATCATGCTTAACACTTAAGTTAAGTTAATACTTCAATGGACTTAAAAGTATTGTTTTATTTTGCCCTAGCATTTGGTCTTTGTGCCCTCAAGAAATTGCCAAGTGGCTTTATCCCTAAAATGACAATATTCCAGGCCTGGTTTCCTGTTACTCTCTCAAGTTTCACGGCCTGTCCTCCCAGACAATGGAATCAGCCTTTACAGCGTTTTTTTTTACATATTGGTTTAGCAACATAGCTGCTGTTTGTATCATTTACATTGTAAATTGCAGAAATTGTTGTGGATTTTTTTTCATTGGAGATAGAAGATCTTGAAATAGAAGAGATAATGCCAGAAGATGTTACTTGTAGAATACAGGACAACCCCCCCGCTGTGTCTGTCAAAGATGCATTCATTTGAATAAAAATATTTTGTGGTTGCCATAAAAGTGTTTTTCGTTTTGCTCGGTTAATGTATTCCCCTCCTCTTTGCCATAAACAGTGGACAGCCAAATGGCTCCAAAGTCTTCAAGACAAGAACTTCTTTCATTTGCTCTAACTAGACTCTTGAGAAGATGCTTTAGAAATAGCTTTAGAAATAGCTTAAAGGGGATGTTGTAAGTGATATTGTTATGTAAAATACGTGTTAAATAGCTCTTATTATTATAGCAGGAACAGTAACGCACACCATCAGTGTGCAACACTTTTTTCTTCTTTTTAAATAACTCTATATTCCCATAGTGATCATCATTGCTATATAAAGTGTTTGTACAGGTCTAACAGTCTTTTGGGCATTTTAGTAGACAGAAATTATATTTTCAGGTCAGGACCTGATTTCAGCAGACAAAATTGTTATTACAGTAGAACACAAAAACGTAACCTGATGAATCGGTTGAAATTGGTGACCCACCTGAAAATGCACATGTTGACCCTGGTTACTGAACACACTATGATGATTACTATCTGATTATAGAGCTTTAAGTAAGACAATTTTGGTTTTGAGGTGTATCATCATCAACTGATCATATTCAATTGTAGAAGTAAGGCTGTTCAACTGTTAATTTGTAGTTGTGGAACCCCGGGATAAAATGTCCCTTCTCACCGCTGCATCGGTCAGAATAGACAGACTGATGTTGGTCCAATCAAAACATGAATGTTGTCAAATGGATAGTATGGAAGGATGCAAAGGAACAATAGATCATGTGTATCAGTAAGACGCCTAAGGGCGAAAAGCGACCAAGGTCGTGCAGGACGGAATTCATTTGCAAATGTGATTCGAGTTGTGGTTGGTTTAAGTTGGACAAAATGTGGACAAATATGGATATGACTGACGTCTGACATCATAGATAGCTTAATATTTATATGACATCAGGGATCTCCATATATGGGCCTACAAGGGACAAGGACGGAATGTGATGTCATAGGTCCGCTATAGACATTTATGGAGATCACAGATCTCCATTTATGGGCATACAAGGGACAAGGACGGAATGTGATGTCACAACAATGTGATGTCACAACAGGTCAGCAGCTATAGACATTGTGGCGTTAAGGAGATACAGAGATACGGACAAGATGTGACCGTATCGGTCGGAATTAACCATCTATGATACAAAATAATAATATGACCGCATTGCAATACTGCATTTGCTGTACCTCCTGCCGTTCAAAGGAAGCACAACACCAAATTTGTGTTGTTTCTTTCAATAACTGGAAGACTGGAGAGTGTCTGATAATGTCTATTTTAAGTAATGAAGGAGGGATGTTGCAGTGTTGATGAATATCTTCAGAGTCAAGTGAGGAAGAGATAAATGAGACTCTCTGGAGCCCTTTGTTAGTTTGGGAAAGTTTCTCACGCGTAGAATGATGTAATAGTGTATTTTGGAGTGGTGGCAAGAACCAGTCGACAAATTGAACTTGAAAAACAACATACAAGATCTCTGTTACTTCCTTTGGTTCGCTCTCTGTCTCGGTTGCTCTCTCAGACTCCTTTGTACTGCCTCTTCTCCCCATCTCTCTCACTCAACTCTTTTCCTCTGTCGCCCACTCTTCCTCTCCTCTCCCTTTCCCTCCCTCTCCCACACCAGAGATGTAAGGATTTCATCCACTAAAAAGGCGTGTTGATGTATTCTCTCCAAATAAACATTTAATCTGTTAACCCCATTCAGATTTATTTTACAGCTCACTGCAAAATCCTGACAGTTAATGAAACTCAGAGCATTAAGATGGCTTTTTAGTCCGGTCTGAGAATTGTGAGAGAATCACTGGCCAGCAGGGTCAGTGCAATAAATTCTACATGCCTGTCCTGTAAACGTTTCTGTAGCTTAAATGTATATTGTTGATATGGACAACTTCTGTCTCCTATACAGACCCCTGTGTTAAATCTTGGACTCTTCGACTTATCTCCTCTTAAAGAGTAGGAAACAGCCCCTGGTTGTAACGGCTCTGTCTCTTCACTTTTACTACCCTGGGCTCCGTCCAGGACCCGGGGTGGTTGCCATAGCAACTGGCACTCCGGCAGACCGCCTCGCATGGCCTGTTGAAAACAGAATGAATAATGATAGATGGGGAGATGAGATTGTTTGGAAGAAGAATGCATATGTTGGAGAGGAGGAGTGGAGTGATGGACAGAGACCAGATAGAGGGGGAGAGTGAATCTCTCAGCAGCTTTGTGTTCCCCTGTAGTAACGGTGGGCCTGCTCGCATCCATCAAGGCCAGGGATGACCAACCCACTGCTCTGCTCATATCTGTCTGCCTGTTGTTCACATACACTGGATGGTTTGTTGCAGGACTTTTTACAATGCTCAAAGGGTTGCCATGGGATGTGTAAAGTCTAGAGAGCATATTTTCTAATAAAAAAATAATAAAAAAATGTTTAGAAATGTCCAAACAAATTCTCGTAAATCATTAAATTGGTAATCTTTGGAAAGGAAAGCCCCCTTGAGTCAGGATGCGCTTGCCTTTGGCCTGCAGGCTAAAGCACTGGGGTCACAGTTGATAGTATGTGTGCACATTTTCACAGGATTAGTTTTATGTCTTTGACGACATGAAGAATATTTTGGAGGTCCTGGGACTAGTGCAGTGTGCAAGGTTCCCCTTAGAGCTCCAGTCTTTGATTGTGCGATGTTTCCTGTTAAAAAGCGATAATGTGATTTGCATCACTAGAATGATGGCAGCATGTGATATTGTATTGTAGAGGTTTCCTGGGGACAACAACAACCCATGAGCCAGAAAAAGGCAAGCTGAGCTGCAAGGCTTGGTTGTTAAACGCAACTTTATATTGAAAGGAGGAGCTGGTTCTTGGTTTTTTTGGGTGTTATGCTCCAAAAACCACACTCTAGAAATGTATTTAAGTGCTCTTTAGGTCGCTCAATAAAACATGGAAAGCTCTTATAATGACTTTCCTGGGGTCTACACTATACGGTCAATGTGTCTAACTTGTCATTCTCCTCTCTCGCTCCCCAAGTCCCCTTCATGACCTGTTTTCTAGGTTTTATTTGTGCATTTGTTCAACCATAGATATGTCCTCATCATACCCTGGTGAATGAAAAACCGAGAACTAGCGCTGCGAAAATAGTAGTACAGTAGATCTATTGATAGTGCTCAATGGTGTGCGTCCGATGATTGAGAATGGTCTCGGTTAATCATGCATATAACCATTTTCAGGACAATGAAGTTGGTAGCCTGGAATTACTATGTTCAGCGTTTTGGAACGTATAGCGACTTAAATTAAAGGTGCTGTAAGTGATATTCATTTGCTAAAACTGCCTATACTCAGGGGCCACACAAGTCCTGAACAATGTAAGTCGGGAAGATGTAAGCCCCTGAAAAGCAGCCCCTGATTGGTCCGGTCATTTTCTGATTTCTCATACTCTCTGCCTATGGGCCGACGTCCTGACTGATACTGTGGAGGAACGTGTGGGTGAATCCATGTCATCAGTCTGGCAATAGCAGCGAGTTCCTTCACAAATTAGTGCAGATCTCATCCACTGAACACGCTGCCACTTATTGGCAAAGCAAAACGTGACTCGCTCGGCCAATCAGTGAAGCTGACGGGTCAGGTTAGCCAATAGAGAAGCCGGTGCCCACACACAGAGATACTGTGCGTCCTCTACAGACCTGCAGACAGACAGATAAATATATTCATGTGAGGATTAGTGAGGTCCAAGCCCCCAGAACCACGGTAGAGCATTGAAGCAGCCTTAGCCTAGTGGTCAAACATGGGACTGTAGTTAAACGCTACTGCGCGTGCGTATGCTAACTGCTAAAGCTACTGTTTGTTTACCCTAATGCGCCTGCTCAGGCCTCGGCACATAATCCAAACCTACCAATCAGGGTGCCGTATAAATGTGCCAAAGCGGTTAAGTGCAGTCTTCCGGGTGAGAAGGTTGGAGTAGACACTCGGCTGTGCCTCGTGTCTCCCTACGCCTCTCAGCAGATGTAAAATACCAGGTAACCACTTGCCTCTTGTGGCTTATTGCTTCAACAGGTGTCCCCCCTTCTTTCCAGCTCTTAGGCCCTTGTGATGGCCCTGCCCCTCTCTGCAGGCTAGCCGCGGCTTGGTGCAGAGTGTAGCAGGCCATCAGGCTGATTGGGTACACCCGAGTTGGGTGTGGTCGAGAGTATATAACGAGCTCTCCCCGTGGCAGTTGATTTTGTAATCTTGGAAGCAGATTCCCTGCTTGTGCCCTTGCATCTTTACAACATGCACACTCCACACATCCATATACACTGCAGACTGACTGCTTACTGACTTGTTCACACCTCATACCCATTATGTTTGATTATTACTTTTATTGACTTAATTTAGAATAATAAATATAATTTAAACGTTTTACTTGTGTGTGTGTGGACTCCCTCTGTTTTGTTGTGCATCCCTAGTGCATGACAGGCCTAAACATATTTTCAGATTGGAATTTGATCAAGAGAGAACTCATACAGAGTGCAAGCTGAATAAGTGAAAGTGGAACTGGGACACTGTAAACTAAAATGTAATCTGGTAAATGGGATACATTCTCTCCTGATTGGATTAAAGGGTTACACCCCGCCATTCCGAAACACCGCTATTCCGAACGTTGACTTCTAACCCTAACCCTACCCCTAACCCTAACCCTTACCCTAACCCTAACCCTAACCCTAACCCTACCCCTAACCCTTACCCTAACCCTAACCCTAACCCTAACCCTAACCCTAAACCTAACCCTGCTTCGGAATAGCGGTGTTTCGGAATGGCGGACTGTTGCCGGATTAAAGTGTCACACCTGAAAACGAAATGTGTTTTAGGCCTACTACAGAGCTGGATATTAATGAACTGAATAGCTTAATTTAAACCTTTTTGTTTTAACACTTCACTTAAAGCACCTTAAATAAAGAATATCATATGGGCAAGTCAAATCTGTGTTAGAATTAATGTTAATCATAGGCCTAATCTTATTAAATTAGTCTTTGCTTTTAAAAGAGTTCTATTGGGCATAATTGTTTTATTGAGTGCAGACATGGAGCTGCTCCACATACTCCATTGATGTGATTACGCACACAAACAAGCAGAATTCTGCAGAACAAAATCAACGCACATTTTAAATGCGTAACAGAAACCACTAATGATATAGCTTAATCAGAAGCAGCACTGAATAACTTGATTCTATATATAATAAATTAAACTATATGGGCAACAATAGCTAAAGCAATAGCAGACGTTTGCTAAGGGGAGGGCGCTCCCAGCTGGGAAGAGCGCACAGATGGAATGGAAGAGGAGAACGATGCGCTGATCCAGTGATCCAAACAACATGTAGGTCTACTCTACTATTGTTTCCTGATACAACACCGGTCTGCTACGCTTCTGCAAACAAAGTTACGAGAGATGACAACAACGCTTATCTTCGTTTGAAGGGTCATTCGTTTTCGTGTCGATGGTGAGTTCAGAACCATTAGCTCAATTTCATTGAAATGTCTACTTGGCTGCACTTTGATTACGCCAATGTCCTGAAGGTGAACTTGAGACGTGATGACGTTGGTGAACTTTTGCATACATCTTTGCGGCTGACGCTTTCTAGCTGTCACCCCGTGACTCGTGTGCATCTGGCTGTTATATTGCATCGAAATTGATGGCACGTAGCGCTAATTGTAAACTGGTTAGCATAGATTGTGTAAATCTTTATGATCCTGTATGAATTATGTTCTCTCTCGCAACTGCCAAAGATCTAGATAACGTTGAGGAATGTTTGGCCTGGTTCCCTATAATTCCTTATCGGTCGTTTTTTGTCGGGGGTTTCACTAGTCTTGGATGCAGACAGTGGTGTAAAGTAACTACTAAGTACATTTACTTAAGTACTTTAGTATTTCCAATTTCCGATACATACATCTCAGATGCAAATATTGTGCTTTTACTCCACTACAATTATTTGACAACTTACGATACTAGCCTAGGCCTACTTACTTTGTATATTTTGATTATTATTACAAAACATGCATTAACCAGTTCAGCTCCTAGTCAGGCTACATTTCAGCTTTTGAAAATATCCGATATCCGATTCTGCATGATGAGTACTTTTACTTTAAGTACATTTTGATGGCAATATTGTACTTTTATTCGAGTACATTTTGAATATAGGACTTAAGGTGGTTGCACACTGCTGCGTTTTTCGGGCCGAATATCGGAGTGAATTTCGGAGCACGCAAATAAAAAAAACAAACTCACGTTATGTCAGTCACGTTTGCACACTGCCGCCCGTTTCGCGCACTACTCTGTCCCTTGCTCTCTCTATCTCTCTCTCTCTCTCTCTCTCTCTCCTTGCCCTGAAAAACGCATTTCGCAACGAAAAACGCAGCAGTGTGCAACCAGCTTTACAGGCCTACTTGTAACAGAGTATCATTGCAGTATTGATACTTTTACTTAAGTACAAAATGTGAGTAGGCCTTTTTTTCACCACTGCTTGGATCATGCATGCATGAGAACTTGAGAAGTCATTGTGCCTGTTTTATGAGCCAGTGTTCTGCTCTGCAACATGGTAAACAAACGTTTTATGTACTCCCAGATATGAACCCTTCAGAACCAGAGGCTCTGTGGTCGATTTGAGCAACTTAAGTACAAGAGGATTCATTAGCATCTTATTAAATGAATTACCAGTTTTATTAAGAATGCCCACTGTTTACTGCAAAGTGCTGGGAGTGCTCAAATGAGACCAACTGACACTTCATTTGCAGCCACATCACAATCAATATAAACGAGTCCCCCAGAATCCTCTGACACGGGTCTTTTGATGGTCAACAATAGGCTGTGTTTCAGTCTTTATGCTGGCCTGCATGGACACATGCCTGGCATACCTGGCGTGTGTGCATCTCAAGCCTCTGACATTCTTCTCTATAGGCTACTTAGTATCTCATTGAATTCATTTTGACAGCTGACAGGCTGATGGCTCATCTTCTGGCCCGCATCACGATAACACTCTCATTTTGTGTAAAAGAACAGTTGTTCTTTCGAGGTCAGAAACCGGAGTGACCGAATCCTGTTCTGTATTTGTTCACACTTTTGTGGGTTTCAGCGCGCCTTATATAGAAAGGTCCTTTGTTTTCTCATAGACGAGGGATTCGGAGAGGTCATCCAATTTGGACGGAGCCAGGCTTTGATTCCATGGGAGAACGAATGCTTGTTTGTGAATGCCAAAAAGCTCTCACGTGATGAAAGGAAACTCCAATTTGCTTTTTCATTGAGCAGAAGTCTTAAGTACTCAGAGAGAGGCTGTGTTTGATTTACCTCCTCCTATCTTTGTTATGGTTACAAATATGATTATGCCAGATGTGGCATGCGGTACAAGGCCTCGCACGGAGCCAAAAATCGGTTGATATCTACGAGTATGTTTTCCTCCAGTCTAACCGTACCAAGGAGGTCGGCCCATGAAAACATGGACTAAAGACCTGTGTCTGACACTGCATCTCACCGTCTCTGCTTAGATTCAGACATTAACCTATCAAGAATCTCCATGCGTCACTCAATGCGTCATTCAGTGTGTGTGTGTGTGTGTGTGTGTGTGTGTGTGTGTGTGTGTGTGTGTGTGTGTGTGTGTGTGTGTGTGTGTGTGTGTGTGTGCGTGTGCATGTGCGTGTATGTGTGAGCTTGTGTGTGCGTGTGCGCGCGCGCGTGTGTGTGTGTGGTTGGGTGTGTTTGGATGCATGTAGGCAATGTCATATGTGTTTGACACAGAGGTGGAGGACAGGTGGAGGTGTGCAAATGAGTTTTCACAGAGAGGTAGAGCAACACAGGGAATTATTTTGGTCTGATTCTGCCTCGTTTAGTTTTCTGTTTATTTTTGTGTGATTAGTGTGTTTATCGAGCTTGAATTCACTGGTAGCCGTTCTGCTATGGGGTATTAGTACTACTGTATACTATTCCAAACAGACTCCGAGGCCGTGCCCTTTACAGAGTGCACGCCATAACAGGCCAAGCCATTTGCTGGCTCACTTAACCCCCAGTCTACGTGAGCCAGCCCTCTGCCAGAAAGACACACTTTAGAGGACTGAGGAGATAGTCAGACATGTAATGATTCTTCAAGCATCTCCCTCCCTGGCTAGACAGGATGAATGATAGCAAGGGGTGAGTGAGTTTGTTTTCTGTTCAGAGAGAGTGGGATCATCGACATAGGAATACTTGGAAGTTGTCATGGATGCCAAAAAAAAAGCAAGGCGTTTGCAGGACTCCTGTGTCCAACATGGCCATGCCGCAGGGTAATGGATGAACATTAAAGCACAAACATACTTAAAAATGACCCAACCAATGTCCGAACATTTTTCGTCTGGCCGATCCAAAGAATGTTATGAGAGGCCCCATCTAAAGTTCTGAATAACGTCATTTCCTGGACGGAGTATGGACAGAAGGGACAAGAAAGATACTGTGAGCGACCACTTGGGCTCCAGATAACTTTCTGGCCAAAAAATAAAAAATATAATGTGCAACAATTGAATCCCAACAACAGACATTTTAACAGGACTTAAGCATTGTTTTATGTAGGCTAATATGCTGTGTGTCATAAATATTATACAGAATATACACATTATAACTTAATTTAATTATATTAGGGTTTATGAACGGTTGAAGCCATTTTAGCTGAAGATTAATGTATTTTTCTGCATACATGCATTGGTAGGAAAATTCCACTTAAAGATTCATGCCTTTGACAAAATATAAAAAAAAAGTAATGACCTTGTAGCACCTTCGGTTCATAGTGTGAGTCAATTGGTATAGATTGATTGAGTAATTCGAAATTTCCCAAGTCCCAATTAACCCCTTAAATCTACTGTATGTCAACATTTTTCCCTTTGTAAGCTAGTCTTGTCTGCTATCTTCGCCATATGTTTGCCTATTCTGGCTGAATGTTCACCTGTTATGACATGTCCAGAAATACGGACGGGTTCATGTGGTATACTATGAACTCCTGCTCAGTCCCTAACTGTGTTTGTTTGGCTCAGAGGAAGTGCCCGGTACATGCTGTCCTGTTCACAGCACCTCCATGCTGCCTCTTCAGCCCATCACGTGCTGTTGTTGTCTTCGTCTTCTTTAATGAGCTCCAGAGAATGTGCGGCAAAATTCAGAGAGAGAGAGAGAAGAAAACTAGAAGCAGATCCTCATTAAATCTCACACAGTGAAATTAATCACATGAACAATGTTAACTTTAGAACACAGGGAGGAAGATCATTTGCGAGCCTTCCGGCCCTCGGACGTCTTTTTGGCCAAGATATCTGCACACGCCCTCAGGTCCAATCAAGGGTCTGGTGATCTGAGATGGACGGCGCAGAGGTCTGTGTTTTGCCACGGCTGTGATGCAAGTAAGGAGAGAGGAGTTGTAGAAAAGAGAGAAGACGGAGGAAGGGGCCTCCGTGGGTTTTAAAGCTCTGACAATTATCTCTGCAATCAGTGCCGAACAAAAACCCTTTTTATTTTCAGTGATGAGCCCTGCCTGCACCACTCAGCTCAGCCACGCTCAGCCCCGGGAAAATGGAAGTGACTGCATGGTGTTGTACCCATGCAGCTGTCTCTTGGCCCTGTAATGCTTTCGTGGAATTAGAGAGTGGAGGAAAGTATCAGGAAACACCCTTGGGCTGTGATGTTGCTGCTAAGTAATATGATGAAAAGTGTGTGGCTGGCAACAAAGCTCCAAAGGCCCAGGGAGAAATCAAAAGTAAACTAGAAAGCTGAGCAAACTTGAAGGGACTGCGTGACCTTTTTGAGAGCAAACACGAGTGCGTCGTAAATGAGGATAAGCAGATGTACGAGAGGCACTTTATGTGATTCTCTAACAAAGGCTAAATGTTAGATATTGGTTAACGGCCATATCTGTTTTTTGTTTTGTTTTGTTTTTTTTGCATTTCTGCACAGGCTATTGTGACTGCAAGGAGGTGAGTCCTGAAGCCAAATATGACTTGGCTTATCAAGTAATGAATAACTGAGTGTGCCTGTGCCATTATCATTACTAATATATCGTCGTTGTCGGGTGGAAACCTTGTAAGTCCAAAACCATTCGTTTTTATCATTTAAAAAACTGAACTAAACGAGTGAAAACAGCCGATCTACAAGCACACAACGCCTCGCACCGCGAGGCGTTGTGTGCTTGTAGATCTGCTGTTTTCACTACTTTTGTGCGACGGCCTTGTCTGATGAAGCAGGGCTTTACTTTGCGAAAAAACATACAAATTTGAAACTTGGAGATACAAGGTTTCTGCCCGACAGTGACGATATTATACTCCCTCCAAAATGTAATTGTTATGCCAATTCTCCCCCATGTTTATAGATCCTGTTACTGCCAACTTGTACTGCTGGTCTTGGGCGGGTGATGACAAGCAGTGGTTCCCTATGGAGACGCAAAGAGCCTGCTTTGTTCCCTATGGAGACACAAAGAGCCTGCTTTGTTCCCTATGGAGACACAAAGAGCCTCCACAAATGATTGGCTCAGCAATACGACAAATACGTCTCCATGGGGTGAATAATTGATAGGAAAAAATAAATCATTGTGGGGGTGAACTATCCCTTTAACGCTAATGGAGGAACATGCTTTATAATGCACCATGATGCATTATAATTTAATTCCAGGTGCCTATAATATACTATGGTCTTTGCTGTGTTGGGGAGATATTGTCTTCGCTGTATTTGGAGGAATGCTGTATTCTGGACATATCTCTGAACAAACCAGGTGTTGTTACTTCGTATTCGCTCTCCTATTTTGGCTTGAGCTCTTTCAGACTCAAGGTTTTTATCCAAGAGGTTTAAGAAAAACATAAATTCCCCATTACTATTTGTATTAATCATTGAGTGTGCAGGGAAAATACAGGCGTGCGTTTGTTTGCATGTGAGACTTGGTTAGGTGTGTGTGTGTTTGTCAGAAAGTCTGCATGTGGCAGAGTGAGTGAAATAGTGCATCTGAGAGTTTTGGGAGCAATTCATGCCCATCTGGTTCAGTTCTGGAGGATCACATGATCAGTGGGTAGAGCACACCAGGGGAGGGGATGCAATTGTTGTACTTTACACACACACACACACACACACACACACACACACACACACACACACACACACACACACACACACACACACACACACACACACACACACACACACACAGAAAGGTCACAATCATGGTTCCTGTTTTTGTTTGGGTGCATGCGCCAGGCATTTTTATTATTTCTGTTGTTTATGTCCTTTTTTGAGCAACATCTCCCCCCACACTTGTGGAAGAAGAAGACAACATATTTCCCTGAAGTTCACTTAATGTGGTGATAGCACAATGCTGGAAAATGGCTTGAAGCGGCACCGCGTCGTGTTTTTCACTTGAAAATCAGTTGTTTTCACTCAGAGAGTGACACAGTCGTATGACAAAGTACACATTGGGCTACAGGGAACCGCTGTTTATGTCATCAGTCTTTTTCAAGATCCACGCAGCCGAATGTCTTATATTAGACCTATTTATTAACCCATTAAGACCTGGAATTATTTTATACTTTTAGCTATTTAAAAAAACATTGTGGACATTTTGGCAAAATAACCCCCCCAAAATAATGTGGGGACCCCCCTGGGGGTCCCGACCCACAGGTTGAGAACCACTGGCCTCTAGCCCGATTTATACTTTGTCATACGACGGAGCATAAAATGAAGCGTGTTTCTGTTCACTCGCTGACCCCATGATGCTGCTCTTCTCTTCTGTTCCTCCCCCGTGTGTGAGGACTGAGGAGCCCCTCGCCCCTGAATGACGAACAGCCGGCTATTAAAGTTATGATTGATATATCTACAAAAACGTCCTTGGGTGGTAAACAGTTTGCCCAGGGAGTGATTGTAGAATGCACTTATAAATAATGGGTTGTGGAGCTGATTCTGCTTTTGCTCACGGACCATTTGCAGTGGGAGAGATGACGGTAAACGTGTCTGGGTCTGGGAGATGAATGGGGGGGTGCGTGAGGTACAGCGCTGGCTTTCTCTTCATCTCTTCAGCTGAGCGATATTCCTAGTTCTTTTTTTTACGATGCACATAGTCCTATGTGAAGATATATTAGCAGAAACATTACATCGGAAACCAGAGTGTGTGTGCGTGTGTGTGTGTGTTGTGGTATTTGTGGTGTGTGTGACATGGGATGCAATGTTACATGGCTCTCTCTGTGCATTCATCATTTTCATTTCATCACTCATATTTTCTTTTCCTGATTGCATTTGCTCTCTGTGTGTGTGTGTGTGTGTGTGTGTGTGTGTGTGTGTGTGTGTGTGTGTGTGTGTGTGTGTGTGTGTGTGTGTGTGTGTGTGTGTGTGTGTGTGTGTGTGTGTGTGTGTGTGTGTGTGTGTGTGTGTGTGTGGTGAGAGACCTGTGTGCACGAGGCCTCAGCAGGGGTGTTCTGACAGTTCTGCGCTGCCTGAGAGTGGAATGTTTTTTTTATTTTGTATAAAACAAAACAAAAAAATATTTAACAGATTTTCCTCAATTATTGACATCTCAGTACACAAAATGGGATGAATGGGAATGGGATCACCTTTAACCCTCTCCAAGTATGTCATTGGATAATGAATACAATACAGTTTCCTATATAAATAACCAGAATAGCCATGTTTTATACCATCTGGACTCAATCTGGATTGACAATAATATGGCTGTGACGGTAGGATGTTCCCTTCATGCTTACAATTGAAATGCATCTGTTTGCATCTGTCTGAGACTGTTCCAAAGGTTGTCTGCCCCATTCTGTATCTGTGTTCAGACATTGTGTTATTTTTACTCAAGGAGCTCTGATTTACATAGAGGTTTTATGGTTTATTATCCTTAGTTGTAATATGTTTTTTGAATTGTATGTAAAATGAAGAAATGTTATTGAGATTTATGACTTGGCAGAGTAGGCTACACAAGGGTTCAGCTACAAAGCAAACTGAACAGATGGATTACAATGATAGTGTTTATGTTATGTCTTTAACAAATCTCTCATGGCCTCAAGGCTTGATAATATATATATTTTTACATTGTGTACCTCTGTAATAAGATACGCAGTTTGAGTATTTGGCTGAGCTGGAACGTATTATTTGAGAGTCAGTGCTGAGGGTAGTCTAATGACATAACATCCTGGCATTTATTGGCTGCTTCATCATACAAGGCCGTTGCACAAAAGTAGTGAAAACAGCAGATCTACAAGCACACAGCGCCTTGCGGTGCGAGGCGTTTTCACATAGATGGATAGTACCATTATTATCCCAAGGGGGAAAATCAGTTGCCCAGAGGCAGCACAGCAGTTTAAGGTTACAAGTTTACAATAGTACTCAATTCTACCAACACAGTGCAGGGCCAAAAATAAGTGTCCATAGTCAGTGCAAATAAATCAAGAATAAAAAAGCAAGAAAGGGTGCCACAGCAAGACGCCACAAGTAATCCTCCTTGGAAAAGTACTTCGAGGTCAGAGTCAGTACAACTTATGTTCAAGTTGAGTTAGGTAACAGTTGTCCTAGGTTTCCTAGGTTATCTTAATTGGCCCTGGAAAGCGACCGTTATGTGTCTCGTTGTATTGCTTTGCTTGAGAGCAATACAGTCCTTGACAAGTTTGACAACCACTGATTTAGAAGAAGGATTTAGAAGACATTTATAGAATTGGGTCAATATATATATATAGTGGGGCGGCTGTAGCTCAGGAGGTAGAGTGGGTTGGCCAATGATCCGTGGGTCGGAGGTTCAAATCCCAGCTCCTCCTGTCAACATGTCGAAGTGTCCTTGGGCAAGACACTGAACCCCACGTTGCCTCCAATGAGTTGGTTGGTGCAAGCTTGCCACCATTGGTGTGTGAATGTGGGAAGTGAGGACGCTGGCGTCGAATGTTCGCCGCTTCACTTCCCAATGTATGAATGAATGAACCATTGTAAAGCGCTTTGAGCACTTGGAAAAGCGCTATAAAAATGCAATTCATTATTATTATTATTATTATATATTCAAAGACTTGCACAAATTGTCAAGATTTTTCACTCTGTGCCACACTGTGAGCTTGTATATCTGCTCAAATCTTTGAGTAGCAGCAGCGCTAGAGAGAGAGATCTCTCTCTATAGCGCGCAATGCCAATGAGGGCCTCTCCAACTCTTTTTCCCGGGCTGAATCAGGGGCCCAGCACGTCCCTGGTTGGTACGTACCAAGTATAATACATCACTTCATGTGTCTCTCTCCAAAGGCATCTCCAAGCCATCTCAATCCTTCATGCATCTGGCTAGCTCACCAGTAGTTTACACCCTTGCCTTTTCCCCTTGTGATTGATGCCGGTGTCTATGGCAGATACTGTGTTGGTACTGTGCTCACTCTCATTGACATTCTGGTGTAGCACCCATCCAAGGACTTCTGCAGGGTAGGCTTCATTCAGGGTCTTAGCATTCACACACTATAGGAGAATGTATTCCTCATTTTAAGGTCATGTTCTAATGAGTTGACCTGTGAGCCCGGGTATTTTAACTTGTTGCCTTCTTTCGTTATATAGTGCATCCTGTTGTCGGTAGAGGAGAATGTTGTTGGTGGTGATAACCTCTGTTTTCTCTGCATTTAGCCAAAGCCAACTGTGACACCTGCTGTCTCCACTCTGGTCAATAGCTCCTGCGCCTGCTCCACAAGGCCGGATGCTGTATCTGACAGATGTCATCCTATTGCTGTTCATATATAACAGTTCATTACTGGCTGACCTCAATGTGAAGAATGTAATTTAGATAGCATGTTATTTAAAGAGATGCAAGGTTCATTGTTTACCTGGTGTCCTATAGTTTTAATGTTCATACACACACACACACACACACACACACACACACACACACACACACACACACACACACACACACACACACACACACACACACACACAGATGGACAGGGGTGAAAAGGATAATGGCCTGGCAAGGAAAATAGTAAAAGTGCTCATCGGAGCACAGGTCTCCACCAGGTCAGGTGGGTTATTGTGGGCCAGCAATGTCTCCTGGTGGCGCTTTAATAGGATAATGTTAAAAGGGTGGCATTTGTTCCTATTTTCCAAATTTTCACTGCAATCGGACGCTGTGTTCAAGATTTGCGGAATGTTTGGACAAGATCTGTAGGAGTAAAAAAAAAAAGCGGCCTCCTGGTGGGGCTATAACAGGCCCATGTGAAAAATGCAGAGGTGCTGCTCTAGCATCCAGGGAACGTGTGTGCTCAAAAAATATTTAGTTTTCTGTGGTAAATAAAAAGTGCTGGTATAGCAGTGCGTTTGGGCACAATGGGCAGTGACGACAGCTTTGTGTGAACGGTAGTACTGTACTACTGGCTAATAGGTGTTATGGAACCACTAATATGTGTGGGTTGTGATGAGACATCTGATCCAGGCCATTACTGGTGTACCTCTCCACTCTGAGACACATTACCGTTCCTAGGAGCTGAGTGCAGGTACTGTATGTGAAAATTGTGGATGTATTTTGATTAGACATTAGATCTCCGTCATTATTACTCCCATCTCCATATTAGCGCGGTGGTTATAAATCATTTCATCCTTTTCTGCTGTGATTGCTTCCACATGTACGCTGCCCAGGTTTTTGTGGGCTCACACAGGAGTCCAGTATCTGGGGTCTGTGTGTGTGTGTGTACTGTGGGCAGGGGCGTCACACCAAATTCTGGGCCCTTGGTACTAGGATTCACTGCGGGCCCCCCATGAATGTTAACTATTGAAAAATAGCAGATCTACAAGCCGAGTGCAGCGCTACGAGCTTGTAGATCTGCTATTTTTTGAAAAATTGTGAAAATGTGTGCAAGAAACCTATGTTTCCATGTCAGTGGTGCTCAAACCTTTTCATGTCAAGGACCCCCAAGATGATATGTATTTGGCCATGGACCCCCATCTCAAAATATTTAGTTCCAGGGACCCCTCAGAAGCAAAATTTGAATTACAAATGTTCGCCAAAAAAAATACATATATTCAAAGATTTGCACACATTTTCACGACTTTTTAAAAATAGCAGATCCACAAGCTCGCAGCGCGGCACTCAGTGCCGCGCTGTGAGCTTGTATATCTGCTATTTTTCAATAGCTAAAGTTACTAGGGCCCCCTCTACCTTGGGTCCTAGTAACTCAGTCCCACTCCCCCCCCCCCCCCCCCCCCCCACCTTGTGACGCCCCTGACTGTGGTGGGGGGGCTAATGGGCTTAGACAGCCCTGGAGCCCCCCACCCCAACCTCCTGGGACGCGCCCACGGATCGGAGACGGTAGTCTGCTGATTAGGCAGGGATAATGTGAGCACGGTTAAAGGGGCAATGGGAGGATGGTGGGAGGGGTGGACAGGGGAGGAAAGAGGGGGATCGCACCCATCTGTAGGCTTGCATGATGCTGATGAGGGAATATTGTATCCAGCCCTGCCATCATCTCCAGCCAGCATCTGGCATCCACCAAGGAAAGAGCTGCACGGGGGATATGCATACTGTATACAATGTATGTAAAACTCATGCGAGTTGGACTCAGTCTTCCGAGCTGGAACACCACATGTGTATGTAAGCATAATAGCTCTCTCGCTGTAATTCATACAAATGGCATAATGGCACACACACACACACACACACACACACACACACACACACACACACACACACACACACACACACACACACACACACAGACAGACCACAAGTATAGGATATACTGTACTTCATGTGTGTTTCCCATTAAAAGTGTATATAATTTTTGTACTTTCTGGGAAAGGCGAGTGGCGTTTGCCATTTCGGCAGGCCCACTGCTTACCTCAGTTGTTTATCGTGGCCCCAAGTTAAAATGTCAAGCAGCACAGTATATGCATAAAGTTTTAACGTCTCTGATGGGATGACAGCCCCTGAGTGGATTCAGCCAGGCACCTCCAGGTGAAAGTCCTTACAGACAGGATGTGTTGGATATGTAGGTAACAAGCGAAGGGGAGAATTTGGCCGTCGGCTCTACCCCAGGTGGAGTCTACATCCACGCGAGCGATCTGTGTTGGGGAAAACATAAGAGAGATGAGGGAAACAGCTGTGGGCTTTCACGAAACACCAAAACACTCACCGCCGCCATTTTTCCACTGAGAGCGGCATGTGTTGTGATCAAATGACAGACAAACCGCTCGGCAGACGGATCAAGTTTGACAGTGGTGGCAGCCAGGGAAGCACTCGACGTCAGGCCAGCCATCCTGGTGGTGGTGAGAAACCAGAGGCGTCAGTGGTGAAGGAGAGCCCAGTCTTTTAAAGGAGAGGGAAGGGAAGAGACCCACATGGGGAGATGATTTGAATCATCATATTTTGACTTGTGGCATCTTGTTTGGACAGGCGAGTATTCTTTGTCCAAATATAGTCCTGACTGTGAGACAGTTGGATGAAATCCCACATCCTGATTGAAAAGTCTGCCCAGGAGAGCTGAGTCAGTAGGCCCAGTCTTTTAAACAAATAAAAAAAAGTATTGGTGGATAACGAAATAGATCTACAGAATTAATATCTGCCATCCGTGATGGGGGCAGACCTCTTTTCAGAAACACCCCTACATGGAAACATCCCTATTCAGAAATACCCCCACTGAGGTTAGGGTTAGGGTTTAGGTTAGGGTTAGGTGACACCTCTATTTAGAATAATGGAAGTCAATCTTCTGAATAGCAATGTTCCTGAATAGAGGTGTGCAACACCATATGATTTTTGGCATGTTTTATATGATGCCTTTGTGTCGTTTATTCTCCTTAGCATAATAAGGGCTCGTGGAAAGATTTTATACAGAGGCTAAAATATTTAATACTCATTGCTTCCAGTAATATCCTCCAGTCGTTCAGAACATTTGTTGGCTCTGTATTTTGTTTTGCCTGTGACTGTTTTGTCGGGTTACATATTTAACCTTGGGAATATCACATACTTTTGGTCTAACTTCTGAAGAAACTGGCCTTCTTCTTCGAGAGCAGCTCTCTTCTCCGATAACAACAATCTACGATTACAGAGGTAGTGGAGATGAGCGTGTGAACACCATCACCCTATCTCACAGACAGACTAAAGGTATTTGGGTTTTTCCTTTGGGGTGTGAAAAGGCCCACATCGTGGGAGGCCTCCATTCCCGGTCTCCCTCTCTGGACCGTTTCTGGTTGTTCAGCCACAGTTTAGTGTATCCAGAGCACAATACTAACAAGGACTTGATAAGAACCAAGTGTTTGGGATGGAGTAGCGTTACCCAGTGTTTCTGTTTGGCAGTGGTTTTTGGTCTGCATTTCTCAGCTGCTGTGGTACAGTGTTAAAGAGGCAGCACAGCATCACTACCGGCAGTCTCAGTGGTGTGTTCACATACAGTATCTCTCTCAGTGGGGTCAGAGTGCTTCCCGCTGACCCTGTAGAGCGAGAGAGAGAGAGCCCCTGTGGACCTTGAACATCTCAGCTTTCCAATGTTACACACGCAACGGTCGCCAAGCCACCTCTACGCCAACCATTGAACGAAACCAGATAACGCTTTAGATCTCTCCATGAATAAAGGTTGCGGATAATAGCGCTCATATTGTGGTGTGTGCAGTAGACGTGTCACAATAAATTTGGACATATTCAGTGATCCGAGTGTCGGCGGTGGGAAGACCGATTTGCCTCCTTGAATATTGAGAAGGCAAGACCACAAAGGCTCTAAACAAACTGTCTGACTGTCTGTTTCAATTCACTAACGTATCGCAAGCTACCATTCATGGATTACTATTGAATATTTGGTCTAAAAAAACACACTTTTACATTATAAATGTTTAGACTTTGTTTGAGAGAGCAAAATAATGTCAATAGATTTCAAAGTGTCTACCACACACACATTGAACTACGTCACTGTGCTCAAACTGCTCATTCGCCGGCATTAGCTGTGGTCTCGGTAACAGGCCTCTTAATGAACTTGAAACCACCGTAAAAGTCACCCCTTTGTCCTGTCCACCTGTTAGTAATCACAACCATGTGGGATCCAAGTTGATGAGGCGGCCCGTCGGCACACAGATGCTCCTCTCACCTCACAATAAAATCCTTGGTGTTCATTTAACTCACTTAAGAGTGTGCAAATGGAACTAAATGGGCCCGTAAGGCTTAGACACTCTTCATTATCTAACCAGCATCCAGAATCCTTTCCCCCTCTCTCTCAGAGCTGTGTGGCTTTGCTTGTGTACATATTGCATAGCTTGTATAAGTAACTCAACTACTGTACTGTAATTGCCCACAATGCGTTCCACATGTGGCAGTTGTATTATGCCATTGTAGCTTTCATTGCCCTCTGGGTTGTCTTAAGGGCTGCACCCCCCTCCCCCATGGACATTTGGCATGCTATCGATGTTATGCTGCTGTGCTGATTTCTTGCTAAATAATTTCTGCATTGTTGATGCACACATACTGTGTGAGTTCTTCTCCCTTCAGTAGGAGAATGTTGATCATCTGGAGTCTAGACCAGTGGTTCTCAACCTTTTCTGGATCAGGGCACACTTGAAAATCTTGAAAGTGTCCGCGGCCAACCCATCTGTCCACTTATGATTTTTCCATATTTGTGCCTAGCCAAACTGTGAAATACCACAGTTCAATTTATAAAGGAGACCTCTCAACTCTACTTGTATGCTCCAAACATCTTTTCAACAAACACACGTACATGTACTGCAGGTGCTACTCTGCTGATTGATTGATTGAAGAATTTATTAGAAGTTTGCAATAGAAAAAAGTACAGTTTCATGACAGTACAAATCACTGGTACAAGGTCAACTAAAAGGAGATCCTAGAAAGCCGAGGCTTATTTCCACAGGAACCACACTTTAAGTATCTCATATAACATTGAAAGACAGACGGATAGAACATAGTACTTTATCTAGGATAATATCAGTCTGTGTTACTGTGTGTACTTGAGTAGATTTGTATTGTAATCTTGGGACCTCTCACAGATTACATGCAGTATGTGTATTACCGATGAATAGGGTATTATGGACCACAATGGAAACAAGCCCAGTGGGGCTTTTTGTGATATCCTTTTAGCATAACCTTTGGCTGTACTACGGTACTACCTGTACTGATAACAAACCTGCTAATAATGTATTCAATCAGTCAATCAATCAATCACACTTCGATCCTGGTCAGACCTGAAGAACGTCAGGGTAGGATTGAAAAATTGAACTTGTTTGTTGAATAAACGTTTGAAGCATACGGGAAGAGTTGTGAGCCCTCCTTTATAAATTGTCTATTGTACCTCCTCTTATAATTGTCTACGGCAGGGGTGGGCAACTTTGGTGACAGACTCCATGCGACGCCACTTTCGGTCTGCGGCGAGATCAGAGCGCGTCTCGCTACTCTCCTCTAAACCACGCTGATCCGTAGGAGATGCAAGGGAAAGGAGCGCTTGTTTTTGGTGATGACGATGGAGGCGTTTTCTTGTATTTGTTGACCACTAATACTTATATTTATATTTACAGTATATACATAGTAATCACTTACATTCCTATTCCAAACAGTACACTTAAGAGAAACTTGCTGGTGCTGGATCCGGTTTTGACCTTTAGCTCTTCGAACTTTAACTCAAAGTCAATAGGCCAAAGAAATGCTTCTTGTGACCTGCACATGTCACTCTGAAATGATGAATCGTCTTGTACAACACAGCTGGTTAATTACAATTCCACAAGCTGCAGCCATCTAGGCTTATGCTGAGTGGCTGAGATACGGCTTTACCCTTGAAATATTAAAGAGGATTTGTACTTAGGTTTTTCTTTAGTTTATGACTTCTCAAATCCAACCAGGAAATAAATTCTGGAATACCCCTGTCCAACGGGGATAACTTCAGCTGGAATTAAGATTTGGTGCCTTAGTTTTTTTGTAATATGAGTCAATGTCAGTGTTTCCATTAATATATCACTCTACACTGGAGGCTAAGAGGAGAGAATGCCTTTTATGTACTTTAACCTCAGGCTGATTCAAAGAACCTTGTGAGCTCTCATTACCACAAGCATTCTCACAAATAACGTCTCTTGTCTGTCACTGCGCTGCCAGATTCACTCACTGCAGTTCTCTGAATTCTACTGTCTTTTATTATTGGAGTCTGCTCTTAGTTAGCAATGTTACTTATTTAATGAGCTGCAAAGTGCTTGCATCTGTTAAATTGCTTTTAGCTTTTTATCACTCTGCCAGAGAAAATTATTGTCATAAAATAAACGAACAAAATAAATGAAAAATGCAGACCTGCTCCACCCGACCACCCGTGCAAAACGTGGCCACTGTCAGGGTAAACTGACAGGTTCACCCGTAAACTCATCAGTGGAGCTCTTCAGTTGAGACAGTTTAATGCTGCTAGAGCTGACACCCTTTTCTCAGGGATTCCAAATATGTTCGTTTTGGTAGTACCTGATATTGTTGGTGAACACTAACACAAGTACTACTAATTGTCTCCACCAGCCGAAGGCTTGGGGGAGAGTATGTTTTCCCCTTCGTCCGTCCGTGCGTCCGTCCGTCCGTCCGTGTGTCCGTGTGTCCTCGTTCATTCTGTGTTACTGTGTGTACTTGAGTAGCCACACAATATCCTCACATTTGTCTTCATGATGATAATAAACACAATGGATCCTGCATCACTTCAGTGGCGTCAGTTCAGAAAAGGTTAAGGTATGGCAACATGACTGGTGTCTTGCACGCGCGCAAGACACCAGTCATGTTGTCATACCTTAGCATATCAACAGGCATGATTTGTTTTAAGAAGAAGTACATACGGTTTCTTGGGCTGGATATGGCAGCCTGGAATGGTTGTTCAAGTGCCGCTAAACTTGGCATGTTAGTAAACGTGCCACAATTAACAATAATGCATTGCACCTGTTCAGCTGACCTGCGGAACCTGGGAATATACTATTTTGTCAAGATGGGGAGAATACAAGTGTGGAGAATATAATTGTAATACCTTGTTAAAGTGACCATTTTGTAAAATTTTGCATTTGTAGTTATTTTACTGTAATTTAACAACATAATAACCAACACAGATAGACAAAAGAGACATTCATGGATTTATATTTAAAAGTAACTTTTATTTTCCCCCCTGGACCCAGAGTATGGCAGCTGCATACCACTGCCATACCCAATTGACGCCCCTGCATCGCTTCTCTGGCTTGGTTGCCCTTGTTGTATCACTGGTGTACATTTTGGGTTGGTATCGTGTGCTGTCTGCGTTGCATTAATGCATTTTCTGTTTTTTAAAAGCAATCTCACTGAAGCGCTGCCGAAACACTAAAACAGTGTCTGTTTCTTGGATTGCGAGGCGGCATTGGATTTGGGAGAGTTGCTTTATGGGGCTCTTCTAAGCATTTGCAGGGCATTTCCTGGGTGCCCTCCAGCTATGTGTGTTTGGCTGTCATTCAGATGTCTGGGTGTGGCTGGCCTCCTCCAGCTGCACCACTCCACTTCAACACATATCTAAAGTCAGACCCGTGTAGTGTGTTTAGTAAAGCCAGTGATGTGCAATACATTCACTGATGGGGTGTGACTGATGACAGCTCTTTTGTTCTCTTCCCCCTGATAGGAAGGTGTTTCCAGTCAGCTGAGATCAACAGCACAGCGGACAGCAACTCGTGCCTCAGACCTTTAATTGCAGGTATGAGAGCATGAGTGAATTACTAAACCTATGAGTGTGTGTTACAACCACACACATACATGTCTCGTAAGACACTGGTTCTCAACCTTTTCAGGTCGCGACCCCCAAAATAATCATATTTTAACTGGGGACCCCCCCCATCCCCACCCTGACGAGCACTAAGAGTCGAGGCATTACATTTTGTATAACACGGTTCTAATTTGAAAATAGCCGAAATTTCACAATTTCTGCCTCTAATATTTGTCAATTTGGCCAATGTATAATTTTTCATTTTAGAGGTTTTAAAAAGTCCTTAAATTGTCACTTTACAAATGTCTAGATACCCTCTCTCTATACACTTAAAACTCCATGTTGATTTGTTTACTGTTGAGTGAGAAAACAGTGTTGCACATTAGGTTAATCATCTGGGGACCCCCCAAAATTATTTGGTTGAGAACCACTGTTGTAAGAAACCCCCCCCCCCCCCCCCCCCCCCCCCCCACACACACACACACACACACACACACACACACACACACACACACACACACACACACACACACACACACACACACACACACACACACACACACGCACACACTTCAGGTGTATGTCAGTCTGGTGTGAGTCGGCTCTGTTCTGTGGGGGATCAAGTAGCTGAGAAAAACAGCTACTGTGAGATATGGATTTATACCCAGTCGATACACCCTCCACAGAGAGCTCTGCTGAATGTCTCTGGGAGGCACAGAGAGCTCTTGACAGCAGCCAACTGCTGGTCTGATGAGCCACTGGGATGGAACAGGAGACAGATCTGCAGCTGGACATGTTCTATAAACACTGGTGCTCTGTGATGCCGGGCCCACTAGGGGGCAGTCTTATAGTGGTGGTGATGTCAGACTGGATTTGCAAGCAGTCTGAAAATAAGCAATTACTAATGATAATTAATTCCGTGAACGCCAGGTTTATTTTTTTTATTAAACAGCCGATCCATCATCAGATTCTGTAACTTCAAATAAAGTACAACCACATTGTCTTTTTGTTATTTACACTGATTATTGTATTCATTATATTATTATTATTATGTATATTAGTTGTAATGATGATGATAATAATGATAATGATTCTGAAGCTCATGAAAGGCTTGTGTTGTCTTCTTGTCATGTGTGTGCTCATATTGTCTCTGTTTTGCAATAATGTGAGAGTATTTGGATGGATGAGTGTGGCTCTTGTAGGTAACTGATCCCTTGTTGAGGGGTCATCTTTGCATCAGCTTTTATGATTGCGTCTCAGCGAGCTGTTTATATGCTCAAGTTGTAATTAGCCCCAAGGCCCTAAATTGCAACCAGGTAGGAAGTGTCCTTAACTCTCCTTTGTATCTTTTGAAAAACAGATATGTCGACATATATGCAACAGGTAAATACATAATTGATGAAATTGACATGGAGGAAATAGGATGAAAATCAACTCCAGGTTCGAGATCGCCCACCGGGTCAGTTCTTCCTTCACCTTCGGGATCTCTGCTGCCGTGTCGTGAGCCTGTAACAGTTTAGAGCAGGGGTTTTCAAAGTGGGTGACGGGGCACCCTGGGGTGCCGTGACGGCAGTCCAGAGGTGCCGCAAGGTAATTCGATAATATTTGGAATTTATTTGGTAGCACTTTACAATAATGACCCGTTATAAATCATTTATAAACATTTATAAGCAGTTTATAGATGAGTAATAAACATGAACAAACTGTTTATTGACATTTGTAAATGTTTAACTAAAGATTTATAACTGTTTTAAACATCATTTACATGTTATTAGTAAGGTATTAGTAAGCAGTAAACTAATCATGAATAAACCATTTATATACATTTGTAAATTCTTACTAAATCATTTATAACCAATGCTAAAATTCACATAATGTGTAGGTAGGAATGCATTTACAAATGTCTGTTAAGGTGACCTCCATGTGTTGTTCATGTTTAATATACGCTTTGTAGATGTTATCAAGAGCCCTAATGTAAAGTGAAGACTATTCATTGCGACCATCAGGTTGCAAGTTACTATGAAAACCTCCCCCGGCTGTCTGTCAGTCCCTCCGTCAGTCTGTCCGTCACGTCACATCACGTCACGTCACACTTTTGGCCCTACTCTTATCTCCGGCACCGTTTCCCCTATCCATGCCAAACTTTCCAAACTGCTAAACATGAACAAACATGGAGGCCACATTAACAGACAGTTGTAAATAATGAATAGTCTTCACTTTACATTAGGGCTCTTGATAACATCTACTAATGATTTATAGATATTTAAGGAATGTGGAGGTTGTGGTTTGGCAGCCAAGGAGTGTGTGCAAAGTTTGGCATGGATAGGGGCAACGGTGCCAGAGATAAGAGTAGGGCCAAAAGTGTGATGTGACGTGACGTGACGTGACGTGACGTGACGGACATCCGGTGGAGGTTTGTATAGTAACTTGCGACCTCACAGTCGCAATGAATAGCCTTCACTTTACATTAGGGCTCTTGATAACATCTACAAAGCGTATATTAAACATGAACAACACATGGAGGTCACCTTAACAGACATTTGTAAATGCATTCCTACCTACACATTATGTGAATTTTAGCATTGGTTATAAATGATTTAGTAAGCATTTTCAAATGTATATACATGGTTTATTCATGATTAGTTTACTACTTACTAGTACCTTACTAATAACATGTTAATGATGTTTAAAACAGTTATAAATGTTTAGGTAAACATTTACAAATGTCAATAAACAGTTTGTTCATGTTTATTACTCATCTATAAACTGCTTATAAATGTTTATAAATGATTTATAACAGGTCATTATTGTAAAGTGCTACCATTTATTTTAACAAAAAATATTTAGTATCATTTTAAACTTGAAGTACAAAGTTATTTTCAGTCAGTTCTAACCAAAATGGCTATTATCTCAACGTTTTCCTCGCAACATAATCACTAAAACAGCCGATCTACAAGCACACAACGCCTCGCATCGCGAGGCGTTGTGTGCTTGTAGATCTGCTGTTTTCACTAGTTTAGTACATTTTATAGATGATGATTACAAAACGAACGGTTTTGGACATAAAAGGTTTCCACCCGACAACAACGATATGCTATAAACACAAGGTGCTGGGAGTGAAAATTATAATGTAGGGGTGCCTCGGATTAAAACAATATTTATGGGGTGCCCTGAGACAAAAAAAGTTTGGGAATCCCTGGTTTAGAGAAAAGTGTAAACAACAGAACTCCCCCGAAATCATAGGTTTAATGGTTAAATGCCCCTTCGACATCCACTCGCAACAAAGTTGAGAAGCGCAGTCTCTCACCCGCGGCGGCGCGGGGACATCTCATATAGAGGCTGTGAGCGTGTCACAGCTGAGCGCGGTGGTAATTGTGTTAGTGATAGTACTGCTGGACAGGAGGTAGAGCCATTAGAGCTGAATCTCCGGTGTGTTGTGGGCCTTAGAAAGGGGGCACTGTGTTTTAGAGTTCAGCTCTCCTCCTCAATGGATCATTACCCCAACGTGCCCAGTGATTTACGAGCTGCATTACCAATGCTAGGAGCAATTCCTGTCTGGAGGCTGACATCCACCCTCTGATTGCCCCTGTTGTGTGTGTGTGTGTGTGTGTGTGTGTGTGTGTGTGTGTGTGTGTGTGTGTGTGTGTGTGTGTGTGTGTGTGTGTGTGTGTGTGTGTGTGTGTGTGTGTGTGTGTGTGTGTGTGTGTCTGTGTGTGTCTGTGTGTGTCTGTGCGAGTGTGCGCATGCCATGCACTCACGCTCGCATGTGTCCATGCGCATGACAGTGGGAGTACAGGCCTGGTGCAGAAGTGTGTTTAAGTTAATATGAACGTGTCTCTCAGTCAGTCTGTCTTGAGAGTAGGAGAGTGTTTTCCTGTCTGTCTTTTGCAGGGTCACATCCTGCCTACTCGAGTGTTGTTTTCAGTATAAATTACTGTAGGTTTTTACTCTCCTATTGGTAACTGGATACCAGATTCTTTTCACTCCAGCGGATGTCAACGGATTGTATTTTAGACCGGGCGAGCAGTGAGTGGGAAGTTCTGGGAACACCCCAGAGTGCATCGCTGAAATGTCACTCACTGCACACAATATTGATCAGGCTGCTGTCTGCTGATGGTTCAGGACAGCACAGACAACCTAAAACGGGGCCCAGTTTCATGACTGAGCTGACCTGAGGCTGAACCCAAATCTGTGAAGACCAGCTCCCTCTCACAGTTGTCTTAGATTAGTTGTCCTTGTGTTTCTGGGCTCTGTGTCTTTTGTGCTTAGAGATTAGCTCCAACCTGCTTATCTTGGGCGGGGTTGGACATTCCTGTCGTTTGGACAGGTCTGTGTTGCTCTGGAGCCCACGTTGTGGACCTCAGCCAGCATCAGCCTACAGGCGCAGAGCAGCCTCTGACTGACTGCTGTTTAAAGTATTCTACTTGTGCGTGTGTGCGTGCGTGTGTGTGTGTGTGAGTGCAGGGGCGTCACAAGGGGTAGGAAAGTGGGACTGAGTTACCAGGGCCCAAGGTAGAGGGGGCCCTAGTAACTTTAGCTATTGAAAAATAGCAGATATACAAGCTCACAGCGCGGCACCGAGTGCCACGCTGTGAGCTTGTAGATCCGCTATTTTTGAAAAGTCGTGAAAATGTGTGCAAATCTTTGAATATGTATTTTTTAAGTGGACATTTGTAACTCAAATTCTGCTTCCGGGGGGGGGGGGGGGGGGGGGGGTCCCTGGAACTAAATATTTTGAGATGGGGGTCCGTGGCCAAATTTCTTAACATTTTGGGGGTCCTTCACATGAAAAGACTTTTTCCACAATTTTTTAAAAATAGCAGATCTACAAGCTTGCGCTGTGAGCTTGTATATCTGCTATTTTTCAATAGTTAACATTCATGGGGGGCCTGCAGTGAATCCTTGTACCCAGGGCCCAGAATTTGGTGTGACGCCCCTGTGTGAGTGTGATTATCTGCTGGTTTATGCATACTGTACATACTAAAGTCTTGGGTGGTGTTTGTGCTAAATCGTGAGTCACCACTAGACATGTTTACCCACGTGTTTCCATAGTAATTGTTTGTTTTTGTGGAAATGTGCATGCCATAGGTTAACTTTTGTTCATTAAAGTTTGGGTGAATGGATTGCTGAAATAGGTCAGTGTACACAGCGTGTTTGAGTGCTTTCATATGCGAGGAGGAGACGGCAGATGTTTAAAGGGAGTCACGTGAGTGTTATTATTTGTCATATGAGTACGAGCAGCTTGCCTGGCGTTGCCGATTTG
Source organism: Nannobrachium achirus (assembly GCF_963921795.1). NCBI lineage: Eukaryota > Metazoa > Chordata > Actinopteri > Myctophiformes > Myctophidae > Nannobrachium > Nannobrachium achirus. Next base: position 23,903,596 of record NC_137820.1, read on the forward strand.
TGACGCACGGATCGGCGTGGTCAGGTTTTGGTAGCATTGGCCAGGTTATGGCATGGGTGAAATAGTTCCCCACTAGGGATGGGACGATACGCGATATTATCGTTTATCGTGATAAAAAACACTCACGATAATCGTATCGTGGAGATTTAATTTATCGTGATATCGTCCTCCGTCATGCACTGGGATCAATTCACCTTTTATTTGCCGAGCTGCATATCCGGTACCACATAAACCCTCTATAATTGGTAAAATGTACTTATAATATATGTACTTGATGCATCCTTTTTTTTACTCTATCAAATGTCTTTGCCAAAAAATAGCCGATCATTTTTTGGCAAATGGTTCGCCCAGGATAATGGATTTTGATTATCGCGATAATATCGTAAATCGCGATTTCTTTTGTCCCAATAATCGTGATATGACATTTTCATATCGTCCCATCCCTATTCCCCACTCCCCCTCTCACTCTCCATCTCTCCCACATCCCTCTCCTTCTCTTCATCCCTCTCTCTATCTGTCTCTCTCTCCCTCGGACCAACCGTGAGTCAGGTCTGACATCACACAACCTCCCTCTCTCCCCCATCCCTATTCCTTTCTTTCTCTACATCACTCTCTCTCTAACTGATCACGCTCTGACGTCACACACAACGGAAACCGTTACGCAACAAAGATTTGCGCTGAACCATTCATTTCCCCTCTCCGTCTCCTTTTCCCTCTCTGTCTCTCCCTTCCTCTCCCTTTCTCTGTCTCACTGTCTCTCTCTTGCTCGCTGATCAAGCTGTGGTCCGACAACACAACACAAACCGCTGCCGATTTGTGCTGATGATTTGGGATATTAGCCATATATGGGCTATGCGCCAGGCCTGCCCATAATTCCGATTATGCACTGACGTCGGGCAAGTCCATATTTGGACACAATCCGCCCACGGATAGACAGATGGACACACTCACAACACTTTGAACTTTATAGATAAGTAGATAAGTGTTTTGTATACACACACATTTATACATGTGTCCTGGTGCATAATGCATGTATGTCTTTCGACAGTGTATGACTCCTTTCTTGGTGTGTGCGCTTGCCTGCCGGCCTGTGTGTGTGCCTGTGCGTGCGTGCGTGCGTGCGTGCGTGCGTGCGTGTGTGCGTGCGTGCGTGCGTGCGTGCGTGTGTGTGTGTGTGGACCACCCAAATCCTTTGAGGTCATAACAATAACACATCCACTTCCTCCCAGTGATATGGCAGTGCATGGTTCCAGTCCAGGGCCTGTAGCAGGGACAGAGCCTGTCAGTTCAGCCCAGCAGCAGCAGCCCCACTGTTTGGACGGACGTATCGGGGCAGTGAGTGCAGAAGGGATATTTCCTCCCTTGCTCTGCAAAACCCAGAGTGTTAATTTAACTCTTGAGAGACCCTTTCTGGTCAATATTTACACTCTCCCATTGTTGTTGTCGGGTGGAAAGAAACCTTGTATGTCCAAAACGGTTTTGTATTTATCATTTTAAAAATGTTATGAAATAGTGAAAAATAGCCGATCTACAAGCACACAACGCCTCGCATCGCGAGACGTTGTGTGCTCGTAGATCGTCTGTTTTCACTAGTTTTGTGCGACAGTCTTGTGTGATGAAGCAGGGCTTTGCTTTACGAAAAAAATAACAAATAAAAACAACAAATTTGAGACTTGGAGATACAAGGTTTCTGCCCGACTGTGACGTCTCGCCATGTTAATTTAACTCTGAGAGACCATTTACGGGGTCAATATTGGTCTCTGAATTCTTCAGTGCAGTTGTGCCTTTATCCACATTTCCCTCACCTTGAACCCCTAAAAGTGTGCATGTGTGAGTTAACCAGCTTCTGACAGCTGTGCGAACCTTTTTCTCCTGTACTTTACACAGTTGTTGTTTTGAAAATACTCTCTTATGGTTCAAGGCTGTTCTACATCTCCTCTGCCTCGTCCCGCCTCGGCATAAACAAATTCCTCTGGTTAAGAGTGAGTGCTCATTTTTGCGATTCCTTATTTCACTCTCGCTGTCTCTCCTCGGTGAGTGAAAATACACTGTGGTAATTAATATGATAACATGTGCGGTGGCATCAGTTTTTCCAGGCATCACAGTGAGCCATGTTAAATTGAGGGGTCTGAGTGAGGTTTCATCTGGAAACACTGAAGAGAGAGAGGCATACAGACACAGTAGCATAGCACAGTATGTCTCTGTCAAAGCCTGGCCTACCAAAGGGGGCAATTGGGGTTTTTTTGGACAGGGGAAACCTATGCCCACTGCGCGTTCATTCTTATTTGCCCAGATAACTGAGTGACATATCAGCACTGTTCAACCTGGTGTAATATTTGCTTTCGCGCGGAGCAGCTCAGGGTTAATACAGTGCATCGCCCTGTCTTCTTTTTCAGCTCCCACCCAGACAGTCCAACGCTATCCACCGAGCTGGGAAACAAAAACCCGTATTGAAAGGCAACACTCATGCCATGCCGTAGTAACAAGTAACAACACCCCCAGATGGTGTGCCTATAACTTCGACTTGGAATGATTTATTACCCTGGAAATTACCCCCGGAGAATCAAGTGAGGTAATGAGCTAGATCATGAGCGAATTCCCTTTGCGAGCTCATCGTGCTTTGAAACGTGTCTTGGGACCGCTCTTCAAATGGGTTCCTTAATGTGCCGACTTTGATAAGCTGTTTATGGGAGAGGGGCTGATTTATTGTCCTTAAATGACAGTGGAGCACTCGCATGCGGTTAACCAGAGTGCGATACACCACTCTGATGCCCGCGGCTGCCAGTCAAGTCCCCCCCCCGTTCTGTCTAGACGGGATAAACGCCAGGCTTTATGGAGCTGCTGACTGACAATCACAGACGACTGTGGTTGTGGTGATACGAGAGGCTGGGTCAGTTAAAATGACTGACAGGCGGGGGCATTCTACAGTACCTGAGCAGTGCGTGTGTTTGTGTGTATGGGGTGATGTGTTGTCTGGTGGGGGGCAGTTCAGCCCAACAGGCCCGAGGGAAACCACTTTCACTACAAACCAGGAAACAGGAAGTCTCCCCCTGCTCAAACTCTTACAGGACGATCAACACAAGCGTTTGTTAATAAATGTCGGGCAGAACAAAGGCAGCTATCTCCACTGTTCTGGTTATGAGAGGAACCGCTCCCACGGCCAACAATAACATCCACAACAGAGGTAATGAATCATAGTGGTTTTGAAGGCAGATAGGACGGGCCTCTGAGGCCTTTCCATTCAGACGGGAGGTTTTGATTTGCGCTGAGATCCCCAGATCCCATTTCTCTTGCAGGGCCTTGTGGGGGGTGAGGGGGAGGTTGCTCACGTGCTTTGCTGTTACAGTACAGAGAAAAGTGGGGATGATTGCGATGATAATTGTTATTGGAGTTATTGATGTGTTTTCTTTTTCTACTTGGCATTTAGTTGTCAACAAAGCCCTAACTGGGGCCAGCTCTCCGGGGAAGCCAAGAAGATCCCTTCACACGATTGGCGTTGGATGACAAGCATGATTACTCAGTTATAGGGAGGATGATCACATACACACTCTCACATGCACGCAGGCCTGTGTTTACACATGCAGGCCTGCACGCAAGCACGCACGCACACACACTCACACGCACGCACGCACGCACGCACGCACGCACACACACACACACACACACACACACACACACACACACACACAGTTAAACATTATCTTAATTGGTTTCTCATGACAATACAGGCCAATTCTCCTCATTCCCAACATGAATGTCTCGTCTCTACTGCATGTCTTTTTTGGGGGGGAATTGCAGTCCACAGACAGAAATGATTTTCGTTTACCTGTTAACTGTCTAGCGAGAAGAGGAAATTAAACCACGGCCTCAATTTAAAGTAAATCTGGGTGTCAGTCTACCTGTGGGTTCTTAAATACATCCTGTCAGAGGGGGAGAGGGCCAACAGACAATGCTTAAGTGATTCACTGTCCTGGGGCCAAGATTTTACCACAGTGCCTTGGTGCTCCAGCGTTGGCTCCAAGATCAATATCAGGGTCCGACCGCAAAGCCAAACGGGACCAAAGGCCACTACTAACAACTACAGACCTCTGGCATATATATTTCAGTACACCGTATTCAGCCCTGGGACGTGATCCTTCTCTTCCTCCGTTCATACTCCTGGGCAACCGCACGCTTCACCGTTTGCAGTGGAGAGACCTATCGGAGTTCAGGATCAGTTCCAGAGAATTCTCCCTTCCTGTCCCCTCCGCCTGCTTCTGCCCTCGGCAGGCCGTGCACACGGTGACCCTACGTTGTCTGATAGGGATAAGCGAAGGAGAGAACAACAAAGTGGATGGAGATTATTTGTGCGTACGCACAAGTCTAATGTACTGTATGTACTGCATGTGAGTGATAAAATGCGGTGAGAAAGAGGTGAGAAAGTCATGCTCAGACACGGAGCAGCAGACAGACGTGAGTCTGTCCGTGGCGGTGACAGAGCCCTCTGTAGCAGCAGGTTAACCGGTTCATTGCGTATCAGAGGCAGCACATTGCGGCTCTCCGCGCACGAGGCGGTTCCACAGGGCATGGAGTTGGCAGCTTCAGCTGCTCTCCCATCATATTTCATTGCATAGCAGTAAAGCCACAGGTTTATCTCCCAAGTTAATGGAGATCTCTCTTGACACGTGCGCTTGCCTTGCAGTGAAGAAAACAGCAAAGGGATAGAAGTAGGATATGGATCCACCACGTCGTGCATGTAGACAACCTTCTATGCACAGGGACATTCTGGGAGTGAGCAAATGCGAGCAAATGATTAGATTGACAGTTGACACTGATGACTTAACTGTGCAGAAGGAGCGAGTGCATTCTCTGGCAGCGGCAACTGCCGCGGCGTCGCCGGTATCTGCCGACAACAGCCGCGGCAGGCACCGCCATACGGACCGGCGGCACCGCCACACCACCGGCAGCCGCGGCACGGCGGCAGGCATCACCGCCCAACGGTGGTTAGGGTTAGGTTTAGGCATAGTTTTACTGAGGTTAGGGTTAGGGTTAAGGTTAGGTTTAGGCTTAGTTTTACTGAGGTTAGGGTTAGGTACCGTCAGACAATGTCTGCTGCAGATTGATTGCCGGCAGTTGCCGTGGCAACGCCGCAACTGCTGCCGCTGCCGGAAAATGCACTCGCTCTCCCTCCAACTGTGTATGTTCATTACAATATTGCTCTATACATTGATACTTTATACAAACTCAGTTAGCAATACTGTCTTTGTCCACAAGGGGTAGACATCCAGCACATATTGTGTTCTGGCTTGGTCTATGATTTACATGGGGGGAATTTCACTGACTTGGATTAATTCATTAAAGTGACTCGGGACATCGTTACAAGATGACCACAAGGTGTGTTTAAAGTTTTTTTTTTTTATATTTCTGTATGAACACTGCAGGGCCAATGAGAAGATTAATCATAAGCCATGTGCAGTGTAATGCAGTGTGCTACAGTGTGTGTGACTGCACTGAATACAGGAGAATGTCTCCTGCACCACAGAGCACTATCTGAGGTGGGGGTAGGGGTTGGAGGGGGTGGCCGGGGGCCCTTGACGTTGGAAGTGATGGCAGGCCTGAGTCATCAGCTCATCATTGTCAAGCTCTCTTTTGTCAATGTGTCTTTAGCTCTTAACTCTGCTCCTTTGGGTGATAGATGGACAGACAGTGATTACAGGTATTTAGTCAGAGTAAAGTGATTAAGGGGATCTTCTTATTTTTTTATTTTTAATGGTCGACTCAGAGAACGAATGCGCGATGAGATGAGGAGTGTTGTAGGAATTGGTATAAATTTTCCTTGAATAAGAATTTGCCCGTGGCTTCATGACAACAGCAGTGGAATTTGGGATTAATGCTGAGTTATAAGCTTTCCCTCAAGGCGACCGGCGGCGGCGGGTTAATGTTTGTGTCCCCTGCTCTTTCACAGAAGCATCGGTTTTCATTCGCCATCATCATCCTGACTGTCACCGTCAACGACTTGACTATTCTGAAAGACTTTTGTTGGCCTTGAATGGTTTAATAGTCAATGTACCTGTGAGGTATTAGTCTCTGTAATATTTAATGTTTGCAACCAGAAAAATCACACACACACACACACACACACACACACACACACACACACACACACACACACACAGACACATGCGCACACACATACGTATGCACGTACAGTACGCACACACACACACACACACACATACACACACACACGCATGCATGCACACCCAAAAGGCAGGACTTAATAAATACAATTTAATGGACCCTACACATAGACTATTGCAAGTATGCTTCATCTCGCAAGGCTGATGATGGAAATTATTACACGCTCTTTGACTTTGACCGAATTTCACTGCATGCATTATTCTCATTATGGTTTCACGTTTTCTTTTTTTTCTTTTTGGAATCCGATCAAGAATCTACCTCAGGTGCTTTAATAAACCCCATGTATGTAAGGATTTTCCTTTACCTTGACAATCATCTGTCAAGCAAATGTAATTCCTGACATGCTGTGTGTGTGTGTGTGTGTGTGTGTGTGTGTGTGTGTGTGTGTGTGTGTGTGTGTGTGTGTGTGTGTGTGTGTGTGTGTGTGTGTGTGTGTGTGTGTGTGTGTGTGTGTGTGTGTGTGTGTGTGTGTGTGTGTGTGTGTGTGTGTGTGTGCGTGCGTGGAACGCAAACCTAAAAAGGTTTTTCTTGTATTTTGACAGTAATCTGTCTATGTTATTTCTTATATCTCCCCTCAGATCTAAGTTTGGCTGTATTCTTTGGCTGTATTCTTTGTGTGTGTGTGTGTGTGTGTGTGTGTGTGTGTGTGTGCGTGCGCGTGCGCGAGCACGTGTGTGTGCGCATGTGTGTGTGTGTGCGCACATATGTGTGTGCAGGTGTGCACGTGCCGTTTGTGAGAGCCGGTGCGGACGGACATCTTGATATTTCCAGAATGTTCCTGTAGATTTATATCACCCATCACTCCATATACACACTCACTCCCTCACGCTGAGGCTCCTGAGCTGCTGTGGCTGTGGTCCGCCTCCATCCAGGTCTCTAACACGCCGCTGCAGTGGGACATCTCTATATCTTTCTGCACAATGCAAGTCCCATAACATTCTTATCCCATTGTTCACTCAACCACAGTTCTCCTATTGTCCCCCCTCGTATGAAATCCAGTCCATTGTCACAATTTCCAAAACGGACTCTCAAGGGAAATCGGTTGGCTTGTACTGGCAGATGTTGAGGCTTGTGTTGGCAGGTGTCTGGATTGTACTGGCTGTGTGCAGCAGCGGTGCTTCAGTTCAAACCAGGGCTGCAACTCTCAGCAGGTCAAGGTGGAACCTTCGGCCTCACTCTGGCGCCGGGGACACGGACAGACAGAATCCAGATTGAGCTGCTCTCCGCAGCGACGAGTAAAACGTGTTCCTGTACAATAAGAGGGTTTCAGCAATGCAGTGAAACCAGGGACATGCTGGGCCCCTGATTCAGCCCGGGAAAAAGAGTTGGAGAGGCCCTCATTGAGCGCTATAGAGAGAGATCTCTCTATAGCGCTGCTGCTACTCAAAGATTTGTGACAAGCCAGTGGGCCAATTACTGTACATGAGTTATATTTCGTCGTTGTCGGGTGGAAACCTTGTGTCCAAATCCGTTTGTTTTGTATTTATCATTTTAAAAATGATTTAAACTAGTGAAAACAGACTATCTACAAGCACACGAGGCGTTGTGTGCTTGTAGATCTGCTGTTTTCACTACTTTTGTGCAACGGCCTTATATGATGAAGCAAGGCTTTGCTTGTATAATGTATACATTTGAAACTTGGAGATACAAGGTTTCTGCCCGAAAGTGACGATTTACTTTGTTGGCCGCCCAGCCCCCAAAATGGAACGAAGGCCGACATTTTATTTTTAATTTTTTCCTAATGGCCAGCCTGGATCGGCCGGAAATGAACCGGCCGTTCGGGAGTTGGCCCGCTTTTCCCAATGGCCAGCACGTCCCTGAGTGAAACGATCCGGCTTTCAGCGAAACGATCAATCTTTCCAATGTATTCATAACTACATAGCTTGTCATCACACGTCAAACTAAGAGGGCCTCTGTTGTTTCTGAGGAGACCTAGATTGCCCTTTCAACTCTTGACATCATTTCATCAAATCTTTGAAATTCATTCTTTTGAGACGTGACCTGCTTTGGAAAACATACCACGGAAATCTACCCCCAGTCCACTGCATTATTGCTGATTTCATACCCATGAAGTCAGTGCCATTACAGTCGATGAAAGAGGTATCGCAGTGTATCATGCTCTCATGAGTGCACATTATCACCGTAAAGACGCACTGGCATGTTTGCAATAAGGCTAATCCGTCTTCATTTGAGTTCAAACTTGTTGAACTCCATTTTGAAATTCAGGCTCCACTGATTCACAGTTCACACACATCAGAAGGTCTGGATGGGTGCCACGCCCCTATGCTCTCAGTTTTTCCGTCCATGGTCCCCATCTCAGCAGCTTTTAGAACGGGATCTCAGTTAGGTACAAAAGCAGTCCCCTTTCGCATTAACATCTGGGCCTCGGCAGACCTAATGCCACCCGTCAGAAACTGTATATTTTCAAAAGATGGTGGATGTGGGACTCCATCCATAACTGTCTGTTGTAATCATATTCTCACAACCTGTTTGCCCTACAATGTGGTGTAATGCCCCAGCTCATTGGCCATGGTTGTCATTTCATGATAATCACCTGCAAGATGCCTGCGAACAAATGCTACGGGTATGAATCCCCTTCAATCCTGGACCAACACAGACAATGATGTACTGTATCTGTTAAAAGCTTGTTGACAGTTGCTTTGAAGTGATGAGGTTGTTGTGTTGCCAGCCTGTTTACTGGAAAGTGATGGCACTTCCCTAAAGGAAATTCCTGCTCTTGAGAGATTCATATTTTTATTATATGTGTGCGCACGCACGCACGCACGCACGCACGCACGCACGCACGCACGCACGCACGCATGCGGCTGGTTGGTTCTGGGTAGGGCGGTCAGTGCATCTTTGACCCCTGGCTGTGTGTGTTAAAGAACTCACATTAGCAGCTGCTGTGAGGGTCACCAGTGAGGCCGGGGTGTTGCTTGAACTTGACTGGGGTGTGTTAAACCACTCACAGTTGTTGTTATGTCAGAAGAGAAGGAAAGAAAGAAGCCTGGGGGGCAGACATGGGTGGAAGACAGAGAGATGGACAGTGGGAGAGCAGGTCTTAAACAAGCAAGGGGAGAGTGAGTAAACATTAGCGAGAGACTTTTTGAGTTTTTGTTATTATTTGGCCTTTTGAGGCCAACATTTAGGAGAAGGGCAGAGGGTATGAAATTCTGCTGCGGTGGTTTACAAAGTCCGGTCCGGGGACCCCCAGGGCTCCTCTGGGTAGGTTCCAGGCGGTCCCCAGCCAAAGGAATTGTAACATAATGAAACATCATAAACTGCCACTGAATCTATTTCAATTAATTGAATTGAATTGCTCTGACTTGACTGGTGCGGTGTCCTCTTGGATCACCAGCTTAGTATAGAAAATGGATCGCACACAGTGGCAAGACACTACTTTTTCTCTTTTTGCTTTATTCAGTGCACTGAAGAAGGCTGGAGAGCCAAAATGTCTGTTTCTCACCCTAAATATGCAATAAAGCAAAAAGAAAAAAGTAGTCTCTTGCCACTAAGTGTCCCCAGGACAGAATCATTTGAAATGGGTGACCTTGGCCTAATGAGAGTGGTCACTTGTCTGCTGTATTTGACTTTATGAAGTGAACAATACCCACTCTATTCCCCCCGTGGAATTCAGAGTCAGGTTGGTGGCTCAGGAAGATCCGATCATTCCATTGTTATCTGAGAGAATGACAGTGATGTACTGTAGTTGCCCTTGGAGAAAGAGGAGCACACCTGGACACGAGCCCTCTCATTCCACAGCGAGGCAAGTCACTTCTTTCATGACCCCCGCGGTATACTAAATAAACAACCATGCACACTACGACGGCTTATTTCCTCTTTGGATCCCAGACAGATCAGCCAGTAGATTCACATCAGTCAAAATATAAGCAGAATCTATTCCAACGTGCACAGTTTAGCATCGATATATTACTGCATTAAGGATATGAGGAATATGAGTAGAGAAAAATAGAGAGCAAGGGAGAGCAATGGGGTTCTGCTGTCTTTATGAATTCCTCAGATGGAGTGGAATAACAGAGTCCTAGTTGAGTGCATTGTGGTAACAGCTCTGGGCAGGCCCACTTTTCCCTCAGCAGGTGAACAGATTCATGGCATTACATGAAGCAGAGTCAGGGAGCGAGTGACTTGGGATGGATGAAGAAAAGAAATGACAAGTAGAGAGGGAGGGTGCGGTGCAAAGGGAAAATGCATGATCAAGGACGGAGAGGTGTGAGGGGAATGAATGTGTGCAAGGAGCCCATTTGCCTTTTACTGGGCAAACCTCCGGATTGGATACGCATCATGCATATCCAGACCTGGGCAGAGGCATGTATTGCTTGATGCGGCCCAGAGTCGATGACTGGGAAACGGGCTCCGGCACGTGCAGATACATGGGGCTTTAAGTAACGGTGGGGACTCATGGAAAGTGTCACTTTAGCTCGGCACCACTCGGTTCCTTTTTCCAGCTGGCTTATGGGCTGGATCACATAAATGTCCGCTTGTCTCGTTAAACTGTGAAATACCGTTTGATTTGAGGTTATTGGTTTTGTTCCCTCCTTCCCCTGGTCTTGGACAAGCCTCGTGCTTAAGGCTGTCACTGGCTTTGTGACTGGTGAGGGAGCTGGCGAAGACATGGGGGGGTTAAAGGAGGGGCCAGGCCGACTCCATTAGCTGTGTTGCACTGTCATTGATGTGGTTTTGGCTGAACATTGTCTACCATAGTGACATCATGAGAGATGGATAATTTGATGTAAAAAAAAACCCAACAACAACAAACTATCTATTGTTTTTCCAGTCAAATAACAGTAAGCCGTATTTAATAATCATGAATATAACCCCTTGGCAAGGTCACAATGGTTTACTTTTACGGAAGGATGGCCTTTCCTAATACTGTGACATCGAGGCAAAGGGAGACAAGTAATGACCCAGCCATGACCCAGCAGCACTCAAGCAAAGTCAGCGTTCTCATCAAAGACTTGGATTGGTTTTCTTTTTGAAACATAACATGTCAAAAAACAGTCACCATTTTTACGAGATGCTCATTTAAAAACTAAAAACTAAAAAACAATTGGGAGTCACATAAACACAAACTTGCATGCATATATGCACGCGTACTGTGCACGCAACGGCACACGCATGCCCACACACACATAGGCACTGTCTCGCAAACCATGTGAATGCAATTAATGATGTTTTCTCAGTCTCTGATCTGAGTGTTTATTACAGATCCAGACTAGGCTAGACTCATCCTCAGCTCTCTGCAACGTGAGAACGAAGGCCCAAGTTACGCCCAAACCTTCAACTTTTGCCTTTAAGAAATAAAACACAAAAGCACATCGATGCTGTCAGCTCACAAAATGGATTCAATGGCCCTGTCCAAGGCCTGCACTGAAAATTAGACAATGACAAGCTACTCATGTACATTGAAAATGTTTACAGTATGTGTTCAGCCTGGCTCAGGCCAATGTAATCTGGATTACTGTCAGTGTGATCTTCGCCGCCGCGGTCGGTGTAACCGAGACTCGCAGGCGATGTCGACTTTAGCTTAATGGGACTGCACGGTTAGGTGTCCTGAGGGCCCACTTGTTGGGGAAGAAATAAGAGTGCAATCAGTGATATTTAATAGAGCACATCTGCATGTGCATATTTGTAGGTGTTTAACCCCGCACACACGTTTCCCTCCAGACAGTGCGCAGAGCATGACCAGCCTTCTCAGGTTTCAAGGCCGACATAGTTTGATTTCGAAATCTAATGTGTATTTACGTGTCCCCGGTGAACTCTCTCTCTTCCCATCTCTCTTTGCATGCACATACTCTTTCTCCACTGTGTGTATCTATCAGTGGTGCATAAACACTTTGGTGAACGTGTGCTCCATCTCTGGTATCAATAAAGTGCTAACTTGGACTTCAGCTAATGCCCTGTGGCAAAATAATAGGTTGGGCGGAAAATTGAGAGTTGTACTATCACACACTGGACGTGTTTTCATTTGATTTTGGATATTCTTCAATTATGTCAAAGCTGTGTCAAATAAAACGCTTGTTGTATTTGTTAAAAGGTTGTTGACAGTTGCTATGAAGAGGGGAGGTTGTTGTGCTGCCAGCCTGTTTATAGGAAAGTGATTCCCTAAAGGAATTATTTTGTGTGTGTGTGCGTGGATGTGTCCGTGCGCGAGTTTGTAAAAGCGTGTGTAAAAGAGCTGATAGCTTACAAATGTGAATATATCTCATGCTGTGCTGTGTGTGCGTGCGTGTACGTCCGCATGTGTGCATACACATGTGCGCATGTGAAGGACATACAGTAGAGATGATTATGGCCCTCCAGTGATGTGCGTAAACTCTCCTGCGACTAGGGCCTTTGCGGTCATCACAGAAGCATCTCTCACACCAGCTGAAGTGTCGACCTTTGAAGATTATGACATGCGACACAATAACACGGATCCCTTTCTGTGTTGTTATTACAGTCTTGTTTGGAGTGTAGGGGCTCTGCATATGGAAGCTATTACTCTGAGGGGTTAGGGGTTGTTTTCCATAGAGAGAAAAGGGGGCTGGAGCCCATCTATGCAGCATGCCCAGGGGTTTGTTTTTCCCTCAAGCCCCCCTGCCTTCCCTAAGGGGAAGAGGATAGCCTGGCTTCTCTCTGAGGCTCACCTCTATGAGCAAAGTATGAAATGTGGCCCTTAGAGAAGTTATGCACACAGCCGTAAAAAAAAAGAAAAGAAAAAAGGAATTACACCATTGAGTGTAGGGATTGACAACACACTGCAGAGCTATATATTTTCTCTATCAGTGATTGATATGGTCAATGACTGTCATGTAATTATGTATTACATTACAATTATGTAATTATGTAATTATGATTGAATGATTGAAAGATTACTGGGACTGTGGTGGGATGCACATTCTTGAGGATGAAGACAACCTCATGCTTTCTAACTGTTCCACTGTCTTGCTGTCTCACTCACTTCTCCATTTTATTCACATTAATCAAATCCTATAATTTGTTGACCAGAGTCCCTCAGGGGTATAAACTAGATCCCCTCCCTTTTTCCACCAAAAATAAATGATCCACAAGCTCACAACATGTTGCAAGGCGTTTGCCCCAGAATAGGGGACTCTGGGGTCCACAGACCTCTTATCAGACGTTTCTCCACTGCTTCTCACCGTCTCGCTCTGTCCAGTTAAGGATGATCTATGCCCCTCCTCGCCTCCTGTCCAAAGATGATGGGCCTGACCCGGCCCCGGTCTGGCCTAGCTTGGTCCCTGGGACCAGTGGTCCAGACTCAGTGAGCCGGAGAGGAGAGGAAGAGTCAGAGGATGACCATCTGGGCTCCATCAGGGCTGGATAAACAGAGCCAAATCCTACACGCCGTGGCTGGAGCCAGGCCTTGGCTCCCATCAGCCGTCACTAAAGACCCGGGCAGTGGCTCAAGGTACAAAACGATACACACATTGTCATTAACTGAAACCGTGTGCAAAAATGTAAATCCGCTGTAAAGCCCGCGCTCTCCTCACACACTCCGTGCCATTTTTGGTCGAGTCCTGTGGAGTTTGGGTAGCAGCACACCGCAAGAGATATAAATCTTCTCCAAGGCGGTGTTAAGTATTCTTTTGATCTGTTGAAAGTGCTTGGGCTACGTCTGCTGCTCAAATGGCCTATATATAGGTTAACTTCCCTCTGACCTCACCACACCCGGAGCAGGTGTTGCCTCTTCTCTGTTCCAGCAGTCAAAGAAATTAGTTTGATTTCAAAACACATAAGACAGAGAGTGATAGGGTGAGATTTATGTCGGCCGCATGTCAGCATGGAGGAAGTTTAAACAAATGTTATTGGCCCAAACTAGAGACATTGCGTCCATATGTTGGATAGCTTACACTTAGCCAAATTTGAAACACATAAGCCATACCGTATGTACTTTGTCGTATTTTGGCTAATTTAACACATTTTGAAATAAGGACATTCTTGCAAATTCTTTTGAAATCTTTTGAAAATGTTTGCCTCTAATGACATCCCTAAAATGGTGGCACCAGGTAGGAAGTGGTTAAACATGTATGTTTGTATAGATCTATATGCATAGATTTCATCCTCAGTTGATTTAGGCGTTGTTACCTGGAAATGGTCCTTGAATCTCTCTCACCTGGATCTCGATGTGCATAACTGAAGTGTACGTTCACACGTGAAGTTCTATAAAGAGAGGCACTGAACGAGTGTGAGTTTCTGATGAAAAAAAAAAACAAGTTTCCACACGCATTAAGATCATACCCTACCCCCACAAACCCCCTCCAAGAGCGCAGTCACGAAAACAACAGCCTTATTCTCTCAGCGCTCCATCACCCAAGCCAGCCAGCCAGCCAGCCAGCCAGCCAGTCCTGTGTATTTCAAGCTCTTTGCATAGGTCAGAGTCATCCAATCTTAACGGCATGTTCCAGTATTTAGAGTTCATCCCAGCCTTGTTCTCTCACACACCACAGCCTTATTGTTCCACAGACATACGGTGAACTTTACACGCCATTACTTTCGCATTTTATCGACCCGAGATGTATTTTATTTTCTTCTTCTTCTTCTCGTCTCTCACATTCTGCGATTAACTGTCCCGGCCTTGCCTTTCACTGCACATTAATTTGATCATTTATTCGGCGTGGGGATCGGCCCCTGGAAAGCAGACAGGGGGCCCATAAAGAAGCTGACTGCCCTGCGTCCTGTTTTAGGGAGGATTTATTGTAATAATCGCATTGCGCGTGGTCACGGCCGGGGCGGCTACATATGGAAATGTGCAGTGGTAATAATGATAATAGGCCTCTTTTCTAAATACCACTGTTTGGCCTTGCCGCTCATTATAATGGATGGTAGCCCCAGCGGTCCCCCCTCGCAGACACGTTCAGTCGTCCGCAGTCGGAGATGGCGGACGGCGCGGCTCTCACAGAGTATGGTTTCTCAGCTGTAACAAGCCATTCTTTGGTGAGCCGTTCCATCGGGAGCAGCTTCCAGAGAACACAGACCCTTTCCATGGAAACAGTTTGAGGTTAGCGGCACGCTGAACCATAGCTGGCCTCTATTTGTTCCCTCGCTGTAGAGCGGTGGTGGGATTTGTCAATCTCAAGTCGGACTGCTTTAATCTCTCCGCCTCTAATGTGTAACGGAAAAAGGGATCGCACCGCGTGGCCTCATTAATTTACCTATGGGTAAATTCACTTAACCATTTAGGCCTAACATTATTTAACGCTTTATAACGTCGGTGCCACGCTGTGAGCTTGTAGATCTGCTATTTTTCAAAAAGTCGCGAAAATGTTTGCAAATCTTTGAATATATGTATTTTTTAAGCAAACATTTGTAACTCAAATTTTGCTTCTGGGGGGTCCCTGGAACTAGATATTTTGAGATAGGGGTCCATGGCCAAATACATATCATTTTGGGGGTCCTTGACATGAAAAGGTTTGAGCACCGCTGACATAGTAGTCTCTCAAGAACAGACTAACTGAGCTCCAGTTTAGTGAAAAGGACCTTTTCTTTGACGATGGCTGGCCAGATTGCTGACATAGAAACATAGGATTTTCCAAAAAATCGGGTCTTATAGACTTATAGAATCGGGTCAAAATTCTAATTTTCATGATTTTTCAAAAATAGCAGATCTACAAGCTCGCAGCGCGGCACTCGGTGCCGCGCTGTGAGCTTGTATATCTGCTATTTTTTAATAGTTAAAGCATAAAATAATAATACACAATAATGTGTACCCGTTCTAAATGGGTTAGTCTGTATGTCTGATTGTCTGTCTGTCCTTGCATATCTTGAGAACCATTCATCCGAGCAGCTTTACATTTGGCTGGGTGTACTACTGAGGACCCAGGGGAGTCAAGTGATCGTATGATCGTTTCTCCAGAAGCCATACCACAGTTCTAGGCAATACTGCAATCAGCACTTCCGGGGGCCAAGCTAGCAGCCCTCTCTGAAGGCCACACTCTCCAAATGACCATTTGCACCAAATGGCCATGCCATGCCGCGATGGGCACTGAACTAAAAGGTGGCTATTTTGGAGACTAAACAGGATGAATCTGGTCAGTGTCTGTGTTCCAACATGGGAGTGGGTTTCGGTCCAAAAGGCCTACTGCTTTGGCCGGCTCCTTGAGGCAAATTTGTATTTCATCGCTCTGTGAAAATAATAGATTTTCAAACTGATGTCAAAATATGAACTAGGCTTCGACGCCCTCCCTCCCTGCCCTATCAGACCTTAGCAGGAAAAAGGGGTGCAGCCTGAAATAAGAGCTGTATTCCAGACTCGCTTTCGCTCTAAGCCCAATGCAGGTTTTTACATTAAGAGAGGAATTCGGAAACTGTGCTGACAATTGAGATTGCGACATGAAAGGTGAAAAGTGTGGAAGAAAGAGAGGGAGAGAGAATGAGAGAGCGAGGGAGAGAGAGAGAGACAGACAGACAGACAGACAGACAGAGAGAGAGAGACAGAGAGAGAAAGAAGCCAAATGTGTGTATTTAATTTCTCTGGGCTGTGATTTCATTACCTTTTCATGGAGAGTGTTGCATCTCTTATCAACACCATGTGTCTGTCTTCCTCATGCGGACGGGGGTTTATTAGATCTTCCTTGTTCAAAATGAAGAGTGGTCCACATGTGGGTATGTCATTGCTTGAAATGGACCCAGGCACATGTCAGTTGGCGTTATTGTTTGCGGGCATGTAAGAGTTCATGGCACCTGTGGGGGGTCTGCGGGCTATACCTGATTCAACGCTATACAACGTTATACACTGGATCTTTTCACTGCGGCGAGGCTGATTATTGTCTTTTTATCAAGAGCAGATGCATCGGTTTGTATTGGGGTTCGCTCTGCTTCGGGGGAGCTCTGGATGGGGCCTGCTTGGTTTTGGATAAGAAACAAAGTCTCACAGTGAGTTTGAACCTCCAGTTAACCCTTGCTTAAAATTCTTAATATTATGCCCCTTTAGTCCAACTAAGAAGTACCGTATGCTACGGCATGGAATTCTGTGGTTGTTAGTGGGGGCCTGTTGTAAAGCATCATAATAAAGCTGTCTGTTTGTCGCTGTGTATGTCACTCTGAACGGCAAGATGTCCACCAGAAGGTGGCGAATACGCTGATACAAACCAGCTGAAACACAGCCATGCTGCTCTACCAGGGGTGTCACTCCAAATTCTGGGCCCTGGGTACAAGGATTCACTGCGGGCCCCCCATGAATGTTAACTATTGAACTCGGTGCCACGCTGCAAGCTTGTATATCTGCTATTTTTGAAAAATCGTGAAAATGTGTGCAATAAACCTATGTTTCCATGTCAGTGGTGCTCAAACTTTTTCATGTCAAGGACCCCCAAGATGATATGTATTTGGCCACGGACCCACATCTCAAAAGATTTAGTTCCAGGGTCCCCAGAAGCAAAATTTGAGTTCCAAATGTTCGCTTAAAAAATATATATATTCAAAGATTTTCTCACAGTTTCACGACTTTTCAAAAATAACAGATCTACACGCTCGCAGCATGGCACACAACACATGCAAGATGAAGATTCCCCCAAAAATACAGTTTTATCAATAATTATCTTGAAAGAAGCAATGAATAGTAAAGCCTTTGTGGCAGCAAGAAGGGAGAAGAGGCCTAAATTGCAGCAGAGACCGAATGTGGCTTTGATGATAATTTACACTCAACTCATTTAAAACAATTATTCGCTTCACGCCAGCAGCAGGTAAATCTCTGTTATATCTGTGAAAAGTGATAAGTAGTGGAAAACCCACCCCATAATTTGAGCCCGTAAGTCATCTTAAGTGTACCTTAAGCCCCTGTCCCCCACCACATTCCCCCATGCCACCCAGACTCCAAATTACTGTAAACTGAACCAAAGCCACACCATGGCAACGGAAGGGTGTCAATTTGGACAGGAAAGAATTTATTTGAACGTGACTAAGGTTTCTCTGGCTTAGCTCCCTGGTGGGGATGTGGAGAGGGTCTGTCTCTGGTTACGCTGTCCCTCGACGTGTTTGCCACACGCACCCCAAACAATGGCCGATTCATCCGTCACTACGTCTGTCTGCGGTGCAGGGCAGTGGAGATCGCTATGGATGAAAAACACCTCACCCCCGAGATCACCTTCAGAGAAACATACACATACATATAGTACGTACAAACATACATGCATACACTTATATAATCGTGTCTATCTTGTACGTAAACAGAGTTGTACAGTATATAAACGGAGCTACGGATGTTATTTGAATACTGGACCATTGATCACTGAGGTCAGATTAACATGTACAAGCTTAAAGGTAAATCTGAATTAGTGCTTTGCTAATTCATAAACAATATGTTCTTTTGAAGTATAACAGGAACGTGCCACCAGCATTCTACCGTTGCCCTCATGTAAATCTTTATCTCTGATCTCTCATCTGAATACCTGGAATGACCTTAGCTGACTGGAACTTGTCAGTGTCATATTTCACTGTCCTGGAATCCAGCATTATCTGGGAGGCCCTGTTTCGGAGCCCACAATCTAGAAAACCAACTAAGTTTGGATTATTTTTCCTTTCAATTATTTCTATAACCTACCAGCCTGACACACACAGATAACACACGTACACATAAACACTCACAGTGAGCAGCGGAGTTCTTATTCAAAGAGCCGTCACAGAGGAACTACTGAGTCGTTCAAATGATAATAAACCCACAGTGGGGTGACGTGTTGGAGCCCCACTGGACTGCGCCCCCCACCACCTCCGTTCCTGCATCCTTCCAGCCACCCAACCCAGGTGATGATGGGCCCCAGGGTTCCCCAGTAGGCCTCTCTTACTGGTCCCACTCTGAATGGGTGTCTGTTTCCCCGACATCTCAGTCTCTCATCACCACCCCATCAATCCCACGCCACCGTGGCCATCCCTGCAGAGACAGGGCTCTGCTTTGTGCCGCACCCCGCCCCTCGCTGCCCCCCTGCCGCTCCAGCGCCACCCCCCCTCGCCACGCATGGGGAGTGACAGCTATCTGACAGCGGAGGCCCCTGAACGACAGAAAGATTTGCCAAAGACCCCTCGCTCCTCGCTCCTAGCCCCCCTTATGCATCCAAAATATCAAATCCCTGACTGACGTCCCCCACTGTATCCAAATACCAACCCTCCAGCCACCAGAAACACTCCATCCCCCGCTCTGTGTCCACACTGTGGAGACTCTCTACCTTGCTTTCATCCACATCAAGGTCCCCTTGACCCAGTAAACGTCCACAGGATCAAGGCCCTCCACTCCCCCAAAAGGGGGGGAGAAGGGGTTGCTATACCGTGGCATTCCAGCCCATGTGAAAATATGATAATTAGCATAGCTTGAGAATGTTGTTTTGCTACTACTCTCTTTCATTAGGGAGCCCCAACCCCTCACCCCCCTTTCCCCAATGGCAGGCAGCTAGGGTCCATATGGCGGGGCTCATGTTGTCATTGGCTCCGCCGTTGATCCTGGAAATGGAGATTTTCTGTTTTAACGGTCGCCGAATTTATTGCACAATACGTAACGAATATAAATTATGCCATGAATGGCACGTAACCAACCTCATCAAAGTCAAATTGGACGGGTGTGAAATGAAGGCTGCTATATCCTGACAGCAGTTCCCAGTCTTGTAGTTTTATTGTAGCTTTCCAACATGTTCCTTGGCTTCTCGTAGCCTGGTGCTCACGCATTCACGATGCAATCTCAATGATGTTGGTTGATTGGTGATATGCTTTTATAGGTAATGGATCTGACTAGCAATGCTGAACAGACTCCCTTCAGATCTAAGTTTGGCTGTACTCGTAGTGTGCGTGCATGTGTGCGTGCGTACGTGTGCAGTTCTCAGCCACTATGTGTCAGTACATTATGTGCATAATTTGCTTTACATGCCCCAGTGCTCACTTGTATGTTCCAGACAGGTTTATTGGGTGTTTGCACTACAGGGTAAACAGGAGGAACTGAAAACTTGTTTGTATATTTCGTTTCCCCTGTGAAATGCAGGTAGGAGACAGCAGGAGTTCTTTTGGAGAACAATTGACAGTGACGGCCAGACAACCTGCATCAAATTAAAGTTCTTTAACAATATTCCTTGTAATTTAGCTATTTTGCACATACGTACAGTATGTAGTCGATACCTATTATTTCCATTGTAAAACGATACGTTCTACCACTTTTTGTGGTCACATGTTCAGATACTGGATTCTGATTGGCTTAAAACAGTGGTAAATCAGCCAACAACCTTGAGTTGGCTCATGGACCCCGCCCACTGTTGTGTTGCAGTTGATTGTAACTAAATAACCTTGCAAGTTACAACTGTGTTTTTTTTTTTCATTTATATGGTAGAAGTGGTAGAAAAGGTTGAAAAGAAGTGGTAGAAAAGGTTGTTTGGCAACACTGAAACAGTGGTAAATCAGCCAACAACCAACCTCTCATGGTAAATGGCTTACATACGATACAATGCGGTACGATATTTTGCTGTTTGCATATCGATATAGTAGATCGTTGCAAATTAAAATCGTTTTTTGATTCAGTTACTAAATCGTTACACCCCTAGTATGTACTTTATGGTGGTCATGGGGTTCATTATAATCATAACAGAGAATACCAGCATTACGAAACTGTCCTTAAGGCAATTGAGTTGGCGTGATTTGGCATGGTACACTGCAGACCAAACAAAATAAGGGTTTCAGCGTCAAGCCTTCATCAGCATTGACACAACACGATGATGATGATGATTGATGCCGAAACGCCTTCATGTCGCTTGGTCTGGAGTGAACCAACTTGCCAATTTATGCCAATAAAAATGCCTTAAGGACAGTTCCGTGAGTGCTGGTATTCTCTGTTATTGTAAAGTAACTCGTCTAGACCGTGCACCTGGTAAGATAATATTAATATATTTAATCAGTGGCGGCACCAGACATGGATATCAACTATTTGTAATACGTTTTCGCTGATCACTGAAGGATGTGAAATAGTATGAAACTTGAAATATCCACTCTCAGAGCATTTGGTACTGTTTTCCAAACGCTTTGGGGTGTAAATGAAACAAACAGTTATATTACGTTGAGCAGAGCTTGGGGTGCAATAAAATGTTTTATATTAATAAAGCAGGCAATAGTCCTATTCTTGTTCCTATTACTGTACTGTTGTGTGATCACAAAATTGGAAAAAGTATTTACTTATTTTATCACAGAACACTGCTATAAAATAGTAAAACTACAGAGAGCTAAATAAAATGAGGTCATATGCTAACAAAGACAGGAAGACAACAAATCTGTAGCAGGCAGTACCGTACAGGACAGTTAATTAACAACATCATAACATATCACATCATCTTACAACTTTGTTAGTTCAGTGGTTTTCCAATTGTCTGTGCCCAAGGCACACCAAAGGACAAGGACATAAAAAGTAAATGAAATGAAATCTGCATTCAATCTGTAAAAATCCCAAGTAGTTGCACAATGGTTCTTGCATTAATTAATGCATATACAGTATGTATGCCTTACTGTATGTATATCCATTAACTGTAATAATCCGTAATTGTAATCCACCCCCTTCCCCACACACACTCTGCACATCTCCATAATGCGAGCTTGTACTGTAGGGACCCTATCTTCTGTGAACAGTGTTAAGAGCAAGAAATAAAATACATATTATGCTGTCGTAAGATAGCAAAATAGTGCTGGTACGCAGCCCCACAGAGCAAGTTAAGACACAGTGCCAGGCGTTATGTTGGCCCTGAAAATAGGGCTATTTTAGCAATATTTCAAAACCAGTGAAAATATCTTAAAGAGTAAAAACCTCTTTTAACATTCAAAAGAATGTAAAAGGATCTCAGATCTATAAGATCACAATATTAGAAAGATTCGGTCAACTACACATCTGCTTTCATAATTGCAGAATACTGGTGTCGTCAGAAAAGTCAAACAGTGGCTCATCGCTCAGATTTAAAGAAGAAAACACAAGAGTTGCTCACAGTGTGCACTAGAACTGTCATCGACCACATGCTCTAAACCCAAACAATGCACCATAACTCAAGAGTATTGTTTGACATGAGGCACACTGTTAAGGCTGGCCCTAAATCCAACACCAGCCACCACCAGACCATGGCCTTTAGGTCCCCCTAGAGACACATTCTGCTCCGCTCGCCTCCTCATCCATTCTCAGAGGCCGCTGTCCCTGCGACAGGAAGCCGTGTGAGCCGGTCAGAAGTGGTGATGGAGAGAAGACCACTCCCTGGTCTCCTCCACTTTCCAACGAACGCACCTCCTGGGAGGTAAAATAACATCAGGCATTCTTGCTTCATGGGGGCTTTTATATGTTATTCTAGACAGCCCTGCTCCTAAATCTAACTCCATCGGCAGATAGAGTTGCAGCGAAAAAGGAACTCCGCCGAGACTTTTCATTTAATTATTTTTCATTTCATATTTCAGCGCATGACGAGCAGCGCTAGGGCGGGTGTGGGGTGATTCAGCGTTTCAGGTCCAGTGGCCAGCAAATGGCCAAAGGGGGATGACGGGTAGTGGGAGCAGAGGGCATGAAATAGGGGCCACACTTGGAGGAGAGTGTCTGGGCGTAGCAGGAAATGTAAAAGCCCACTGCGCCGCTCTCTCTAAAAATTAATTGACTTGGAGCGCAAGTGTGGACTGTGTGAGTCCACAGCCTAACCTTTTGTCTGTAGGTAGCAGTACAGCAGCGCTGGGCCGCATTTTCCTGTTTTTACGATGGTTTATAAAGTAGCACACAGCGTTTTATTGCCGTAGCTCAGTTATTATTATTATTTATGATTAATTTGACATATGTTTGAGCTCCCATCAGGTGGGGAAAGTGTGGTGTCATTTCTGTCTAGATTTGCACTCATTCACTCCCAGGGGACTTGTGGGTTTTCTGGGGGTTTTGCGTACAGCCAGTTCCTGGCCTCTCTGGTTCTGCTGGCAGAGGGATATATGATAGGCTGGGCTGTGGTGTGGCTGTTGTTGGTGTTTGTGTTTCTGCACGGACTTCTGCCGCGTTCCTTTTTTTTTAGAGGAGAGATTTGGCTCTCTCGCATAGCCGTCACAGCCCCTGGGTGAAGGCGAAACGTTGGTTTGGATCCGAGCGTGATCTTGATTTAGGGTCCGGTAAAGGCCCTTCCATTCCTGCACATGCACTGTACACACAAACAACAGAACAGAACAGCACACCATATGAATGAATGAGTCCACGTCCTCTGGTTAGTGGACGCTGCTTGCTCCTTGGCTGAATGCGCAATATATCAACAGAGGATTATTTTAGATATTTGTTTTGACACAGGACACCTTGCCAATGTGCACTGATCAAACACGACAAGAACGGTGCTGGAGGATACATTGTATGCTCAGATTTGTTTGGCGGGCTTGCAGAATATTGAGGGGGAGCTTGAACAATTGGCACTGTGTGGAAACAGGACTGAACAAACATGTCACAAAATTCATATTTTATTTGTGCACTCATCTGAACTGACTGTGTACCCCTGGTAGAGAGAGTTGTGTTTGTGGATGCGTTGGTCTGATCTCATCTGTTAAAGATGAGGGTTGAGATAAATGATTGCCAGGAATTAACCTGGTACAGGTTTTGAGGGATTACATGGTTTCATGGATGAGGACTATGATAAAACCTCTATTAATTACTGTGGGATTTTATACCTGCATGCTCTGATGAACCTAAATTAAAGTAAACCCCTGAGTAGCCTTTACTGTACTGTAAGTCTTTGACTTGAGGGTGAATAGTGTTGGAGCTATCACATTCAGCATTAATTATCTGGCTCAGAGCTTTAAACAACGGGTGCTTGCCATGTGCCATCAGAATAGCCTGAGGCTGCTTTTGTGTGCAGATAGAACAGGTTTGTTTCCCACCTTATCGATTGGCAGCTCTGAGCCTTGTAGAACTACATGCTCAAATGTGTTTGCAATTAAGTTTGCAAACATAAAAGAAATAGCTGCATATCAGTGGTGCAATGAGGCAGCGTTAAAGACTTATGGGTCAGTACGTTAGGTCTTGGAAGTTGTTTTCATGATGGTAGGTGGGGTCACAGAATACAAGGGTACACAAAGGGCTGTGCACTCAGCTAGATACTGTAACAGTATAAGAATAAGGCTGGATTTAGAGCTAATTAGGAACATGATTTGAGCAACTTAGAGGACTGGGATCGTCCAGATACAGTACATCTGAGCCTGGTCTATGCTAAGTCCTTGGGGCCGATTGAAGTGGGATTGGAGTTCCATCATGGCTCCTGTTCACTCATCGCCTGTGCATGTGACAGTGATTTATAAGGCACAAAAGTGAAACTCAACCCTCTGTGTAGCTGCAGTCTATGGAGAGGGGAACATTCGAGGTTGTGTACACACATCTTAATCCCATGTATAAAAGGTTTTGCTCATAGTTGAGATAGAGCCAACCGGTGCAACTATGACTTTATGTTGCTGGTTCCTAAGACCGTTGCCGGGGCAGCAGTCTGTTGTTCATCTGCGCTGTTGTATGTTTTATTATGACATGCATCATGTGTGTGTGAGCTTGTGCTCATGGCAGCAAGGTAGATTGAGAAAGGGAGACAGAAGGAGAGAGAATATGTTGCCAGTTTCATTGCCAGTAGCTCTCTGTCCTCTCCTACAGTATGAATCACGCGGCTTGTCTCATATTATACGTGATTAAAACCAGTGGTCTTAAGGGTGATCATCGCCACACATGCGGCACTCTTGAGTCCAACATCCCAGAACTCCAATGCCAAACCCAGCCAACTCCTTTGTCTACCATCCTCTTCAACCTGCACTGTCTTTTCCTAGCTCTTCATTCTCAATAATAATCACTTTATTCAAGTGTGGTCCAAACCTGGGGAAGCACATTGATGGTTTGCCATGTGTGTGGCTACAGCATGTGTGTGAGAAAGTAGGACGTGAAATAGAGGGAAAAGTGTTTTTAATGGCCAAACCAGAAAAGCTATTTAAGCCAGGACATGCTTTCAAGGTTTAGGTACATTACAGTATGTTGGCTTCTGACCGTTGTTGAATACTTAGAAATGAAAATGAACGTTAAGTCTCTGCCTAGAAATCCATAAAATCATCAACTTCTATCAGAGGAAATATGACACATAATCTAAATGATATGATCTGCAGATTCTTTGAGAGCCAAATAACATTTAAGAGAAATGAAGGGAAAGCCCCATTCATTTCATATCACTGCACAGTTCTTCTTTAGTACGCATCTTGTGAATCTACAATTGTGACAACATTAATTAAACTGAAATGCCTACTGTACTTTTCAACGGTTGCTTATGAGAATTGTTTTCAACTATTAATCTATTATTTTACATACAGTATATTTCAGTTTGTTATTGACAACTGTTAAATTCATGTACCATTTTATTAGCTGCCACCACACAGCAGTACAGTAGTGCAAGCCCGCCAGCCTGTCAGCTGGACTGTTCAAAGGCCTACCGAGAGCTGGTTGCAGCTTATCATGAATTACGTGCTTGTTCTTTAAGAGAGTTCACTTTCCATTTAGATTTATGTTTTCATCTTATTGTGAAGGCTGAGACATTTGCCATAATAAATTACCCACTTCCAGAATTCAACTCAGAGTAGCCTGGGTGCCAGCCTGTTCGCTCCGTTCCGCGATTTATTTTGTCTCTCCGCATCACAGACAGTCTGGAAATGATTCAGTTGACTCGTATTTCTGAACGTCCGTTGTGATGTAGCGAGGTCGTTGCTGATTGGGTGTTGTTCCAACGAATCAGAGTAGGGTTAGGGTAGCTACGCCATCAGCCAGCCAAATTACACACTGGTGTATTTGTCCCTCCCCGCACCACAGACCAATCGGAAGCCGCGGTGGCTGGAAAGCCGTGGTGGCTGGAAAGCCGCGTTCTATGTCCCACCTCCCCTTGGAGATACGAGGCTTCCCAGACTGTGATGCGGAGAGACAAAACAAATCACGGAACGGAGCGAACAGGCTGGCACTCAGAGCGTCTTGGTGAAAGTCATTAAAGACAGGGTGCTGTGATTTTCCCCCGACTAATACATGATTATCAGGTATTATGATTATATTTGGAGGACGATCTTTTTCAAAAAAGTGTACAGAAAGTGTTATAATTATGTTTTATGTGGCCACACCCGCCTGTTCATTACGTATACCTGGTTTTCATGGGGGTGGTGACCCAGCTGAAGTTAGCCACACCCACAGTGTTGCTGTATGGTAGAAAGGCGAGGGGATGATTTCATTATGTCAATAAAGCGGTGTATTTCAATTTGGTCTTTTGACTCAGAGGCTTTCAGCTTTCAGGAAGAAACAAAAAATACACAGGGAAGACATATTTGCATATTATAACCACACCTGGGGGTCTATTAGTGTAATGTTAACTCAATAGACACAGAAAAAGTACAAAAACTATGGCACCACTTCGTTAAACAGGCGTGAATCGTTGACAAACAGATACAGATTCTCATGCTCTGCTAATTCCCAATAAGACTATTGGCGGCTTTCTCCATGTCCTTTCAGAGATAATTAAAATGTTCCCAGGGAGTAGGGAGAATGTAGTTGGGTTGATTGTGGCAGGCAGCTTGCTAAAATGCAAGTAAAACTTAGAGCCTGTTGACACATATGGTTTGTTTCTTTGTGGCCATGGCTTGTAAATCACTGTTGAGGGGTGTCAACCCTTTGCCTGGCGCACACATTACCAACTCATCATGTTTGGTGTGCGTGTGCCGTGTTCGTGTGTGTGTGTTGTACTGTAACTAACAGTTCTCATGCTGATACCGAGGTGCATGCCTTGGATTCATTCCCTGAGCCAAGCCTGTTTTATATAAGTGTGACTGCCAGAGATAGCGTTGGGTGACAATGTTAGGGCGAGGGTGCTTGGTGAGAAGCTAAGTAGGGTTCATGGTAAGAAGCTAAGTAGCAGCTAAGTAGACGTCGTGTGTGAGAGCAGGAGCCCAGCACTCGTCCGTCTTGGCAGAAAGACCGAGCGCGTCGGAGAGGGAGAGAGCAGCACAGCCGACCAGCCAGCCAGTCTTTCTCAATTCCTCTCTCCATCTCTCCCCTGGACACTATTATATTTTCCACCCTCTCTATTAGATCTGATTTAATATTTCTATTCTTTTTTTTTTCTCCTTCTTTTTTTTGAACTATTGAACAATACAAGTTCATGACATTACGCATGCCTTGGCGCGCGGGGGATGTAGAACGAGCGAGCGCTCAGAGCAGGGCCTCACCAAATAAAACAATCGCGGCAAACAGAATGAACGCAGCGAAACGCTAAGGACCATGCCGAACCCTGCGCTTTTGTTGCCGTGCCAGGGAAGTGTCTTGATCCTGCACGAGGCCGTTTCTCATTCAATTACATGTTCCATGTGTGCGTTCCAAGGCTGCAGGCATAGGGGCTTCCGAGCAGGCCCGAACTTTCACACACATCCTCATCCTCCGCGCTCGCTTCTTTTGCCTAGCATAACAGAAGTGCACAGGGCCTGGAAATGTGTGGGTCTGCGTTTTATACGTGTGTGTGTGTGTGTGTGTGTGTGTGTGTGTGTGTGTGTGTGTGTGTGTGTGTGTGTGTGTGTGTGTGTGTGTGTGTGTGTGTGTGTGTGTGTGTGTGTGTGTGTGTGTGTGTGTGTGTGTGTGTGTGTGTGTGTGTGTGTGTGTGTGTGTGTGTGTGATAAGTTGAAGGATGTTTCCCAGAGTAAAAGTTCAGGCACGTGCGTCCCTGTCAGTGGTGGAAAAAGGACTCACATTTCCTACTGAAGTAAAAGTACCAATTCTGCAATGTAGAAATACTCTGTTACAAGTAAAAATGGTAAATGGTGCATTTATATAGCACTTTTATCCAAGGCGCTTTACATAGATTGTGCATTACATTCACCCATTCACACACACATTCATACCGATGGCGGAGGAAACCATGCAAGGCACCAACCTGCTCACTGGAAGCAACTACTGTAGGGGTTCAGAGTCTTGCTCAAGGACTCTTCGACATTAACTCTGGGGGAGCCCGGATTCGAACTGGGAACCCTTCGTGCTCTAATTACGGTTTCTCTACCCCTGAGCTAAGCCGCACACTAAAAGTCCGGAATTCAAAATGTATGTGAAATCACAAAAGTATTGGTATCAAAATACACTTAAAGTACAAAAAGTTAAAGTACTCATTATGCAGGATGTGAAAATAACAGATCTACAAGCTCACAATTCATCGCTTTTG
This sequence comes from Nannobrachium achirus, assembly GCF_963921795.1. Lineage (NCBI taxonomy): Eukaryota > Metazoa > Chordata > Actinopteri > Myctophiformes > Myctophidae > Nannobrachium > Nannobrachium achirus. The sequence continues at coordinate 23,931,957 of NC_137820.1, forward strand.
CCACGCATTCTGAGCTTGTAGATCGGCTATTTTCAAATGGCCGAAATGTATATAGGTTGTTACTGTACGTTTTGTAATAATAATCCAAATTCACAAAGTAACTAGTAACTAAACCTTTCAAATAATTGTAGTGGAGTAAAAGTATAATATTCGGATCCGAGATGTAGTGGAGTAGAAGTAAAAGTAATGAAAATTGGAAAATTAAAGTAAAGTAAAAATACCTCACAATTATACCTAAGTACAGTACTTAGGTAAATCTACTTAGTTACATTACACCACTGATAAGTTCAGGCACGTGCGCCCCTGTTTACCCTCTTCATAGCGTTCAGCATGATGCTGCAGGCACTTGCCACGGTTCTTGTACGGTTGATGTGGTGTGTGTACAGGTGTTTGTGGATATACAATGTGCCTTAAGATCTGCCAATTATTATCAAAGCCCTTCACCGCAATCGCAAGTGTTGTTTTGTGCACCATTTTACTACAGGGGAGCTCAAACTGGGAAGAGCTCTTACAGCCACCCCACCCATACCGAACTGATGCCAATTTCATTTAAAATATAATTTCATTGGGTTTGATATTTTTAATCATAACTTAAGTATACGCAAAGGGCGCCCAGACTTTTCATGCTGAGGGCCAAGGCCTGACACGCAACATGGTTATTGGTCTTGGGTAAATAACTCTCGCTTTTCAAGTAGCATGTTATCTCAAAATGACTCCTTGGATTGGATTTAATTGCAATGAAGTAGACCAAAAACAGTGTGTTTCGTCACTTTCTGGAATGAGTTTTTACAGATTTTCTTTTTTTTTCTTTGCCGGCAGGGTTTATTCTTTGCAGCCAGGGTGTAGTTATGTCATTCTGTTCTATATCCTATCTAAATATAAAAATATCTCTTTGCTTGATGTTTCTTGGCCAAAATATTCGACATTGGGCATGTCTAGTTTAATGAGTATGTATTTTGGAGTTGCTGACATACAGTAAACCTTTTTTTCCCCACTGAGGGGTGTGTACAGGGTAACATATCAGTGGCTCTATGTAACATCAAACAATCCTTCAGCATCATTCTGCACCAGACCTGTAATCTTAGGGTGGGCCAATGACGGCTGTTAATCTTAGCCGATCTGCATGAGTGGACACGGTGATAAGTGAGGTTTATGTATGGGGTCATCTAATGTGTAACGAATGGTATTAACCTTAGGCGATTTAATATAGGCCACTACGCACGTTGGCTCAGGGCCTGGGGAGTGAGGGATGGATCCGTCCACAGAGCCAAGCTAAGAGATGCTGCTGCCTATCGGCAGCCAATGAGGACGTACTGGCTGGCCGGTGTTCTGCTCTCATCCATGCTCTGTCTGGTCTGCGGATTGGCCGGGAGCCAGCGATGTTAACGCAAGCACCGTTTATTTGACAATGGGGGGAAATAATGATCGCGATCACATAGCCTTGATATAAATCACTACTGTTTCCACACTCATAAATAGGTCGTTGTTTATCATTTTCATCTCTGATGGAAAAAAAAAAACTCAACGACTGCTACAAGCAGTATCCCTTTATCTTTTCTCCGGCTAACTGTGATGTTCAGGCTCCTCAGCGGGAGGTATCCGTGGAGACGGGAGAGCTGAATAAAGTCCATCCAAGGGATATGCATAAATATTTGTGATTGTAAAGTAGAATCTGATCTCGATGGGCTCATCCAAGGTATTAAAGCCCTGTTGAAAACACAAACAGACTTTGATGTCTATTTTGCACTGACACCACTAATGGATGAGGTCAACATTATTTTATTGCTACTGAGCAGTACAACGCTGTACGTCCTGGTAAATGGCCTCATAACGGTCTTGGTTATTGGCAATATCTCACTCAAACTGCACTTAAGTGCTGACGTGTTTTGATTTTCTCACACATTTATTAACCACAATTGCCTTTACATCAACCACTTTCAAACTGGCGTCCCTATTTCGGGATGTCATTATAGGCAAAAGGATCAACTATTTTCACTGCATGTATAACAAAGTAGGGCTTCAGTAAGTGGTTATTTGACCAACAATTAAAATATACAGTTGTAAACACAATGCAAGTGCATCATTGAGAATTCAGTGTGCTTCTTTGACTTTTCTGTTTCTCTCTATCCATCCCTAAATGGTAAATTTACAGTATATAGTGCCTTTCTCTCTCTAGGTCGTCCTCAGACGAGCCTTCCATCGTCGCTTCCAGTCATCCCGGTTCTCCATATATCTGGCCAGCTCGTTGGTACTTTGCGCTCCTACATCTTTCTTGAGTACATCCACGTATGTGATTGTGGGACGTCCTCGTGACCGGTGCCCATGTGTTGGTTCCCACAGCACCAGTTTGCTGGCAGGAAGCTCCTGGTGTCTTTGGCAGTGTCCTGCTAGTCTCATTCTTCTGGCAGCAATTTTCTCGCTCACCCTTGGTATTCCCTCATACAGGCTCTTGTTGGTAACATGTGCACTCTTACTGATGTTAAGTACTGCACGCAGCATTCTAGTGTAGCACCCGTCAAGAGACTTCTGCAGGGTTGGCTTCAGGGTCCAGCATTCACTTCCATAGAGGAGAACAGACTCCACCGTTGCAAAGAAGAAGCTGAGTTTGATTTGGCGGGGGAGGTTGGAGTTCCATACACTGTTCATGCCATTCAAGGCCCTCCATGCAAGTGCCTTCCTCACTTGAAGATCTTTCTCTGTTGAGTTGACCCATGCGCCCAGGTACTTGAAGTCCTTGACGTCCTTCAGCACAGCGCCTCCTGTTGTTGTCAGAGGTGGGTGTTCTGGTAAGTTATAGGTGATAACCTCAGTTTTCTTGGCATTTAGCCTAAGGCCAACCTTGGCACACTCTAACTCCACTCTGTTCAAGAGTTCCTGTGCTTGTTTCATGTTGTCAGAGAGCAAGCTGATGTCGTCCGCATAGTCCAGGTCCGTTTTTCTTGTAAATAGACTAAGCCCCCATGCTCCCCCCCCCCTTTTTCTTTGTATTCTGCCTTTTGTATTTGATGTTATGCTTTTGAAACTGATATTATCCTAGATAAAGTACTATGTTCTATCCGTCTGTCTTTCAATGTTATATGAGATACTTAAAGTGTGGTTCCTGTGGAAATAAGCCTCGGCTTTCTAGGATCTCCTATTAGTTGACCTTGTACCAGTGATTTGTACTGTCATGAAACTGTACTTTTTTCTATTGCAAACTTCTAATAAATTCTTCAATCAATCAATCAATAGGACTACTGTGGGATGTCGTCTCGACCTCCTTGGTGTTAGTGTGAAGCCAAGATCCTGCTCTCGTTCTCCAAAGCGTTTTGCAATGTGCATTACATTCACACACGCACGCACGCACGCACGCACGCACGCACGCACGCACGCACGCACGCACGCACGCACGCACGCACACACACACACACACACACACACACACACACACACACACACACACACACACACACACACACACACAGTAGCAGTTAGCACTTTGACACGCAGCCATAAGGAGACGGTTATATAACCAGGAACCTTCCAATTCCAAGACGGCTGATCAGGGGGGCGGCCATAGCTGAGTGGGTAGAGAGAGAGGCCGCCTGGGAAACACAAGGTCAGAAGTGTCCCTGATCAAGACACTACTTACTTACCCCTAACTGCTCCCCGAGCACTGTCTTAATTGTGGCCATTGCTCCTAATAGCTAGGATAGGTATATGTATGAAATTAGATGAAATTCCACACATATGGTAAATGGTGCATTTATATAGCGCCTTTATCCAAGGCGCTTTACAGAGATTGTGCATTGCATTCACCCATTCACACACACATTCATACCCTGATGGCGGAGGAAACCATGCAAGGCACCAACCAGCTCACCGGGAGCAACTAGGGGTTCAGAGTCTTGCTCAAGGACTCTTCGACACTAAATCTGGGGGAGCCCGGGATCGAACTGGGAACCCTTTGGGAAACTTCCATGTTCTAATGGCGGTTTCTTGACCCCCATCTCTTTTTTCTCTGTCTGGCTATGGTTACAGTACAGGCTGTTTATCCTAAATTCCCCATGTCCTCACCTCCTGTGGTGTATGCTACCAGTGTGAATCTGATGCAGTGATTTATGTGTTTGTGTGTTTCTGTGTGTGTGGGGCGAAGGGGGGGGGGGGGGGTCTCAATGCTTTAATTACATTGCCAACTACCTCGCCACTGGTTTTCCCCCGAAGGCTTTGCCAGCCTGTTTACGTATGAATCTGACTTTTATTGGTCTGGACAGCACACAGGCGATAAGTGAGCAGCCGGTGATCTGCTTTCAGAGTCGCTCAATTAGGCCTGCTAACCCGTGGAGGAGGGCTAGGCGGGCTAATGAAACAGGAACGTCCTGCGTTCCCCTGTGCTTTGATCCAGATTACAGGCCCTGTTGGGCCTTAGCCGTCCCGCCTCCCCCTGTTCACCCACAAAGCTAATTGGCTCTGATCTCCCTACAGTCTTCCTGTGATTGGAGGACAGTGTCCAGGGGATTAAGGAACAGTACGCTTGGCTTCAAACCCGAACTATGCTGTGTGTGTGAAGAGCGTTTCGTGAGCGAGCGTGTGTTTGCGCCCGTGGGGTGCATGCATGCGTGTCGCCGGGGGATGTTTGTATACACAGCATACAGACGGGGTTGATTGCGTGCATGCGTGCGGGTCCAAAGCGTGTGTGTGTCATGTGAAAACTAAAGGCCTTGGTTTAGAGAGCTGAGTGAGCCCCAGAGGCTTGTCAATCCTCAGCATTCGGTGTCACGGTAGGGCCATTAAGGCCTTGCTGTTTTCCTGGAAGCAGGACAGGCCATGCATGCAGGCAGGCTTACCGCGGTGCTGCTGAAGAGGGCTGGGGGATTGATGGTGTAATGCTGGACCTGGCCGGGCTGGCCCTTCATCCCACAGCTACGGCCATGAGCGATAGAGCCATTACAGAAGACAGATGGATGAACCAACAAGGGGCCTGTCGAGGCCGTTCTCTAAATCTCTGCCATGGCGGTGCGCTCGATCAGCATGACATCACTTCCGCAAAGAGCCGCGTCCAACAGGAAGTTTCGGGGGCAGCTACCGCAGAGCAACACATTGACCGCAAAATGTAGTCACACAGGGCAAGAACATAGGAAAGAGGGAGAGTGAGTGAGAGAAAAAAAGAGAGAAGCGAGGAGAGACAGGCTGACTGACTGACTGGGATACTTAGATAAACACCTACTGATATGCGGTTTATATTAAATCTGGCATGAGACCGACTTTGGCTGCGGAGTAGGATGTGAGAGGGTGGGGAGGCTGCAGGAGGGAGGGAGAGAGAGAGAGAGTGAGAGAGAGAGAGAGTGAGAGAGAGAGAGAGAGAGAGTATAGCGAGGGCGTTGCAGAGGCAAGTCTCGGTCTGAGTGGAAAGTTGAATGGAGTGGAAACTGGGCTGGGGGCCACTCAACAGATCCACCTGGACGCTGCCAGAGCAATCAGCTATCAGGAGTTTAGAGAGGGGGAACCGTTTGCCCTCTAAGTAAATTCAGCAGGGGTTTTGTAGGGATTTGGCCCGCTGTTTGAGCTCTAATGCAGGGATATTTGGGTAAGTGAGGTCCTCTTGTTTTCTGGAGAGGTTGCCAGAGCCTGTCTGCCTCTTGGTGGGATCACGGCAACCTCCCCGGGAACCAGTGCCAGGTGAAGCCATTCCACTCTCGACTTCCAGCTGTGTAAACACACACGACGCACGATGCATACACGCATCGACGCATGCATTGCACACACACTGATGCGCACGCGCATGTACGCATGCACATACTCTAAAGCAATGGTTCTCAAACTTTGACATTTGAAGGTCTCCCCTTAACTTTGTATTCATTGGAGGATGGATCGCACACAGTGGCAATGTTGTTTTTCCTTTCTTTATTATCACATGGATGAGAAACAAACGTCTCGGCTATCAGCCTTCTTCAGTGTATCTCGAAGGCTGATAGCCGAAACGTTTGTTTCTCATCCATGTGATAATAAAGAAAGGAAAAGCAACTCTTGCCACTGTGTGCGATCCATCCTCCAATGAATACATGTTGATCTAAAGGGACACCGCACCAGTCGAGTTAGAGCGCGGTGGTAACCAAAAAGTCTATTCCTCCCCTTAACTTTGACAACGTCAAAGTTACAGACTAGTAAGGGTCATTTTAGACCCCCATAAAGGAACCTAGAGAGTCCCTGAAATCCACTTTGAGAACCACTGCTCTACAGTAAACTGTATATACACATACATTCTCAATCAAACCTGCATTTAAAAAACAATCACACCCGCATTTAAATACAATCACGCCCACATTTAAAAACAAACTTACACCTGTGCGCCCGCACGTGCACGCAAACAAATACAGACACCCACACACGTGCATGCACAACATACACGGGCACGATGAGCTATCGCTTCCAATAAAGAGACCGTGCACACACTCTCACTGGTGTGCACTAGCTGGGGGAAATGCTCGTTCTCCGTTTTTACTTGCGAATATAAAACAAAGCTCGGTTTTCTCTCCATTTCAGAGTGTGTCTTGGCCTTGTTAAATGCAATGAGTTACTTGAAAGATGTAAACAAATTTAACAAGGGTTTGTGTTGTCTTTTTTTTCCCCTCGTCTGGGAACTTTCAGAGGAGCATGACATTGTCCTTCCTCCCTCACCCTTGCCTCAGCGTATATTGTCTATTTAATTTTCTCTCCTCATTCTTTATTTAGTTTCTCCTGTCAACAATCATTTTATGTGTGTAACCTTTGTTTTCCTCCTCCCTGTAATTTCAAGTCTCTCATAGCCTTATTTAGACGTTGGAGTGATACGTGCTCCTCAAATCATCCACAATCCCGAATTCCATTTTTTTTAAAACCCACATGTTGGTATATGTTGGTATTCAATTGCTCCTGGATTTAGGTTTTTCACAATCTTTAGTAGTTGTATTTTACTTAGGCATCACGTCGGCTATAGAATAGGCTTATGAACACAGCCTTGGGAGGAAAACAGCCCTCGTTTTGGCCAGGCGGTAGCTGGACTGTTAAAGGCATTTAGGCTTTAAAACCTCCATTGTTTATGTATCCAGGAGAAAGCGGAGACTCCCCTAAGGCCCTTTTCAAAATCAGATGCCAGAGATTTTTGCTTTTGCATTTTATAGCATATCTGCTACCAAGGAGATTTCTGAGCCTGCTTGAGAGATATGTAGCAGTCCACTCTGTGTGTTTATGTGTGTGGGCGAAGTTTTTATTGGCGACGGTTAGGTTGTGTGTGTGTGTGTGTGTGTGTGTGTGTGTGTGTGTGTGTGTGTGTGTGTGTGTGTGTGTGTGTGTGTGTGTGTGTGTGTGTGTGTGTGTGTGTGTGTGTGTGTGTGTGTGTGTGTGTGTGTGTGTGACCCTGCTTGTGTGTACAGTACCATAGCTGTCTGGTTTAAGCAGATCCCAACTCATTAGAACAGTTTATTGGGTGTGAGTTGATGCTTATTGTAATGATCCGTTTACTCTAGCCTCCTGCTATCAGGCCCATTGTGTCTGTGTACTGGCTGCACAGGTCTGAATCCTACTGGAGATTATTCAACCTCACTCCACTGCAACAATAAAGCACAGTAAAATCCTCAGTGTAAATTTAACTCTGATTTTAAAGGCGTAACTTTGCGCTATGGTGCATGGTCTTAACTTGCACCATGGGGGTGTGTCCATGCCAATTAAGCTATTTACAAGGCTATGTTATGTGGGCACAATGAATGAACGCCCTGAATTAGTCATGGGTGTGTTTTGGGCATTACAGTAATTAAGCCAATCAGAATGTCAGCTGCCTTCACCTTTAAGAACGAGTTGCGCCTGGAGTGAGGCACATTCCTATTTAAAGGGACTGCACCATGAATTTTCATTTGTCTTTTTTTGGTGTCCCACCAGCACCCTCTATCCTCACAAAGTCCTATTTTTGACCATTGTGTCTTTCTCAGTTTCTGGGCAGATCTATGTAAGCAGGTCTCAGAACGGGCTGTCAGATTTTCTAGCTGACCTACTGCTACTGCTGTGCTGTGCTGAGTGGGGGTTGGGGGCAGGCCTGAGAAGGAGGCGGGCAGGAGCTGGGATGAGGGTGGGGCCAAAACTGTCTCAATAGTGTATTCAGTAGTGGTAATTTAGCCTCAAACCTTTTGAAAAAACGTTTTTGGGACATAAACAATATGATATTATTTTTAAATTCAGAACCTTTAAGTGGCGGAGATCAGAAGACGCAATGAATGCTTTTCTAGTGACAAAACCAATGTCCTCGTGCATGAAGTGAAACCATGCAAGCTTAACATTTATGGGAGCAGCATTAATAATGATTATATATCAATATATTTATCAATTTATCTTTGCTCACCAAAACATCAAATTGAAATGAGGTGTCCAAACGTAGAGCATGGCTGTTACTACGGTCGTACACTCTGTAGCCTAATGTCTTGTGTCCAACAGACATCTGCGATTGACATCATATCAACTTAATATTCACATGCTCATTCTCAGTAAATAATACTAGTAGGACGCCTCAGGGCGACAAGCGACGGTTCTGCCATGTCTTGGCCATCTGGCAAGTGATGTATATCGGACCTGTACCCATATATGGAGACCCCTGGTACCCTTATACTGTATGGAGATCCATGTACTGTATATGGAGATATGCTGTGAGAGCCCAAACATGCTCACTCAGTTATTCGTTATGCGAAAGTCCTATGACATCATACATACATACAATCCCTTTTATGCCCATACATGAGATCCCTGTCTGTAGAACCAGACACACAGATATGGGCTGTCTTGGCCATCTGTCTTGGCCATATATGGATTCTGTTAGTGTGGTATGTGGCCGTTGTGGCCTCCATATATGGGTATACTGTATATGAAGTCCTGTTAGATATGGGCTTAATATTGATGGGATCTCCATGGGCAAAGGGTTTCTGTTAGTGTGGTTCCCCTGACACCACAGTGATGTCAGAGCGTGATGTCAGAGCGGCAAACCCATAGACCGTAAAAAAGCGTACACATCCGGACGGACGTAGACATGATGTGCCGTTTTACATACTAAACTGCGACTTTTGGTCGCCAATATATCATAATGTGTTCAGAGGAACGAGAATATTTAATGGAACTTCTTTCATTGTGTACAAATTACTACAGTATGCTGGTGAATCGGTTTCAGAATTGTATTTGTGATACAGTGATAATCATAATACTGACATTTCTCAGCTCCTTTCAGTTAGTTCATCAGCAAAGCTGAACCACGCACGCATGCACAGTCACATAATGAAAACTACACACACAGTGCAATCCTCAGTGTTAATGTAATTCTCACTACAAAATGTGTCCTTACGGGTCCATTTGGTTGCATTTGTACACTTAAATAAACACTCAGGATTTTCAGTGTCCTCCCAGTGGAATTGTGGGTAGCCACATGCAAGTGGGACTGAGTTACTAGGGCCCATCACACTTTCCCCCTACTCATATCTCCGCCACCGTTGCCCCGATCCATGCCAGAATTTCCAAACAAACTCCTTGCCTGCCAAACTACAACCTCCAAGGACCCCCGGAGCTCCAGGGACCCCCAGGTCCCTGGGGGACCCCCAGGTGTAAAAAATGACCAAATGTGCAAAAATGACCACCCCAACGGGGCTGCTCACGGGGAATTCCCGGGGACCACCGACTCCTGGTGCTCCAGAATGGATGCAAAAGTGGTGGCGCCCCCAGTGGAGGACCCCCTCCACTGCAGCTCACATAAAATGCCTTAACTCGGGCTAGGAGCGACCAGGAGAGCCGGGGCCGGTACCTATTCGCCCGCCTCTGCGGCGCGGAGACCCCACCCCTCATTTCTCACATGGCCCTCTTCTAGCGCCACCATGAGGCCGATTCTTGCAAAACACATTTTTGGACACTGCTCCTACAATTTTTGCCCTAAAATCACGCAAATCGGTACACAGTATGTCTACACTCACGTCATCAACTTGGATCTGTCCCATATAGCGCCACCTTCAGGCCGATTTTTTAAAACACATTTTTGGACACTGCTCCTACAATCTTTGCCCTAAAATCACGCAAATCGCTACACAGTATGTCTACACTCATCTCATCAACATGGATCTGTCCCATATAGCGCCACCTTCAGGACGATTTTTTAAAACACATTTTTGGACACTGCTCCTACAGATTTTGCCCTAAAATCACGCAAATCGCTACACAGTATGTCTACACTCATGTCATCAACATGGACCTGTCCCATATAGCGCCACCATCAGGCCGATTCTTTCCAACACATTTTTGGACACTGCTCCTACAGATTTTGCCCTAAAATCAAGCAAATCGGTACACAGTATGTCTACACTCATCTCATCAACATGGATCTGTCCCATTTAGCGCCACCTTCAGGCCGATTTTTTTAAACACATTTTTGGACACTGCACCTACAGATTTTGCCCTAAAATCACACAAATCTCACAGTATCTCTACAGTCATGTAATCAAAACGCATCTGTCCCATCTAGCGCCACCATCAGGACGATTTTGGTAAAACAAACTTTTGGCCTATTTGTGGAGATAAGCGACCAACTACAAGACAAACTCGCAGCGTGGCACTCGGTGCTGCGCTGTGAGCTTGTATATCTGCTATTTTTCAATAGTTAAAGCAAAAAATGTGAGTGAATCTTTGTACCCGGGGCCCAGAATTTGGTGCGACACCCCTGATTCTGACCCTCTGCAACAGCAGAGGAGCAGTCGTCCAAACCACAGAGGGGCTATAATATGCACAGACCTTTCATAATCTGCAAGCATTACGTAAGGCCTGCATGTGTGTGCACAGTGTGCAGATTCTGCACTGCAGGATGCTTAAATTAGATTAGCAATTTGGGATTTGGTGGCGTGTGCACGCACATGTGCATGCACATGGGTGACATGTGTGTGGCCCTGGCACAAAGCACTTTGCTGGGAGGTGTGATGTTGTTAATTACAGCTAACGAGCCCTGCCTTTTTGGCTGCAGCGGAAGGACCAACAGGAAATGTCAACTAGACAATATTTCACACAGAGTGCAGAAGAGCTGAACCTAATACCACAGTGAACCCAAGAGTGCTTTTCTTTATCCTGCATGATGGTGAAAGATGAAGTATCACATGTTTTCGGGTGCTCAGGGCCGGGGGTTCTCCACAGCTTTCAGTGCACCGACAGCTCTCGTGTTCAGCTGGACAGGGTTGCATTCGCAGTCCATAAAACATTCATGGTCGAAGTGCACCACCGCTCTAATACAGCATGTGGGCGTTCTATGTTTTCTTCTTTTTGTACATGCATTGGAAGAAAGGATTTCAAGAATCAAGAAGGTTTTATTTGTCACTAACTTATACATATACTGTACAAGCAGTAAAATGTTGCTGAGACTTAATTAGTCAAAAATGTAAACAGCATGGAGGTACAGTAACATTCTAACGTAATAAATATATTAAGCAATAATTGCGACCGAAGGAAATGTCACAGCTTGTCTCCGTGTAGACGTGTAAAAATGTGTCATCATGATGTTATCATGCTCTGATGTCATTGTGATGTTAGGGGAACCACTCTACCAGAATGGGTTTGCCACTCTGACATCACGCCCTGGCTTCACTGTGATGTCACACTAACATAATCCCTTTTATGCCCATATATGGAGTTCCATGATGTCATCAATATTAATGATGCCCTGTTAGAGAGATCCCTGTGATGCCAGGGGAACAAATCCCATGTATGCCCATATATGGAGATCCCTGCTGTCCACATCCCTGATGTCCACATCACTATGGCGCGAGGTCACTTGTCGCCCTGAGGCGTCTTACTAGTATTATAATAAAAATATACAATAATGATAAAATACTGGATGATAAAATCCTTAAGTGCCGTCATGCTTTGTATGCAGTGTACAACAGTTTGCTATACTGTAGTTTCACCTACAGAGCTGCAGTAACTGCTGGTGTATCTGTGGCACAATAACCTGAATGAAGCTGAGAGAAACAAACATCAGACCCTTTTCTCTCTAACTTACAGCAATGTAGTAGACTTGAAGAATCCAAGGTGCCATTTAGACGACAACGGTCTCTACGGCAAAATAAATGATTGGATATGTTATCCGTTTAGATGACAGCGGCGTTGTCCGGGATTGAAGACGCAACAAAGTGAAAACCCCTTCCAGAGTGGAAATCTTTGAGAATGCTCCGCCTCGTGTCTCCACGTAAACGGGAAAAACAGGGGAATCCGCAAAACGTATGATGTCATGGCTCACGGTGCAGAGCTGGAGAGCCACGCTGCATTGGTGAATGTAAACAAACGCTGTAAAATCACAAATGTTAATTTAACTCAAAAGAGTGTGCAAATAGTTCTGCATAATGTTCCACAAAAAATAGAAAAATGAGTGGTTTTCCCCCCTTTATATTTGCAAATATTGATGGACTGATGTCTATAATAATTTTTAATGATTGATATGATATGATATGATTTACTTTATTGTCAGTTCACACTGAAATTTGTCTTGCGACACAGCAGCCATGTATGCGAAACATATATACAAACATTTGACACAGGTAACAAAAACAAGACAGGTTTACATACATAAGGATAATATAGACAAGAGCAGTGTCCACCGCTAAGCCTACCTATGGCCAAACTCCTGATAAGCCTTAATGTCGACTGATGGACAAAGGACCTTTTTAGTCTGACCTTATTGTATGCAGGAACACTATCTCCTTCCTGAAGGCAGCAACCTATATTCTCTATGCAACACATGGCTAGAGGTAATATTTCTTGCCAACCTTAGAATGCTGTTATCATACGTAGTCGTATATAGCCTCTGAAGTGGTTGTCCAACTATCTGTGAACAAATGTTCAGTTGTTGCAGCAGTTGTGACTTAAGGGCTGCAGACAAGCATCCATACCAGGTGGTACTACAGTACTGAAGAACACTCATAATGACAGACGTGAAAAACACAAGAAGAATCTGTCTACTAGCGCCATCTGATCTTTCCATGACAAAAGATGGTCTATTACTACTCCGAGGTATGTATACGAACATACCTGGTTGATCTGTTCACCATGAATAGTAATGGGAGATCTGTGTGTATCTGGTGGTGCACCAAAAACAATCTCTTCTGTCTTTTTTGTGTTAATGATGAGAGCGTAGTTATCACTCCATTCAACCACCTTATTCATTCTGAGTTGGTGCAGTCCAGGATCACTGGAACTATCTAAGAGTGAAATTAAAACTGTATCATCAGAGTACTTTAGAATGTGTTGGTCTGGTTTGTCAGTACGACATTCAGACAGACATTCCACAGTACGACAGCTGTCGGTATAAAGGGTGAAAAGTATAGCTGAGCTTATGCAACCTTGGGGGGCCCCAACATTAGTGGTTACTGCTGAGGAGAGGGTTCCGTTCACTTTCACCCTCTGTACCCTGTTGGTAAGAAAGGCAGCATACCAGTGTATTAAGTATGGATTCAGTTCCAACTGCACCATCTTTGACACTAGTATATCAGACTGTATTGTGTTGAAAGCTGAAGAAAAGTCTAAGAACAGCACCCTTGCATGATTCCTATTAGACTGATCTAGGTGTTTTGTAATTAAGTGGATCAGTGTGACAACTGCATCCTCTGTACCGCAACCTTTCTTGTATGCAAACTGGCAGGGGTCGAATTTGTCTTTGGTCATATTAACAAGATGTTGCAAGAGTAATCTTTCAAGTGATTTCATAATCACTGAAGTGAGAGCTATGGGTTTATAACCCTTATGTTCTTTTGGACATTGGATTTTGGGCAGTGGTTTTATGATGTTTTCCAAGGCAGAGGAATTGTGTGTGTGTCTACAGAGGTTTGAAATATTGGTTGCCACACTGGAGCCAACTCAGATGCAAAATTTTTGAGAAGAAAAGCACTGCACTCGTCCAGCCCATTAGCTTTCCTTGTGTTAGTACACTGAAATACTTTCCTTACATCCTCTTCCGTGATGGTAATTCGGTCTGAGGGGGCAGGTGTTACAGCCTTCAGTATATCAGTGCACTTTGAGGAGTTGTCCAATGATGCGTATCTAGCAAAGAATGTATTTAGGTCATTGGCAAAGCCAAGCTCATTATCTGCCACAATAGGTTTTGTGGGGGATGACATCCCTGTCATGGATTTCATAGTGTCCCACACCTTTTTGTGATTATTGGCATTAAATGCGTCCTCCAAACGCTGTCTATGTGCCAATTTTGCTTGCCTCATTTTGATTTTAATCTTTTTATCAGCTAATTTCAATGCCCCAAAATCTTTGTTTGTGAAGGCTGTTTTCCTTTCATTTATCAATTCTTTGATGTCTTTGGTCACGTATGATTTATCATTTGGGTAGATTTTTATCTCCCTTAAAATTAATATAATCATTTGTAACAGTGGTGATTTCATCTAGTGAACCGTTCTTAAAAGTGTCCCAATCTGTGCAGTCCAGGCATGCTTTGAGTTCTTCCTTGCTTTCATGAGTCCATGTCCTAACTACTTTCTTCTCAGGCTTTCCTCTCTTTAGATTTGACTTACATACTTTTATTTTCATAATTATTATTCCCTTCTTCTCTGCTGCCAGACGTAGGCTACAATGGGCCGCTCTCCATTCCGACATTGACTTCTAATTGTCTGAGTGGCAGCACTTCCATAGAGGTCAGGGTTAGGGTTATTGTCGGAATGGTGGGAATACGTTCTCTATTTGGACATTATAGCTATGATATATATGCGTATATGTGGGACTGTCAGTCCAGTATTGTTAAAAAAAAAAAAAGCAAAAAGAAAACATAATTCTCAAAATAATCTGATGGGCTAGAAATTATTTCGGAGGGGCCAGTTTTGGGCCGGAGAAAAATATGGGAAAAAGGGGGTCCCCTGCCAAAGTTAGTTCTTTTAAGTCCATTTAGTTCAGGAGTGTCCAAACTAATCATCATCAATATTTAATATAAATGGTCTTTTGTCAGGTGTGTGCTCTGAACAAAACATAAATAACTCTTATTTCACATTACCAAATGTAACCAGACGCGCTGCAAGGTAAAAAAAAATACAATAAAATAGCCTTTCTTTGACCTCCTTCAGAATGAGACAACAGGGAACAAGGAATCCTGACAAATTATACTCTGGGAAAATATTCTTGTTTGATGGTGCTGGCGGGCTGTTTCTAATACAATTTAGGAATGAAGCCGAAGAAGGCCATATAAAATGTGTCCTCGGGGCGCATTTGGCCCCTGGGCCGCACTTTGGACACCCCCGATTTAGTTAGTCAAAGTTGTGTCCATTTAGTTAGGAACTAAATGGACCATTATGTGTCTGCTACTCAGAGATTGTACAAATGGAACCAAATCGACCCGTTTAGTGGAATGACCAGATAATGAACTTCAGTTATAATTAACTTAAAAAGCAAAAAAAAATAAAGTAGATGTTGAAAGCTTCATCAAAGTGCGATTGGGGAACCGTTAGAGGAGATGGTAGAGAAGAGGGAGCGGGACTGAACCTTAACGTGATATAAACGCCACTTAACGGTGGATAATGATAGGAGGAATGTAGAGAGGAGAGTTGGGAGAGGTCATCTGATCGGCTCGTTTTGTGCCACTTCCTTTCAGCTGCCATGAGACATGTTCACTCGGCACTGAGGGCTGCAGATAAACAAGGAGCTGTCGGACACAAGCATCCCGGTGTGGGGGAGAGAGTGCAGTGATGGTCAAAGACAGATTGCAGTGGAGAGAAAGGAGGAGGTTGTAGAATCAGGTAAAAGGGGGGGTGGGGGGCAGAAGGAATAAGGGAAGGGAGGGGAGGATAAGATGAGACGGGTTTTGAGACCTCGGGTTCTATCGAGTGGCGACAGATCGAGGTTTGCGTAGGTCTACGTAGGCGGGAGAGTGTCGAGAGACGGAGAAGGTTGCGAAGTGGTGATCAGAGACATGGAGGGGAGTAACGGAGAGGTTAGAGGGGGGAACGGGCTCTAGAGAACACTTAAGGTCCAATAATTACCAGCTGTATGAGTAGGAGCAGAAGCAGATAAGGAGAGGTTGAACGAGGACAGGAGATAAGTAATATGAAGATACTTAGTCTGCAGGAGGCTCTGTATTCTGGGACCGCTTGCCAATTCCTGTCCCCTGCTCCCCCCAGGTTGCATTAATCCATGTCTTAGCTCACAGCTCAGTTCTTATTGAGAGTCAGGGGTGTCACAATGGGGGGGGGGGAGTGGGACTGAGTTACTAGGGGCCCAAGGTGGAGGGGCCTTAACCCTTTCAGTGCCCAGAATCACCACTAGAGGGCGCCCAATGGCCATAGAATCCACCATAGACATACGCTGTATATGCACAAGCCGTGCGCAGCCATGACACGCCTGAACACTTTCCTTTGTGCATGAACAGGGACAGGATAAAGTTAGCTTGAATTTAGCTATTGGCTACCAAGCATTTTAGAAGCCCTATTTTCGGCGATTTAGCCGTGATTAAACCTTGCACACCTCATGGATATGCATGGAACAGAGAAAATGAGCTCTAAAGATCCTGGATTGCATTGGAGTGGATGGTAAATCGGGATTGGCACCGTGAACGTTAATAAGGTCCAAACTATCCCGCACTAGTTCGGGATTGGCACAATAAGAGTTAATTATTTTATACTTTTGCTATTGAAAAATAGCAGATCTACAAGCTAACTTTGCCGCGCTGCAAGCTTGTAGATTTTTTTTTAAGCGAACATTTGTAACTCAATTTTTGCTCCTGGGGGATCCCTGGAACCAAATATTTTGAGATGGGGGTCCGTGACCAAATACATGTCATTTTGGGGGTCCTTCACATGAAAAAAGTTTGAGCACCACTGACATAGAAATATAGGTTTTTTTCAACAAAAAATAAAAAAAAAACTCAAAAAAGGATTTGAAATATTCAAAGACACATTTTCACGATTTTTCAAAAATAGCAGATCTACAAGCTCACAGCGCGGCACTCGGTGCCGCGCTGTGAGCTTGTATATCTGCTCATTTTTTTTCAATAGATAAAGCGTTCACGCAGGGCCCGCAGTGAATCTTTGTACCCAGGGCCCAGAATTTGGTGCGACACCCCTGTTGAGAGTGTCTAGGCCCCAGCCTCATCTGTTTGCTCAGCTGGATGACATGGCCCCCCACCCATCCACCCCCCCACCCACCCACCCACCCGTGGATCGCACCGCTGCTGTCCCCGCTCTGGAAGTGGATGTGCCGCCAAGACCCCAAACATCCAGCGTCGCCGTGCCTCAGCGTGATCCATATGCAATGAATGATCGCCGAGGCTGAAATCCATATAATGTACTGTACATTGTACAGTATATTCTGGCAAACTACAGTCTATTATATATATTACGTCATGCGTGGAGGTTTTACATCTGTATCTACTATAGAAATTGCCCAGAGAGAGAGATCAACATGCGCCGAATGGTTTCTGGTGGTCTGTGCACGCAATATGCTACTTTGCAAGTGCATATGTTTTGGATATTGTTTTAAAAAGATTTTGGATGTGTGTCTTCGCGATGCACAGCACATGTGTTTAATTCCCATGCAGCATAGGCAGTGTACGCTGTAAAATCTAATTTAACTCAAAAGAGTGTGCAAATAGTTCTATGTGAACCCGTACATGTGTGTACACTCTAGGGATGGGAGGATATAAAAATGTCATGTCATGATTTTTGTGACCAAAAGAATCGCCATAATCAAAAGTACCCCAACATCCATAATCCTGGGGAGGACCATTTTGCCAAAAAATAGCAGATCTACAAGATCACAACGCGTCACGTTGAGCTTGTAGATCACAATACGATTATTGTGAGTGTTTTTTTATCACGACAAACGATAATAACGACTATCGTCCCGTCCCAAGTACACAGTGATCCAGCGCTGCATTTGCTCTGGTGGCCCCTGCTCCAGTGCCATGGAGGGTCTCTTGCAGTGACTAGTTGGCGCGCTGGACTAGCGGTGCACTGGGCTGCGACGCAGCTGAGTGATATAATGTGCGTGTAAAACTAAAGGTGTTAAATGGAACACAAGCCAACAGCAGTAAAAGCCACAATATATCTGGCATGGCGTGAGTTTTTCTGTGGCATATCCTTTCTAGGCAACTAACCGTGTGTGTGTGTTTGTGTCTGTGTGTGTGCACGTGCGCACGTGTGCGTGTGTGTGTGTATGTGTGCGTGCGCGCGCGCATATGGCATATCCCAAACTGAGATTGTGCCTTCCAGAATGACCCCATGTGATGATTTAAGCTCATATTTCATTCCATGCATTCTGTAATGCCGCAATGAGTTTTAGCAGCAACTTCTTCTAGCCATTAAATCATTGAGCGAAACGCCCGTCATGTACCGCCCATACTGACACTGTACACACCGTACATCACTGGCCACAGGGCAGCATGCAATAAACATATCACTGCTGTCGCCCGAGCAGGAACCTTGTATCCAGTGGTGGGACAAAGTACTATTTTTTTTTAGTAAAAGTATCAATACTGTAATATAGAAATACTCTGTTAAAAGTAAAATGTACTTGAGTCAAAGTACGAAAATATTGGCATCAAAATATACTTAAAGAACGAAAGTATTGGCATCAAAATATACTTAAAGTACCAAAAGTAAAAGTACAAAATGTTTGAAATAGCAGATCTACAGATCTATAATCATTTATTATCTGCAAAGTAACTAGTAACTAAAGTTTTCAAATAAATGTAGTGGAAAGTGAAAGTAAAAGTATTGGAAATTGGAAATACTCAGGTAAAGTACAAATACCTCAAAATTGTACAGTACAGTTGTACAGTACTTACAGTACAGTACTTACAGTACATTACTTAAGTAAATCTACTTAGTTACTT
Source organism: Nannobrachium achirus (assembly GCF_963921795.1). Classification (NCBI taxonomy): domain Eukaryota; kingdom Metazoa; phylum Chordata; class Actinopteri; order Myctophiformes; family Myctophidae; genus Nannobrachium; species Nannobrachium achirus. The sequence continues at coordinate 23,950,798 of NC_137820.1, forward strand.
TACACCACTGCATGTCCAGACTTTTTACGTGTTTATTTTTTTCGTGTCACAAAAAAAAAAAAGCTGATCTTCAAGCTAAAGATTAATAACCAATGAAAAGTATTAACAAGAGCGAGTGACTAGACAATAACTACAATGGATGAGGTTCTTTATTTCCATTTCCTGTAAAAGTAACCGTATTGGACATACGAGGTTTCCACTCGTCAGCGACGGTGTGCAGGGTTTAAGAGTGTGATTTAAGGGCCGCGGAGTCGCGGACTCCAACGGGATGACACCCTTCAACGGAGAGGAGTATGTGTGTGCTTGTCCAGGCGTGTTCACACGCGTGCGCGCTTTGTGTGTCTGTTTTTGAGTGAGTATGTGAGGACGAGTGGGAGTCGAGGGTGAGAGGAGACGGGAGTAGTGTGGTGGTCTCAGATGGAGATAGTGAAATCATTAAGCTTAGTCTCGGTAATGGAGAATAATGTGGAATCAGGCGGACAGACTTGACACGGGCTAGACTGGAACGCATCAGTGGCTCCCATCAGTGTGGAAAATAGAGTGATATGGAATCTCTTTGACAAGCTTTGATTCACGTTCACAAATGGACGGCAAAGTGGAAAAAAATCTGGACTCGTAACCCGGCGCTCAGGGAAAATAAGGAAGTGTTTTTCAGGAAAATAAGGCTCCTCTCCCTGGCAAACGCATGCTGTATAGCTTATCTTGTTGTGATCGAGCCCGTATGGGGCGTAGAGTGGCGATAATGGCGAGCGGCATCCTAAAATATCTCACTGAGCCGTTTTGTTGGCCCGTCCCCAGTCTGTCCATTTACATACATTTCCAAATGTTTGGGAACACATCAACTGTAATAAAGGCGATTTACGATAAAATCTGTGAGGAAAGCTGACGTCTCAACCTTGGGTAAAGTACAACAGTAGTGTTTGTGTCGCTCAGTGCTGGCCTCCTTTTCATGGCCTTAAAGGGATATTCCACTTTCAAAAAAGCTTTTGGTCATTTTATCGTCTAATCAGGCTTTTATGAACACCCTGAACAGATTTTAAGTTGCTTCATTCAATATTTCAATATTTGATGTAAATGTTATCAGGCCCTCCGGGCCCAGTTCCTCTCCACATAAACACCCATTGTAACTTCAAACTCCATTTTAACCATGATAGATTCATTAAAAACACTATCTACTCTATCATGGTTAAAATGGAGTTTGAAGTTAGAATGGGTGTGTATGTAGAGAGGCTCTGTATCAAGCCTCCTGATAACATTTACATCAAATATCTAAATATTGAATCAAGCAAATTAAAAACTGTTCAGGGTGTTCATAAAAGCCTGATTATCTATCTATAAATGCGAGAAGTCTCTGCGTGTCTGTCTGTCTGTCTGTGTGTCTGTAATCCGCGTATCTCGAGAACCGTTCGTCCCACCGGCTTCAGATTCGGCACGCGCGTTCCCCGCCGCGGCACGGAGTGCAGTGCCGGGTCTCGACCCGACCCGACGCGCGGTTTTCTCGAACCGGCGCGAAACGTTCGGAATCTCCTTATGCGGGGTTGATTGTTGACATCAGGCTGTTCCGGAGGAAATCGGCGAAAGCTCTGACTCATTGTGACATCACTTCATAAAAGGCTCTGACATCACGTACGCCACATGAGTCAACAAAAAATCTCTGTGAGTGTGTATGTATGTATGTAATCCGCGTATCTCGAGAACCGTTCGTCCCACGGGCAAGCGCGTTCTCCATATATGGGCATAAAATGAATGCCCCCATATATGGGCATAAAATGGATATGCAGACAGACAGATACAGATATCTCCATATATGGACATAAATGGACAGAGGCAAACAGATGGTCAAAGATCTCCACACAGGCAAACAGATGTTCAAAACGGGTCCTATGACAACAGGTATAATGAGGTTTGCATTAAAGGGGGAACCGGCACTGTGTCTGCAACACAGTTGGAGGCACAGACAGATACTCCATATATGGGCATAAAATGGACGCAGATAGACAGATATCTCCATATATGGGCATAAAATGGACCCAGAACTATAACTGCAGTGATCTCCATATATGGACATAAAATGGACGCCGACAGACAGACAGACAGATACAGATATCTCCATATATGGGCATAAATGGACACAGGCAGACAGATGGTCAAAACGGGTCCTATGAAAACAGGTATAATGGGGTTTGCATTAAAGGGCGGGGCATTCATTCCCTATTTACATTGTTCCGAGTTGGCCAGGTCGCCGACTAGACGCTGGGCCACCCGAAGGGCGGCCCAGCTTCTAGTATGATAAAATGACCAAAAGTCTTTTTGAAAGTGAAATATTCCTTTAACCGAGATTTCAGTGGAGAGAAGAACGCATGAAACAGATTGCTTAAGCCACATAGACTTTAGAGAGATTGAAAGAAATCAATACAGAAAAACGAAATAAAGTTAGCAAAAACACAAAAAGTAAAAAAAGATGAAGTAAAGATGCATTTGGTTACTCCATGGCCTTAATGAGCCTGTATACAAGAGATGGGGCCCGACCTCTTGCCTTCCCTGCAGTCAATGGTCATTTCCTCAGCTGAGTGAAGGAGGGATGCTAGCATCAGGGCGAGGGGAGGGAATCAATGAAAGATCTGTGTTTTTCTGGGAACCAGAGACTTGGAATGGGCTGACAGACCCCCATCTAACCCCCTGGACTGACCCCCCCACACACACACACTTTTACCTCCACACTGTACCGCCTCCCCCCCAACCCCTCCATCTCTCCATCCCGGGCCCTCTCTCCGCGGTCAGGAAAACCCGCTGTGAGCCCACATGCTGGGACTGACTGGGTGGATAAATGGCGCTCTCTTCTCCCCAGCCTCCCTCCACTCCATCCTTCCTACTATTACAGTGCATCTCTCCATACTTCAAGCCCCCACTCTTCCTCTCCACTCCTTCCTTCTGCTCTTTTACTCTCCCAGTTCTCATGCTCCCATCTTTCCACACTCCCCCCCCCCCCCCCCCCCCTCGCTGTTGCTTCATCGTCTGTTCTCCACCTTCTACTCCTCCACCTCCATGTGAGAGAATCTAAAGATGAGAGGTCCCCATCCATCAAACAAGAGATAAACTGCACTCCTAGCAGCGAGGCACTTAATCAATTAGCTTCTTTTTTCTTCTGAGTTATGGGCGATGCGGTTGTGGATAAAGGCAGGAAAAAAGCAGCACGAACAACAGTCAAACTTCTCTGGGAACTATTTATATATACATTATTAACAGAGCTCGTAAACGCCAGGCTGTTTTACGACTCGCCTATTTTCTAGGGTGTTTTCAATTTAGTTTGATCAAACTGTAATTTGTTTGATTGATATTTGGACGTAGATCATACTGCCACACTGTAACACATCCTCATTGCCAGGTACTTTGTGCTGTAAAAGACTTCTTAAGGAATGCACCTTGTTCAGTGAAATTGCCAATGTGCCGGTCGTAAAGCTACAGTACCCGTATTGAATGTAATTCAACACACGTTCAACATAACGCTATATTGCCGTGCCATCCCGAAGCTCTCATTTTCAAAACGTCTCACATTTGCAATCTACTCATCATGAATCAACGTTAAAATCAATGTTATAAATCCTGGGATGGAGTTTTTCTTTATCACTGGGTCCATTTGGTTCCAATTGTAATGTACACTCTTTAAGTTAAATGAACACTGTGAACACTTTGCGAATAAATAAATCAAAACCATAATGTATGTATCGCCGCCGCCGATGACAGTGGTAAAGCTACAGATGCATTCAGCGCATTTATTTGTTTAAGCTGCTTCCTACATGGCCCTGGTTGTTGCTCCACCGCTGCTGGTGCTTTTGTTCTGACACCCTATAGGAATGGAAAACAAACACTCCTGGGCAACTCTGCAGGCCCTCCCGCCTTTCCACTCAGATTCCAGACTGTGTAGGCTGAGGGCCCATCTTTTTCTCCAAGCGTGACTCTGTCAAGATTCAGATCTGTCTACAGTGCCCCTCTTGCTCCTCGGCCCTGGCTGCTGGTGAAGCGGTAATAGAGAGGAAAATAAATAACTTTGTGGGCAGAATTTACGACGGCCTTTTGGGAATCAACAAGTTATTAAAGCATTCACACAGAATTAATCAGAGGGTAAAAATAATATTATGCAAAAAGTCCTGGTTGTTCCTCCAACCAGGGCAGAGTCATTTACGCCTGCAATGAATGACATCATGGCTCAGTAATCACGGGGGGTATCTGTCCTCCTCCTGGGCTTAAGGGGAGAAGTTGAGTGGAACACACTCACACACACTATCGATCATCAGCTTTGCAGGATTACTGCACCTAATTCAAAATGACACACATATACGTAGTGACGCATGCATGCACGTACACACACATACAGTACATACACACACAAACACACACACACACACACACACACACACGCGCACACAAACACACACACACACACACACACACTCCGCAGACATCCTGGGGACCACCCTGTCTGTGTTGAGAACAGATAGGGAGGGGGATGACGTCTCAGGGGCAGTTACAGTAGTTGCCAGTCAGCATTGTCCTGTCGTCTGTGCTGAATGTTTACGTAGACGTGCGGTTATCTTCCATAGCAGCTGGCTGGTCTATTCACAATATCGTTCTTCACACCCTGTCTTTAGTTTTTATTTGTCATTTTTGCCTGATTCCATCCCTTCGCTTTTCATTCGTCGCAACTCGGCGCGTCCACCACAAACAGAAGTTCTGTGTTCAGACAGAGAATGCCCGGTGTTAGTAATCTCTCTGCTGGATCCTGTCCTGTAGACCCATATGTCTTCACTGGGATGGATCAGGGTTATTAATCGTGCTCTGTTGCCTGTGAAAAATGAAGGCGATACCTCTATTGTAATGACGGGGCCTGCTGAGTGAAATGTCTTGAGCACTTAGTTGAGATGGCAGAATAAGATAGTTGGATATGTTCATACACACAGCCCTATGTTACATAGCGTACAGTAGGTGTCAGTCAGGTTGGTAAGCATTGCTGAGCTCAGTGCTGAGGATTCTTTCAACCTCCTCTTCTTTCGACTAGGGATGGGAGGATATGAACATTTCATATCACGATTATTGTGACAAAAGAAATCACGATATACGATATTATCACGATAACCTAAATCCATTATCCTGGGGCGGAACATTTGGCAAAAAAATGCAGATCTACAAGCGTTGTGAGGCGTTGTGAGCTTGTAGATCGGCTATTTTTTGGCAAAAACATTTGATAGAGAGTGAAAAAATAGACTATATCAAGTATGTATATTAAGTACCGTTAACCAATTATAGAGGGTTTAAGTGGTACCGGATATGCAGCTTGGCAAATAAAAGGTGAATTGATCCCAATGCACGGAGGATGATATCACGATAAATTAAATCTCCATGATACGATTATCATGAGTATTTTTTATCGCGAATGATAATATCGCTTATTGTCCCACCCCTACTTTCGACCAGGTGTGCATCCACGAACAGGAATTGGAGAGAAAAGGGGGGTTAAAATAATTGGCTACTGTAAATTTAGGAGGAAACAAATAATATGTAACAGACCCATAGTTCACTGGGAGGACAGAGTTCCATTCACATCAACCACCTGTTCTCTTCCCTCCAGGTAAGATCTCACCCAGTTTGCAGATGTGCTATCAAAACCAATTGCGGGTGCCAATGGTTAAGGAGCATACGACATACAGTATGCAACCTGACAGCGCGTTCCGCTTTCGATTCCCGAGCATGACAGCCTTTGCTGCGTGTCTCTCCATGTTTCCTGTCAATCTTCACTATATCCAGTAAAGGCAGATACGCCCTAAAATATCTTCCAACTAAATATTGCTCTCAGCTTATTCAACAGGATAGAATGATTAACAGCGTCAAACACCTTTTTTAAGTCCAACATAACCACAGCACATTATTTGCCCATTCTACCTCACGGCCAAATACAGTAGACGGGTATAAGTGGAATGAGATCTTCTGAATTTGAATATGTTTTTAAATTATCTATCTGCTCATACATTAACCTTTGAAATGGAAGAGAGAATGGAAACAGGGCAGTAGTTGCTGGGGTCTGCTTCCTTTTGATAGGTTCATTTTATGTATCCATGCACTTTGACCTATGACAGTCTGTACCATAATTGCTTCCAGTTTTACTCTCACCAGTAATCAAACCCTCTGTGAGTCAATCACTTGTATCAAATGCAGTTGTAAAAATAGAAGATGCAAGATTATTGTCGTGGTCATACATGGCATAATTTCATTGGCTACAATAAAAGCTGTTTACATCAATGTGATTGGGCCAAAGCTTAAGCACCGTAATTTAAAATCTGCCATGAGTCATTACCTGTTTCTCTTCCCCTGTGCTTGGCCGCAGTGGCGTGTGTGTGTGTGTGTGTGTGTGTGTGTGTGTGTGTGTGTGTGTGTGTGTGTGTGTGTGTGTGTGTGTGTGTGTGTGTGTGTGTGTGTGTGTGTGTGTGTGTGTGTGTGTGTGTGTGTGTGTGTGTGTGTGTGTGTGTGTGTGTGTGTGTGAATGTATGCTGCAGGTCTAGTTGCATTGGCCTTACTTACAACTTTGATAATTGTTTCTTTTGGATGCAAATAAGATATTTGTTTCCGTTCCAACTGCCTGTTCCGCTCAGCGTGCCCTGCAGGCGAGTGCATGACGACCGCAACTACTGTATAGTGACTGCATGCGCGGCTCTCTGTCTTCCCCCTCTGATGTCATGCATTCGAGATGTGACAAGTAGCAGTCCCTCTTCCCAGCAGAACTGCAGCGCACGCTAACTGCAGTGAGGTCACCACAGTAAAACAACACAGAAAGTTTCCTAAGGTCATAAAGGCTGGCCGTTGAATGTTCGGAGCGCGAGGGGAATACGCACCGGATAATTGGCGGGATAATTTCCGTAGCAGGAGTTGAGGTCAGGCGTGGGCCTCCTTCCCTCGCTGTCCGCACTCCTCACAGCCGCACTGACGGAGCTTAGCGGCCTTCATCCCCGTCTGTCACCTCCCTCCTCCTCCTCCTCCACAGCAGCCCGTTAGCCCCTGGGTTTTACCCCCTGCCAGGGACGTGCTGGCCATTGGGAAAAGCGGGACAACTCCCGAGCGGCCGGTTCATTCCCGGGCCGGTCCAGGCCGGCCATTAGGAAAAATCGAACCTCTGTTCGAAGTGGAGCTGTGTGTGTGTGTGTGTGTGTGTGTGTGTGTGTGTGTGTGTGTGTGTGTGTGTGTGTGTGTGTGTGTGTGTGTGTGTGTGTGTGTGTGTGTGTGTGTGTGCGTGCGTGCGTGCGTGCGTGCGTGCGTGTGTGTGTGTGTGTGTGTGTGTGTGTGTGTGCAACAGCGCCCCTCCCTTAACATGTGTTGCCAGAAAAGGTTACTGCAGGCTACATACCCGGAGACAGACAGACAGACAAACAGACAAACAGACAGACAGACAGACAGACCCACACACACGGCCACGTATAGGGAGCTCCACACAGCTCCAAAAAATAAAAAAATATATATATCGGCCTTTGTTCCATTTTGGGGGCTGGGCGGCCAACAAAGTAAATCGTCACTGTCGGGCAGAAAACCTTGTATCTCCAAGTTTCAAATGTATACATTTTTTCGCAAAGCCCTGCTTCATCATACAAGGCCGTCGCAAAAAAGTAGTGAGAACAGCAGATCTACAAGCACACAACGCCTCGCGGTGCGAGGCGTTGTGTGCTTGTAGATAAGCTGTTTTCACTAGTTTAAATCCTTTTTAAAATGATAAATTCAAAACAAACGATTTCGGACATACAAGGTTTTCACCCGACAAAAACGAAATATAACTGTACAATAATTGGCCCACTGGCTTGTCACTTGTCATGATCTGAAATGGCAAATCTTTGAGTAGCAGCAGCGCTATAGAGAGAGATCTCTCTCTATAGCGCGCAATGAGGGCCTCTACAACTCTTTTTCCCGGGCAGAATCAGGGGCCCAGCATGTCCCTGCCCCCTGCTTCCCTACGTCTTCCTCTCTTTTAGCTTGGGCTCCTCTCTTACGCCTCCCCGTCCCACGTAATCGTGTTTTCTTATGGGGGAAACGGCCGGCAATAAGAAATGGCAGTTGGGGATTTGTCATTGCCTGTGTTTTGAGATTTGCTGCGACACTGACCTCATGCCCCAAATACAGATCACTTTAGATCACACATGGGTTTTTGCCACTTCTTTGGTGGTACAGGGCAGTGTGCCATCATAATTATGAGCTATGTCATAGTCCCTTTTATTGTTATAATGAAGTGTGTCATGAGTCATGACATCATGGGGTCTGATAGCAAAATCACTGCCTGCATATGGACTATGTTAGACATACCACAGAATGCTCCTCTTTTCCTACCACTCACCTTTTGTGTTTCCACTGATCCCACATTATTTATCGTCTTTAACTGCCTCTCCCCACCTCCATGCTATATTTTTATCGCTATAACCTCTGTCTGCTCTTAAATCAGCTGCCATGATCTCTTCCTCCTCCCTCCATATACCATAGTGGCAGCTTTTTTTATTTTATTAATTTATATTTGTACTTCTCCTCTCCTCTCTTCCAACCTAATGAATCTTCACTATCAGCACCATCTCAGAGTGTTGGAGAGTAGTAGCTCTGTGGGCGGGAGACGGTTGCATGCGAGCCACACTCTAGACCGCGTGCTGTGGGCTTTTATTCCCTTTTAAACCTCTCCCTCTTTTTTTTCTCTCTCTCTCTCTTTCTCTCTCTCTCTCTCTCTCTCTCTCTCTCTCTCTGTTGCTGCAGCAGGGGGAAAAACTTACGGTGCGGTTTATTTGTTCTGGTCCGGTGTCGGCTCTCACATGTCCCTGGCAGGCCACCGTACCTCCCAGACGGTAGCTTGGTTTGCTAGGGATTATCACAAGTCCTCAGGGTCTCCGTGCGTTTTGCGCGTGCATTAGCGTGCACGTGTGTGTGCAACAGTGGTGACCTTTGCCTAAACTGTCGCCAGTGCACGCTTGAGCCCTACTGCTGCACGCGCATGTGATCGATTGCGTGTAAGCGAACGTATGAACTGTCACTGTTAATGTTGGAGCTGCAATGTGCTCGACTGCTGCCAGTGTCTTTCCCGACGCCACAGGGCTGCGGGCCACAGCATCCCGAGACTCATCTCCTCCTCCCCCTCCACTCTGCATCACCTCATTTCTAACATCTCTCTTGTTTATATTCCTCCTCTGAGAAAAAACCACGCTTAGCCCTCATCAGAGAATTAACCCGGGGGCCCAGATTTCAGCTGGTGATGAGACTAATGGGAGCGGTGGTCTCTGGGATGAGGGAGAGGGTTAAGTGAAAGTGAGAGAGCGAGAGCTGAGCTGTTTCCATCCCACTGTTTTCCACTAATCCTAAATTGCTGCCACTGGAAGACAGTGACCTCCTCCTAACATGTGTTCGCCATTAATCCATTTTTTGGTGAGAGAAGCCTTGTTTTCACCAAGAGAGAAAGATGGGTCTGTAGAGAAGCCTGTCAACCCCTGTGTTATTCACGCCATGCAGTATTTGCATAGTGTCCTTTCACCTCCTTTGTACAGTATACAGATTAACCTCACCACTCCATGTTATTCATTTGAAGTGAGGAATAATCTAGTGTGAATAATCTGTAATCTGCAATTTCTGAAAAAAATAGGTATGTAGACCTGTCCTTTAATTTTTACGGTCTATGGTATAGAGCCTCTTCAACATGCAATCTCAATTTGCGGTTGATTGTATGTTGCGTTCATGATATATGCAATTATTTTATTTCTATTCTTGGTAGGAAATAGGTCCATCCCTCAAGTCCCAAGATCATGTGTAGGCTACCTACAACCTAATATAGTGAAGATTGATAAAAAAAAAATCACACCCGTGTGAAGTGGAGCTGTGTGTGTGTGTGTGTGTGTGTGTGTGTGTGTGTGTGTGTGTGTGTGTGTGTGTGTGTGTGTGTGTGTGTGTGTGTGTGTGTGTGTGTGTGTGTGTGTGTGTGTGTGTGTGGATCATGTGTACCGATTTTTGTGACATTTGAAGAAAATATGTAGGAAAAGGAGCAAAAAGTGTGTTTTGGAGAAAATTCAAGATGGCGGAAAATCTATCATGGCGCAAATGGGCGTGGCCTATATGGGGAGATGCGTCATGACCCAAGGAATCCAGGGAAAAAATATTTTTAATTTTCTGACCTACGGTTCAAGAGTTACAGGCCAAAACGTAAAGTGGGGTGTTATGGCGCCACCATGCGGCCAAATGACACAATTATTTTTTATTTAATCCTTGAAATCATTATGAACCTCCTCTCCAAGTCTTGAAACTCTAGCCCCTATGGTTTGCGAGAGACAAATAATTGAATGTGAGTTTTTGCGATTCCCATTATAAGTCAATGGGGAAAATTAATTCACTAATAAATTAATATCAATTAAACTATTGAACCTTTCTCTTAGCAAGTTACTAGCCGACGATTCCCGAGTAAGCCGGTCGATTTGACATATGGCGCGAGTGTGTGGTGGCAAAACTGTGGGACTAGTAGCGTGCCGAAGTTTAGGAAGTTCAGGCTACATACAGACACACACACAGACAGACACACAGACAGACCCACACGGCCACGTATAGGGAGCCTGTGCTTCACACAGCTCCAAAAATCACACCCGTGTGAAGTGGAGCTGTGTGTGTGTGTGTGTGTGTGTGTGTGTGTGTGTGTGTGTACCGATTTGTGTGACATTTGAAGAAAATATGTAGGAAAAGGAGCAAAAAGTGTGTTTTGGAGAAAATTCAAGATGGCGGAAAATCTATCATGGCGCAAATGGGCGTGGCCTATATGGGAAGATGCGTCATGACCCAAGGAATCCAGGGAAAAAATATTTTTAATTTTCCGACCTACGGTTCAAGAGTTACAGGCCAAAACGTAAAGTGGGGTGTTATGGCGCCACCATGCGGCCAAATGACACAATTATTTTTTATTTAATCCTTGAAACCATTATGGACCTCCTCTCCAAGTCTTGAAACTCTAGCCCCTATGGTTTGCGAGAGACAAATAATTGAATGTGAGTTTTTGCGATTGCCATTATAAGTCAATGGGGAAAATTAATTCACTAATAAATTAATATCAATTAAACTATTGAACCTTTCTCTTAGCAAGTTACTAGCCCACTATTCCCGAGTAAGCCGGTCGATTTGACATATGGCGCGAGTGTGTGGTGGCAAAACTGTGGGACTAGTAGCGTGCCGAAGTCAGGCTACATACAGACACACACACAGACAGACACACAGACAGACAGACCCACAAAGCTACGTATAGGGAGCCTGTGTTTCACACAGCTCCAAAAATCACACCCGTGTGAAGTGGAGCTGTGTGTGTGTGTGTGTGTGTGTGTGTGTGTGTGTGTGTGTGTGTGTGTGTGTGTGTGTGTGTGTGTGTGTGTGTGTGTGTGTGTGTGTGTGTGTGTGTGTGTGTGTGTGTGTGTGCGTGCGCGCGCGCGTGTGTGTGTGTGTGTGTGGATCATGTGTACCGATTTTTGTGACATTTGAAGAAAATATGTAGGAAAAGGAGCAAAAAGTGTGTTTTGGAGAAAATTCAAGATGGCGGAAAATCTATCATGGCGCAAATGGGCGTGGCCTATATGGGGAGATGCGTCATGACCCAAGGAATCCAGGGAAAAAATATTTTTAATTTTCTGACCTACGGTTCAAGAGTTACAGGCCAAAACGTAAAGTGGGGTGTTATGGCGCCACCATGCGGCCAAATGACACAATTATTTTTTATTTAATCCTTGAAATCATTATGAACCTCCTCTCCAAGTCTTGAAACTCTAGCCCCTATGGTTTGCGAGAGACAAATAATTGAATGTGAGTTTTTGCGATTCCCATTATAAGTCAATGGGGAAAAATAATTCACTAATAAATTAATATCAATTAAACTATTGAACCTTTCTCTTAGCAAGTTACTAGCCCACGATTCCCGAGTAAGCCGGTCGATTTGACATATGGCGCGAGTGTGTGGTGGCAAAACTGTGGGACTAGTAGCGTGCCGAAGTTTAGGAAGTTCAGGCTACATACACACAGACAGACAGACAGACAGACAGACCCACACAGCCACGTATAGGGAGCCTGTGTTTCACACAGCTCCAAAAAGAAGAAAAAAGGTTGCATATGTAGCAGCTCTATGGGTCACCACAAACCGGTTTGCAAGATTGACTACGTTTTATTCACACAGACATCATATAATCTCTGTACCTGGCCTTCGGCCTGGTGGAGACAATATTTGCACGAATAAATAAATAACCTAAAATTGAATTCATTTTCAGTTTGTTTTTCTTTTCAATTTTAAAACCACAGCCTCTGAAGGGTTGCTAGCTTTCAGACTCTTGGCCTTGTCAAAAGTGATATGGCAGAACAGCATCTGTGCTGTACACAATACAGTAAATATAACGTATCCAAGAATTGACTGTCCCTGGAAAGTCACACAGTGGAGCAGTAGACTTTTCAACAAACAGGACAAAAAAACAACTGCCGCCGAGCAGCAGAGCATCGATGAGAGTGATGGTTGAGTCATTCCCTCTCCTCGCAAAACCATGATTGGAGATTACATATTCCGCTGCAAGTCCACAAATATGTTCTGCTGTTAATTACAGGACCAGCGTTTTGTTGCTTTGGTCAGCAAAAACCTTCACACATTGGAGCCATTCAGTGGGGGATGACCTTTCCTTCCCCCTATATATTTCCAGCTTTTCCATGGTCTTCTGTCATTCCATAATTCTGTTTCTCTGTCTCTCTCCCTCTGTCTGTCTTCAGTCGCCCCATGCTGCTCCACACTGCCATATTGGGCCTCGTGACTTTTGCTGTCTGAGGGAGAGTGCAGTACGTGGGCCCGGGGGTGAGTTCAATAGGTTCCTCCATATCGTCACTGTCGGGCAGAAACCTCGTATCTCCATGTTTCAAATTTGTACGTTTTTTTCTTTCTCGTAAAGTTTGCACAAGACTGTCGCACAAAACTCGTGAAAATAGCAGATCTACAAGCACACAACGCCTTGTTGTTAAGATCTGCCATAAAACGAACGGTTTTATGGACATACAAGGTGATGTATGAGATGGATAGAGAGGGAGAGAGGGGAGTGTGCAAGCCCCGTTCCAATGTTTGGGAGGCACATAAAACATTACAGAATGCTCCCCCCCCCCCCCCCCCCTCCCAAAAAAAAAGGAATATCGAATCCAAATTTAAGTTTAAGTCCAAATTTAAAACATGTCCCTGGTCTCAGCTGTCGTACGCTGGGGGATTTTCTCTAGCCCCCCCCCCTCTCCAGAGCCTTGGCAGAGGGAACGAGTAGAACAACAGAGGAGAGGGGAAACTGGCAGCCAGTGTTCTCCCGACATGCAGACTTTGTTATTCTGAGACGCCATGTGCAATGGCTTTGTTGGACTGTCAGGGACTGGGCACCTACAGTATGTGTGGGACCACACCCTCCACATTTGAAAGGATAGAAGATGAGGCAATGGCTCGACTAAAAAAGCGCAAGTGGGAATAATGGGTAAACTTCAACACATAACACAGATGACATTTTATGTGCTTTCAATGAGAATCCGACAGTAGCTTGTTGATGGCATGCAAACGATACAAACTTGTGTTAATATTCGTATATGAACAGGTTTTTTATTGGTTGATATTTTTTCATAGTTCATATATAGTTCATATATAGTTCAGTTCCATGTTTGTGTGACATGTGGTGGTATATGTTGTGATATATTTAGGATGTGTATGTTTGAGTAAATCGTACGTCGATTGAAGGGCCTTTGCTGGCGAGACCACCATTTAGCATTAATGATGCATAATGATGTCAAATATCAAATCTATATTTTCTCAATCCAAACATTCAACACCATTTTAATTGCCTGCCTGTTCATCAAAACGCCTGATTCATTTCACATGCGAGGCAACCCGTCTCCAACCCCATGAAAGGGCTGTATAGATGTCCAATGTCCACCAGCGCGGGGCGCTTCGAGTAGCAATCCAAATATACAGAGGTATTCTCAAACAACCCGGGCCTGCCAACTACAACACTGCTATTTATTTATGTATTTATCTGGATTTCCTGTATACTTGTCGAGATGTTGGGAGCTGCAGGCCGTGCTATCTGAGGCTCATTTGACGAGCGGCGGCTCGCTCTGGCCCGTCCACTGGCGTGTTGCATTAAGGCTGGATTATTTTTCCTGGGCCGTGGGGCTCATAATGATGCTGCTGTCCTGGTCCCTGAGAAGCCTCTGTTCTCCCAGCCTCCTCCCTCCCCTTCTGCAGGATGCTGGATGCTGGCAGCTGCCCACTGGGTTTCTCACCTGGAAAGCTGCACTGGAGATGGAGAAGCATTAGGCAGTAGTGTGGCTGGCATTTATTAAGCGCGTGTGTGCGTGTGTGTGTGTGTGTGTGTATGTGGCGTGCGTGCCTGTACACGGCATGCGCTTTGACCCAGCATTGTAAGGTTCCGTAATATTCTTTCATGGAGAAGAGGCTGCAGTTGATTTAACAGAATTGGAAGTGAAAGGTTTAACTTTGGTTCGGTCTGTGTTTTGTTTGTTTATCCAAGTATTGAACGCAACTGATGTCTGGGTTGAGTGATAATTTTATTGATAAAGAATGTCTTTCTTCTCAGATAAGATGCTTTCAGTCACTTTATTTATTTAAGGCCATTTAAACCACCACAGAGCATCTCCAGACAGCTGTGGATCCCATGGGAAGGAATGAAACCGACTTGCTGGCTTGTAATTTTATGATTCAATTTTCAACTGTATCAAAATGTTTAACTTTAATCACTGCTATTGTCTATGCTTGTGCAAGCGACCCTTCTTCCTTTAAAGGGACTAGAAAAAAGCCCCCTGCGGGGGCCTGGCCCCCAGGGGCGCAAATGGGGGGGTGACAAGGTGTTTTGGTCACCTTCCAGGTTCAATTTCGTCCCCTCCATTCACTTCCAGAAGTCCCCCCCGTCCCCCCCAGTCAGGGACCCCCAAGCCAAACTTTTAGGGGTCTGAATTCTGAAAATCACGCACTAAACGCGAGCGATTATTTTTAAGCCCCCCCCATCTAAAATCCCCAAATGGTTTGGTCCAGACCGTCCTGTGCGGCAGTGCCTTTCTAGCCATAGAAGAATAGCTTTCAGTTGACTCAGTGATGACGTCATAATATGGCGACTTGTTATGGCTGTGTGTCCTTATTATAACTCTCTGGGTGTCTGTGACTAGAGTCTAGAGAAGAGCACTGACTGGTGCACTGGTTTCAATTAAATTACTTTCTGGATCTGGACAATGACATTTGACGCTTGTACGTTTATTGGAATTAAATGGATACCAACCTCACGACCTGGCTGTCCCAAGTTGCTACAGAACTAGAAGTTAGAACTATGTACATTTCGGAAGGACCAAGTTGACCACAACAAGCAACAATGGTAAGTTTCTGATGAAGTGTGTGTTTTCGTGTAAGCTTTGGTTGTGTTGGTTATTGCAGTACTAGTGATAACTTCATAAGTAAATAAATAATACATCATAAAACCGTTAATGCCCGTATCTGAATGAAAATGAGGGGGGAAAACCGCCCGAAAACCGATCTTTGCACGCAAAAAAAAACGAAATCGGTCGCGCGCGCAGGTCCCCTCCTATGCATTTACTGGATCTGCGCGCCTGCTGGCCCCTTTCCTATGTGAAAGTCCCCTGTACCCAGAGATGGATACAGTCCAGAGGGCAGCTAAGCAATACAAATTTAGGATAGCTTAACATTAACTATGCAGTTTTTTCCAAAATGCAAAATAGTGTAAATGGCAATCCATCCATCCATCCACATCCATCCATCCATCCATCCATCCACATCCATCCATCCATCCATCCATCCATCCATCCATCCATCCATCCATCTATCCATCCATCCACATCCATCCATCCATCCACATCCATCCATCCACATCCATCCACATCCATCCATCCATCCATCCATCCATCCACATCCATCCATCCATCCACATCCATCCACATCCATCCATCCATCCATCCATATCCATCCATCCATCCATCCACATCCATCCATCCATCCACATCCATCCATCCATCCATCCATCCATCCATGCATCCATCCATCCATCCACATCCATCCATCCATGCATACATCCATCCATCCATCCATCCACATCCATCCATCCACATCCATCCATCCATCCATCCATCCATCCATATCCATCCATCCATCCACATCCATCCATCCATCCATCCATCCATCCATCCATCCATCCACATCCATCCATCCATCCATCCATCCATCCATCCACATCCATTCATCCATCCATCCACATCCATCCATCCACATCCATCCATCCATCCATCCATGCATCCATCCATCCATCCATCCACATCCATCCACATCCATCCACATCCATCCATCCATCCATCCATATCCATCCATCCATCCATCCACATCCATCCATCCATCCACATCCATCCATCCATCCATCCATCCATCCATGCATCCATCCATCCATCCATCCACATCCATCCATCCATGCATACATCCATCCATCCATCCATCCACATCCATCCACATCCATCCATCCATCCATCCATCCATCCATCCATATCCATCCATCCATCCACATCCATCCATCCATCCATCCATCCATCCATCCATCCATCCACATCCATCCATCCATCCATCCATCCACATCCATTCATCCATCCATCCACATCCATCCATCCACATCCATCCATCCATCCATCCATGCATCCATCCATCCATCCATCCACATCCATCCATCCATCCATCCATCCATCCATCCACATCCATCCATCCATCCATCCATCCATCCATCCACATCCATTCATCCATCCACATCCATCCATCCATCCACATCCATCCATCCATCCATCCATGCATCCATCCATCCATCCATCCATCCACATCCATCCATCCATCCATCCATCCATCCACATCCATCCATCCATCCATCCATCCATCCATATCCATCCATCCATCCATCCACATCCATCCATCCATCCATCCACATCCATCCATCCACATCCATCCATCCACATCCATCCATCCACATCCATCCATCCATCCATCCATCCACATCCATCCATCCATCCATACTCTACTGTACCTTACTGTACCTTACTGTACCTTACTGTACTGTACTCTACTGTAATCTACTTTACCTTACTGTACTGTACTTTGCTGTACTCTACTGTACCTTGCTGTACTGTATCTTACTGTACTGTACTGTACTTTACCTTACTGTACTTTACTGTACTCTACTGTACCTAACTGCACTGTACTGTACATATTCTGTGTTCTATATCTATGAATTCTATGTGTTCTAGATCTATGAATTCTGTGTTCTAGATCTATGTTTTTGTGTACCTTGCTGTACTGTATCTTACTGTACTGTACTGTACTCTACTGTACCTTACTGTACACTACTGTATTGTACCTTACTGTACTGTACCTTACTGTACTTTACTGTACTCTACTGTACCTAACTGTACTGTACTGTACATATTCTGTGTTCTACATCTATGAATTCTATGTGTTCTAGAACTATGAATTCTGTGTTCTAGATCTATGTTTTTGATTCTTGTTCTAGATCCCTCTCTCTCTCTCTCTCTCTCTCTCTCTCTCTCTCTCTCTCTCTCTCTCTCTTGAACAACTGCTGAACGTGGAGTTGCAGATGCACACACGGAGAGACATACACACTACAGCATTCTGATTAGTTAGTGAGGATATTCCGCTTTAACAAAAGAAAAATTGTCATTTTATCGTCTACTCAGACTTTTGTGAACACCCTTGACAGTTTTTAATTTGCTTGATTCAATATTTAGATATTTTATATTAATTTCATCAGACACTCCCCATCCAGTGCCCATTCCTAACCTATTGTAACTTCAAACTCCATTTTAACCATGATAAATTCATCAAAAACACCTGTCTTTTTTCTGGTGACTCATACTACCCTCCTAAGGGTGCCCTCACACCAAAATACCTAGAGTGGAATCCGCCAATGCATTTCAATGAGAATGAAGCGTTTTTTTGCCAGTAGAGGATTTCTGCAAAAAACCGCTCCATTCTCATTGAAATGCATTGGCGGATTCCACTCTAGGTATTTTGGTGTGAGGGCGCCCTAATACGTGTTTTTTCGATAACTTTTTTCGTTTATTTTTAATAATTCTTTATTGTATTACATTTTTTCCATTTTCCCAAAAGGTTTTTAAAAATAAATGAAAAAAGTTATCGAAAAAACATAGCCAGCTCACATAGGGTAGTATGAGTCACCAGAAAAAGAGTTTGAAGTTACAAAGGGTTTGTATAGGAATGGGCCCTCGATGTGGAGTATCTGATGAAATGAATATCAAATATCTAAACATTGAATCAAGCAAATTAAAAACTGTCCAGACGAAAGCCTGAATAGACGATAAAATGACAACTTTTTAAAAAGTGGAATATCCCTTTAAGATGTCATTGACTCACAGATGGAACCTCTGAAATCCCAATGTATCTGGAAAATGTTTTCAGAGAATACTTTAGCATTTCTTCCCCCCCCCCCATGAAATAAAACATGTTTGGAAAAATGACCTACATTTCAGAAGGGTCCTTTCAAGCTTACACAATGTGTGCTATTGTTTCACAAAGCGTTGTGTTGGTTAGGGCTGTCACGATTATGACATTTTACATGACTATTAATTTTCTCTCAAATAATTGCGATTAACGATTTAATTGTGTTTTTGTCGTTGATAATTACATTTCTGTTTGGCTTTTAGGCTTTGAAGTTACACATGGTAGATATGACACATAAGCTAAATATACAAAGAAATTACTGACATATTTGACAACTTTATACTTAAAAAAGAACATTGATAGTGGAAATAGCTCACAACGTTGTGAGCTTGTAGATCTGATATTTCCACTATTTTTGACATGGAAACGATTATGACGATTATGAAAAATAATCACAATTATGTATAATAATCACGATTAGACGATTATGTAATAATTGTCAGTGGTGGAAAAAGTACTCTTTTACTCAAGTGAAAGTATCAATACTGCAAAGTAGAAGTACTCTGTTACAAGTAAAAGTCGGGATTTCAAAATGTACAAAAGTATTGGTATTAAAATGTACTTAAAGTACAAAAGTATA
Source organism: Nannobrachium achirus (assembly GCF_963921795.1). Classification (NCBI taxonomy): domain Eukaryota; kingdom Metazoa; phylum Chordata; class Actinopteri; order Myctophiformes; family Myctophidae; genus Nannobrachium; species Nannobrachium achirus. The sequence continues at coordinate 23,969,946 of NC_137820.1, forward strand.
AAGCACTCATTGTGCAGAATGTTCTATTTCAAGTTTTCAAATGTATTAGCATCGTGACGCATAATCCGAGATCTACAAAGTAACTAGTAACTAAAAAGTTCAAATAAATGTAATGCAGTATTTGGATCCGAGATTTGGTGGAGTAAAAGTACTGTAAAAATACTGTACTTTTGAAATACTCCAGTAAAGAAGAAGTACCTCAAAATTGTACTTAAGTACAGTACTTGAGTAAATGCACTTAGTCACTTTACACTACTGGTGTAGGTTTTGTGTAGGTCGCGTTCCTGTGATGTGTGCTGAGCAGTACTGGGGACATTGAAGTAGAAATAGTTTCTATGCTGTGCAAATTAAGCTTTTTTTGGCCGTTGTATGGGTGACGCCATCATTGTAGAAATCAACGTTCATTGGTAGAAATGGTACCATCTCGAATGCTATTGGCTTCCAACAGTCATGTGCAACCGCAGGGATACATGGGACATTGTCTTGCGCTTGCCGAAAATAAAGCACACATAGAAGAATCATCACAAGCCTTTGATCACAAGCTCCTCTTACAGCATACCTTGCTATAACATCAAATATAACATAGATTGGACCATATTTTCACAAAACGCATATCATGGTGATTGAAACGAGGCTTTAAACTAGCGCCAGGAATCAAGTATTTATGACAATGTTTATTAAGGTAAGAAAATGAAATGTAAAAGGGAAATGGGTGGAATCCTATGGAGAACAGGTTGCTTCTGGTGCCAGAACAGCGCAACTAGCGGCCAATCATAGGAACTTTCAGTTCCGTGTTGCTTCATTTTAAATCGGGACAACTACACCCCTGGAAGCATGGCAGTGTGTGTGTGTGTGTGTGTGTGCGTGCATGCGTGCGTGCGTGTGTGTGCACGTGTATGTGTATGTGTGCCTGCCCTGCACACGGCTGTACGCATCACGTGTGTGTGTGTGTGTGTGTGTGTGTGTGTGTGTGTGTGTGTGTGTGTGTGTGTGTGTGCGCGCGCATCTTTAAGTGTGTGTGTGGGGGGGCCTTTTGGGGTGTAATTATCAAGAGGAAATGGCAAGATTTCAGTGATTACTTGCAGGAGTGCAGGATAATTAGATATTACTGTGTGTACAGTACAAATTTCTGCGTCTCAGGTGTATGAGAATGTTTGCGTTAATCTTTTGACTGATGTATAACTTCAATTCGATTTGATTTTTATTATTCATTAAAACATTTAAAAAATAACAAAATATGAAGAATCAATTAGAAGTTTAAAAATCTGTCAGAATAAAGTAAAAATAGCAAAAGTAAGAATACAAATAATATATGTCAACAATGCCGTTCAGATAGGTCATATACCTATTTTTGGAATAGTAATGCAAAATAAAAAATCTTTACAACCGTATAGAGTTGGAGGCTATAATCCTTTAGTCTATATTATATACTGACTTGGGTCAGACCCCATTGCTCTGTCGTCCATAAATGAACGTGTCTCACATAAACGTGATGGATATTTTCCATTTAGATTTGACCAGCAATTCCTGCTGGTTACAATTGCTGTTCTCATTTGTCATACAGTGACATACAGAAGGCCTGCTCTGTATTACTAGTTATAAATGTGTCTCTGAGGCTCAGATTTCTCTCTCTGACCTTGTTCTTCATTTTGAGATGCCACATCGGTGTGGATCTGTGCTGGGTCATGGAGGGCTCATCCCTCAGTCTCAATATGAATCATAATTTGATTGATGCTACTGCTGCAAAACCGCAACGTTTCTGCATATATTAGAAGTGGAATGGTCGACACATGCAGGTCAGATTCTTTTTGTTTGTTTTTTATTAGTTTTGGGGCTTTTATGCCTTTATTGGATAGGACAGTAGACTGACAGGAAATGGGGGAGAGATGGAGAAATGGTGGAGAGATGGGGAGCGACACGCGGGAAAGGTCGTCCGGATCGGGAATCGATAATCATCATAATAATAAACATTATAGGCTATTGTCGGCTATTTTCCACAGTAACGAGTGTAGCCTACTAAAGCAGTCATTAAACTCTCAGTAGCCCAACTGTTACAGATGCAACCGGCCAGGGGTGCGTTCCAGAGTATCGAAGCGATGTATCGTTCGTTTTTACGTGAACCGATACCCGATAGTATCGACGTCATGCAATCGATACCATTAAAAGTATCGCAGACGATACCCATCCCTAGCGGGCCCCCATCTTTTCATCTTCTTAAAAACGAGAGACTGTTTTGCTTTTCCGTTTCATTTGATGAACTCACATACAAAATAATCTTTATTTATATTATTGTATATATATATATATTGTTATTTAAAATTCCACAGCCAGGTGTATTCCTGCTGCAGGAAGAATCTGAGCCTCATCATAGATGAATCCGCGTATCCTACCGCAGGTCCAAAATAGACAGCAGAATGGCATGCATAATAGAGCAGTGTGTGGTTCCAAAGAGCCCCCCACCCCACCACCCGTTTCATAACATTCTAATTTTTGCTGAGAATCTTTCCCAACCAGTAGTTGCTTTCAGGTGTATAAGCAAGCCCGAATATGAAATTCTAAATAAACATTTTGACACAACTGTGATTCTATTGCGGCCTACATTGCTCTAGGGACGGTAGGTATGAGGAAGGTAAACAGAGTTATTTTGCTGCATGGAAAGAGACTTTTGGGTCAGCCCACATATCCCCTGGATATATATGTGTGCTCATGGTTGAGTATAAAGTGCCCATGCCCAAATTAATCTAATTTCAATATCCTTAAATCTCGCCTCCCTCACTCTGTGCTCCTCTCTTCCTATTTCTTGCTTTTAGAACAGCTCGGTCCATTTCACTCGGTCAACAGGATTTCCATAATGGCACTTACCACCATAATACCTCTAGCAAAAATAGAAACATTTGACGTAGTCCCATATACTGTACTGTAATGTTGGACAATAATAGTCATATAATTATCATACCTTAATATGATAATAATAGCTCAACTTACAAATCCCAGGTGGTCCAATTGTGGTGGTCCATACACATTTTTGAGCGGCGCTCCTATACGTGGCCGTGTGTGTGGGTCTGTCTGTCTGTCTGTCTGCGTGCGTGTCTGTCTGTCTGTCTGTCTGTAGCCTGCAGTAACCTTTTCTGACCACACATGTTAAGGGAGGGGCGCTGTTGTTCAGGCCAGGCCAGACCAGGCACACACACACACACACACACACACACACACACACACACACACACACACACACACACACAGGGGGGAGGGGGGGGGGGGGGGGAACCACCGCTCAGTTCACACAGGTGTGATTTTTAGTACCCTGTAGTTTTGGGTTTTTGGTACCCGAGTTCTTTTTTAATTCTTAGTTGTATCTCTTTTTTTCTGTAACTGGTTTGTGTGTCATACTGCGGTACTGCAATCACAATTGATCTCGATTTCCCTCCATGTATATAACTAGGGCATTCACAAATAGTGATTTTTAGTATTCTAATTATCCAACCTCAAAGTATTCGAATAGTCAAATATTTGACAGGACTGGCCAAATTGTCAAATATTAACACATATGGTGCCAACCCCGAGTTTCCCGAGTTTGTATTGGTACTAGTGCTGTGCCAACCCCGAGTTTCCCGAGTTTGGGCCGTTTTTGAAAATTTTTTTTTTTTTTTTTTTTTTTTTTTTCAATTTTTTTTTTCAAAAATGTTTTTTGGACCTCCAGAAATGTATTAGGCATGATCGCGATCGCGAAATTGCATGTTTAACCCCCATACCAACCCATTCTTTCAAACATGCAGCCATGTTTGTTTACATCTGAAGAAAACATAATGGCTGATAAATCATGAATGCCTGAACGGATTTCCAAGCGGATTTTTTTGTTTGAAAGCTGTGAACAGCATCTACACACGTGGTGCATCATCTAGGCATGGGCGTGCACTTTTTACACACTTGCACAATTACATGGAAGTCTATGGTAACCATGGCAACGCGAGACATTGAAGAGAAAAAATCATAGCAACATAAGTGTTAAGTAAGCAAGAGGCGAACATTGTGAAAATAGCCGATCTACATAAGCATGTAGATCTGCTATTTTCACAATATTTATCTGCGGAACTGAGTCACATTAAATGTAATACCTACAATTCCAAGTGCTTGTCAGGGTGGGGATCCCCAGTTCAAATATGTTTATTTTGGGGGTCACAGCCTAATATATATATATATTTTTAAGAGAAAACTATAAAAATTTAAATAAGCGAATATTCGACTTCGGTGAACAACGTCGAATAGTGACTTTGATATTCGAATATTCGAATATTTGGTGAATGCCCTAGTATATACAGTATCATTTGAAAATGCAATAGGTCTGGTTCAACAACATAAGGTCCAGTAAGCTTTGCTTGTCATGATTGACAAAATTGACTATTCATCCCTGCCTTAAGTTGCAAATCCTCTTGTGCATATTGGCTGCTGTATCTTTTGATTACTTTGAGATAAGTGAACTTGATATTTTGCCAGATATCTTATTAATGTGGAAGTATGTGCAAATTATCCGTCCCTTTCTTGTTTTTGTCCTGGGGGTATCTTGGCCAGGTGAACTGCCGGTGAGATACTGTACCGTATCCCAGATGATTATAAAGATATTTATCTTATCAGAACGTTTTAACGATGTCCCCTCAGGTGTGGAGCTGAATGTTTTGATACTCAATATCATAACGGCTATAAGAAAGAATAAATCTTGTTATGCAGCGTGAACGGAAACACGAATTAAGCACTGATTAATCCCATTACATCACCTGTTTGAGCAGTCTGACAGTTCTGTAGTTAACGGAATATTTATGAAGATATATTCAATACACGTTTTCTGCATTAACTGTCCTCTTGCTTTGTCTGAATGGACTTTTTCCCCAGACATCTGTGTATGCAAAAGACCTGTGCCTATCCCCTGTCTCCACAATATGCTTAATTTTGTATGCACTGCACATGCAATTCTCAACAGTAGCTTGTTTGTGTTGTCGAATAATCCCCAATCATCAACCCAAACCGTGGCAAAGTCTCTCATTATACCAGGGAGCGTGCCAGCTTGGCACCAGGTGAACCCTGTTTGTTTACTTTAAACTGAACTTGGTTGAAACAGTACAGGGCGAGCCTTTGCTTCACCATAGGCAAGATGCGTGCACACACACACACACACACACACACACACACACACACACACACACACACACACACACACACACACACACACACACATGCAGGAAAATGGAGAAATGAGCACACAAGACAACGCACACGCACGCAGCGTTGCAGGCCAGCTCCCATGCTGGAGAAGCATGCTAAATGCATGTAAAGAAAACAAACGCAGCAGGGCACATGGGCCGACTCTCGGTCACACCCACACATGCGCTGCATGCATCATTTGAATATAATAGTAGGGCATTGTGGTCGAGATGAATAATGGACAGGGGGATTGTTAGCTGACTAAAGACTGTCGAGCCCCGTTGACTGAGAGAGAGAGCCATCTTTCTTTCATTAGGCAGTACCTGACTGGGACCCTGAGGGCATTCATTACGCACACAGAGAGAGGGCCCTGTGTGGGGCCTACAGTAGGCACAGCACATGGCATTGAGTAAGACAGGGGGCTGCAGCTCCTCGTCACGGGGGCTTTTCCTCCTCAGAGGAGCTGACTTTTCAACACTGCTCTTCACACAGCCCAGAGGGGGAGTCCTAAGACAGAGCAGCTCACTGAGCAAAGGAGCCATTAATTCATTGATAAAAATTCACTTTCTTGCAAAAATGGTAATTTTCACTGAAGCCTCAATTATAAACAGGGTTCCCACGGTCATGGGATTCCTTCCCATGGAAATGGGAATTCCTGGAAATATTTTGAAATTAGACAAATATTTTTCCAGTACTGGAAAAGATTTGGAATTGATCAAGGGTCCTGGAAGGTCCTGGAAAAAATAGCTATGCATTGTCTTTGGTTATTGATTTTGTTAATAACTCTGAAATGACAAATTAAACATTGGCCAAATTGTCAAATATTAGAGGCAGAAATTGTGAAAATAGCAGATCTACATGCTCACAACGCCTCGCAACGCGAGGCGTTGTGAGCATGTAGATCGGCTATTTTCACAATAGAACCGTGTTATACAAAATTCCTCAACTCTTAGTGCTCGTCAGGGTCCCGGTGTCCCCAGTTCAAATATGATTATTTCGGGGGTCATGGCCTGAAAATGTTGAGAACCACTGGCATACACTACCTGTCTTTGGGCATTGCGCATAGGCGACTTGTTATAGAGTTGAATTATTGTTATATAGTCCTGGAAATTGGGTTAAATATTCTGGAAAAGTTTTGGAAAAGTTTTGAAAATTAATTGGTAAAAATGTGTGGGAACCCCGATTCTCGACAACTCGTGTCTCGCTTGACGGTGTCTTTTCTTCTACAAAAATGGGCACGCTCATGCATGAACACGCAAGCACGTACATACACACATACGCACACAACTGATTGAATTGAATGACACACTTCACGGCGCTCTATTCCCACCGCTCGGTGGGAGGAGCTGTCCGTTACAGTGACGGACGGGCCTTCTCTAAATATTATTTCATAACAGACCTGAAAGGTTAGAGAGAGAAAGAGAGACAGACGCATGCTGTCAGGGAGTGATGGATGAGCCCCTTTGAAAAGTCCGTCAGGGAAGGAAATGTACAGACCAGGCTGCCCTGGAGACGGCATGATAGGCCAGGACAATCCTGTAACAGCCCCACCCCTACCCCATCTCTCTCATTCGCTCTCTCGCTCTCTCTCACACTCACATCCAAAGCGTTCAGACAGGAAAAAGTGCAATAATTAAAATCCCTGGCAGTTTTGTAGTTTGGCTCTTGATCTGCTGTTTCTGATGACAGGAGATATGACAGTTGACGTGGCCAGAGAGGGCATTGAGCTGCGGGGGGTGGGGGGCTGGTGGCCGGCAGTCGTAGTCAGCAACAGCTCCAGAGAATTGTGACTGGGGGAGCTATGGGGGTTTGGCTTTTTTAGAGCGGGGGCTAATGAATTTTGGCAACAAACAATAATGATAATATACTAATACGACAAACGTCTTTCTCTGCCTTAGAGTATTTATAAGTGAACAGACCAGATCATTGGCAAATGCCAGCTCCAAATCTGTGGACTGTAGGTGATCAAATAGGGTTTTTATGAGTCTGAAGATGCTTTCCAGCATAGTGACATGCAGAACAAACTGTCCATATAGTATGGTTTACATAGAAGTTGTCGTTCACACATTCATATCTATTTAATTTATGAATTCCATAAATATTTTTCACAATTGGGTTTGTGGGGAGGGGGGCTTAGGGGGAACAGCCGTCCCTGGTCATAGTGGGGCTACACAGTACAGATGGAGAGGAGAAAAATCGGCTTCATAAGATAGTCACACAATCCCCCATACACAGTACACACACAGAGACACACACAGCTTATTTGTACATTCTTCATATTAATCCCTAGGCACTTTCTCCTTGCAGTGAAGTAATATCCACATTTTTAGACAGTGTTTTCCGTCCAGCGCATTAAGCCTAAAGCAAGAAGTAAACACTGTATTTCCCGCAGATGTGGATAGACTGTGTGTAGCACGATGTCGTCATCCGCAACCTGTGATGCCATCTCTCACCACCCTGATACCATCACAAAAACGTCTTGTGTTTGTTTGTGTTTGTGCGTTGATTAAGATCTCTGGTCTGCATTGCGTATGTCGTAAACATAGCACTACATTTACGAGATTAAAAGAGGGCAGAATATGAAGTCTTGTTTTTATTTTATTGGGGGACACACATTAAATACATATTTTCCCATAAACAGAGCCTGTCCTAATGCCTGATTTAGACTTGGATGTGCATAATGTTGTGAAAATAAAAGATCTACAGCAGGGGTCTTCAACGTTTTCAGGGCAAGGACCCCTTAGTTGAGAGAGAGATGAAGCAGGGACCCCCCACAACCTTTCCTAGATTCCATATACTGAAGTTTCATCGTTTGACAGCACAGTCATCAGTGTATTTTGGATTCATGTCAATTTGTGTTTTCAGATATTTAACCACTTGAGCCATCATTACCTAATAAACCTTTTACTCTGTACTTAGTCTGCTCTTTTTCCCCTCTTCACCAAAGCTCTTTGCCGAAAATAGCCGATCTACAAACTTGTAGATCTTGTAGAGCTTGTAGATCTGCTATTTTTGGCAAAGTTCTCAGAATATGGACGCTAGGGTTCAAGTGGTTAATATAAAAAAAAAATTCTATCACACAAAGATTTGGAGGACCCCCTGTAGTAACTCTGAGGACCCCCTAGGGGTCCCGGACCCCCTGTTGAAGACCCCTGATCTACAGTACAGGCTCGCAAGCATTGCACTGCAACGTGGTCTGGGCTTCTACTATAGATCTGCTAGTTTCGATGCGTGCAGCCGAGTATAAATCCAGCTTATGGGCCAGTGGTTGGTTTCATATCGGACTTTCCAGTAGAGGCAGACATGGTGAGAGTCCAATAGAATAGGAGGCCATAGAGACTTAAGAGGCAGCGTTTAGTCGCTGTAAATGGCTGATCTAATTAAAGCTCTTTAACTTGGGCCTTCGTGTGACGCCAGACCTGAGGCTTGTAATGGAGAATGAGTCAGAGCTGGAGAGAAAAGAGATGAAGAGGAGGAAAGAGGAAGAATGAGAGAGAGAGAGAGAGCATGAGAGAGATGGAGAGATTGGGGGGCTTTTTGTCGACACCACATGTAATTACAGAATTACAGCATTAAGCATAGTTCAAACATATAGTTCTGCTTTTTATTTATCCATAATGTCATTTGCTCATGTACATTTTGACAAAATAAAGAGACAGGGTTTGGTGATAGGGCAGGGGTCTTCAACAGGGGGTCCGGGACCCCTAGGGGGTCCTCAGAGTTACTACAGGGGGTCCTCCAAATCTTCGAATGCTTTTTATATTAACAACTTGAACCCTATTGTCCATATCCTGAGAACTGTAGCCAAAAATAGCAGATCTACAAGCTCACAATGCCTCGCGCTGCGAGGCGTTGTGAGCTTGTAGATCGGCTATTTCCGGCAAAGAGGTTTGTTGTAGTGGGGGAAAAGAGCAGACTAAGTACAGAGTGAAAGATCAAGTTTATTAAGTATTGACGGTTCAAGTGGTTAAATATCTGAAAACACAAATTGACATGAATCCAAAATATACTGACGATTGTGCCGTCAAACGATGAAACTATATGGAATCTATGAAAGGTTGTGGGGGTCCCTGACCCTGCTTCATCTCTCTCTCAACTAAGGGGTCCTTGGCCTGAAAACGTTGAAGACCCCTGTGATAGGGGATTTTGACTCGACACTAACACAATGACAGACATGCTAACCAAATCCCATCCAGATCATCTCTGCTTTTTATTTATTCATTCATATCCCGTAGATTTAGGTCTGGGACTCAATTTGCACAAGTTAATTGGGATAAATGTAGCGCTGATTGCAAACAAAGCAGAAGGGTAGTGCGGGCTAATGAAGACGATCTGTCCTCATTTCAGAAGGCTGGTGCGGGCTAATGAAGATGATCTGTGCTCATTTCAGGCAGATGAGATGATTTATGTGCCTCGAGGAAAGTTCAGAATTCAGCAAAACTCCGTCAGTGTTATTAAACACTGACATCAGTGTGGTAAAACCATAACTCACTGGGTTTGAAAACATCTCGCTGGAGCTGCGTGTGCTTTTCTAGTGGTCATTAAAGTGGGACAAATAGCAGAGACACGCTGCCCACACACTGAATAGGAAAAGCCCCAGTACCAAAGGTCTATAGCGGAGACTGTTTATTTTCATTTTTATAAATCAATTCCACATTGGAAATTCTGCTGCACAACTGCGGCGTCCAAGCTAGAGTATAGTATATGCATGGCGAACTGTAAAGCCTTGCAAATATTCCTACTATACCAGGGGTCTTCAACGTTTTCAGGCCAAGGACCCCTTAGTTGAGAGAGAGAGATGAAGCAGGGACCCCCACAACCTTTTCATATATTCCATATAGTTTCATCGTTTGACAGCACAATCATCAGTGTATTTTGGATTCATGTCAATTTGTGTTTTCAGATATTTAACCGTCAATACTTACTAATGTAGGCTACTGTCAATACTTAATAAAGTTGACCTTTCATTCTGTACTTAGTCTGCTCTTTTTTCCCTCTACACCAAAGCTCTTTTCTGCGAGGCGTTTTGAGCTTGTAGATCTGCTATTTTTGGCTAAAGTTCTCAGAATACACTCTAAGAAAGGATTCTGTGACCGAGTAAATAGCACTATTAGAAAAAGTTATATTTACTCAATAAAATCACTGAATATCATGTATGTGATTGTTTGAGTAGGTCACACCAAACAAAATGAGTAAAAATCCAACTGTTCTTTTTGAGTTAGATGTACATATATTATTTGAGTTAATTTCATGAGAATAAATTAGTATTTGACCAACTGATTGTATTCATGAATTATACTCAATTTGTTTTGGTAATTTTCCTTCATAATATTTGAGTATGGAGTACTTATATGGATCAATTTAAAAATACCCTTAATTATTATTCATTCCAACTTAATAATCTTTCATCTCTCACAACAACTTAAACAATTGAGTAGATTATGACTAAGATTCAAAATTGTACACAAGGGTTCATGGGAAAAAAAGGGTTCATGGGAAAATTCTACTGGAACATTCTGTCAACAAACAGCAGCAGCACACATCTTCTTCAACAAGAAACCTGGAGAGTGTTTGCAAATATTGGTAAGTAGATTTACTGTATCTTTGTGCATATAGGCTACACAAATGTATTGGGTATAACTTATGTTATTTACAAAGGTTTGCAGCTAGTTAAGGTTACAGTGAGAGGAATGTGCAAGCCCTCTAGTCATTGTGACTTTTTGCATTTATTACAAGCTATGCACAGCTGCATACAATGGTGTGTACAATGAAGATAAAATGCACAGGTATAGGCCTACATTATTATCTACATGTCTTCTTTTTTACTCTCTTCCCCTCATCTCTGTCTTCCAGGTTAGTGCAAAGTTCAGGATGATCACCACACTGAATCTTGAGCCAAAATGTATGGCAATGTTGGACTTCTATACCCCCAAACTACTGTCCATGTTCCAGTCCAAGAAGGGCAGTTTGGGCACAAATGAGTATTGTACTTCAGGTATGAAACTTTCATTTACTCTAACTGCTTTAATTATATTTCACCTGGCTAATGACAATAATTACTATATTAATTTATGCTAAACTCATCTTTATCCCCTGCAACTCTCTCTCTCCTGATTATTCATTTCTAAATGTATGTCTTAATAGCTACTAAGGCAGAGAGGAATCCCCAATCAACGAACACGAGAGGTCATCATCCGATGTCTCATCGACCATCTGGAAGAAGATAGTGTCAAGATCAAGGACTTTCAAGTTAGTAAAATAAATGTTTTGACGTTTTAATGTCATCGTGGATGAGACCATCACATGCAAAGGAACAGCATAGTGATGTCCAGAGAATGAGGTTGTGACATTGGCTGAATGGCTGTTGCATCCGTTGCATGTCTGGTCCAACTGATTAAAGATTATGCCCAGGGCTGCATGTGTGGAGACAGCTAGGATTGCTCAATGTGTGTTTGTGTGTCTTGTAACATTTAGCCTGAAAGTGAGCTCTAAACAATTATCTTCACAATGTGTGCAGGAAGGAAGCTGCTGGTGCACCTGTCAGAGTAGAAGAGAAGTTGACAGAGGAGGTGATGATGAAGATGAAGATCTACCTGCTGCAGAACCAAGAGAACTCAATGAATGAACCTACTGATGTAGGTATTGTGATTAAGGGCATCACTGCCCTCAACAATCTTGGGGGTCTGCTGCTATCTGTTGGGACTGTTCTATGCCTTTAATCTGAGATACCCCAAGAACCTCAGATATGGTCTTGAGATGTTCCAAAAAGTACTAGTTGAGTTGGATCCTGGACACCTTTCAGCCAAAGTTCAGAGACTGAAAAAATGTCTGCTTGCCGACTACTGTTCAGCAAGATGCTCTCAGAAAGTGGGTATAACCTACTGAAAGTGGATTTATTGTCAAAACAGCATTTTTGCAATGGTATTTGTTGCTGATAGTAATTAGTTAATGTAAAGTGTTTTGTTTCTGGTGCATTCGAGTCATAATGCAAACAGGTCAGTTTAGCATATAGACATTACACGTGTGCATAGTCAATATGTTTAAATGTTGAGCTACTGTAAATGCTTATTTATTATTTCATATTCCAAGTTGTGATTTTCTTTCATGCCAAATGGCCTCTGACTGTCTTTAATGTATTTTGTGGTTATGACTTACTGTTCATTTGATGGGCTCATTGTTCTTATGGTGCATAATGTTTGACAGACTGCTTACTTACAGTATGCACAGTTCAATTAGAGGTACTTATATACAGTATTGTGAACACACACTGCTCTTTAGTAAACAGAATTTTAAAAGTGTCAGGGATACCCCTTTCCTGATCATTATCTTTAAACATATTGTTTTTGCAGGCATTGTTGCATGTCATTTACATATACTAAAGTATGTTGAATGTTCATACTTGATGTGGTGTTACACTGGTCACAATTAGTTGATTAAAAACATAATTATCTGCATAATTATTTCATGTGTATTCATTTGACATCATGTACTCCTGGAGTAAAAGGTAAAGTAAATGAAAGGGGTAAATGGTACTATATGAATTAAATCAATAAAAGTAAATGAATAAAGTAAATGTGACATATTTGTTTTGTTAAATCATACTCTAATATTCAATTAGATCTACTTAATATTTCAATGTATTTACTTGTAGTCTTTTGTGGCATTGACTGAATAATTTAATTATATCTACTCAATTTCTTTAGGTCATTGTACTCAATTTTAGTTGTTAATAAGTACGTAAAAGTTTTGGTTACTTTTACTCAAATTAATTGAGTATCATCTACCTGATTTCATAACAGTAATATTTACTCAATATTTTTTAGTGTAAAAATGTTTCACCAATAAAATTGAGTAGAGCCTAGTTTTTGTTTTTAGAGTGTATGGACGCTAGGGTTCAAATGGTTATTATAAAAAAAGAGAAAAAAGTTTCTATCACTCAAAGATTTGGAGGACCCCCTGTAGTAACTCTGGGGACCCCTAGGGGGTCCCGGACCCCTTGTTGAAGACCCCTGTACTATACAGTTCCTGGTCTGTGGAGGCACAATTCACATTATCTGTATGCATTTATGATGTACCTTGTACTGTACCCTGTTTTTTGGCAAGGACGTGTGTTAGACTGTGTTTGTAGTTAGGCCTGTGTCTGTGTATTCGATTTTAAGAGCAGGCTGATGCCTTGAAACGAATGCAGGCAGATCTGAGTTAGTACAGCAATAACTCAAGGCCATTCTCACTTGGCTCAAGTATTTCAACACCCCAACATGAAACTCTCTTCACCTCAGGGTGTGGGCAACACACCAGGCAGGAATCACAGCGTTGTGAAGGGCGAGTCGTCAAAAACCTATGCGTAAATTACCATATGAATAATTCAATTTCTCGCCATGGCCATTTATCAGTTTTACAGCCATGTAAAACTTAGTTTTATTTTAACGCGAAGTGATGTTGTGCATCGCTGGGGTCATTATGACCCAATGCTATCCCAGAGCCTGGACATGGTTTCACGTCTCCCCAGAGATTGGGAGGGGGGGGTGCTGTTGAGAGCTTTGGCCCCCGGAGCCGTTTTGCGGGCTCGCGTAATAAAAATGGCCCTGTTAGACAGAATGGAGCATAAACAACAGCCAGGCTTGAACTGGCGTAGATATCAGCAGACAGACCTCAAATCCCACTGCTGGCCGAGTCAGGGGAAGAGAGGGCAAGGGGGGAAGGGGGGTTGGATGGCTGGGGGTTCTGGGATGCTGTGGTGTCTGTACTCTGTGCGCCATGCCAGTTGTAGTCCAGACCGCTGTCTGTCACTATCCCCGTGCCCAGAACAGCTATGGCAGATTGCTCATCTCTCTGTATTAACAATCCCTACCACAGGGAAGTGATTTGCGGAGAGACATGGCGAGGAAGGGAGCGGGTAAAGGAGGGGGAGAGTGGTGAATCCCACAGCTGATTGCTACCACATTGATGATGGTTAGGATGATATTACCTAAGAGACCATGAGTCTCCTGGGCATTCTGGTCAACAGACAGGCCCTGTGGCATTTAGCCCTCTGGCACCCAGGGCCTGTTCCTCGCAGCATCCCTCAAGAGCATCTCTTCACCCTCCCCCTGTCATCCCGTCGAAGGGGGTCCCATAGATCTATGTGTCCCTGCCAAGGCCATGGAATGCTCCCGTGGAGATGGTCTATTATTGATCCGCAATTGTTCTGTCAAAATGTTGCTCAAAATGTTTCCAGTGGTTGATATTGAAGAAGTGTAACTAATATTCCTTGGATGAATCCACAGAGCCTCCATTGTTACAGTGTGTATATACAGTATGATAGATCTACACTCTAAATCAGTTGTTGTTCTGTTTTCCGATTCCTCCGTTAACCCCCAACCACTCCCCCGGCTCTCTGCTCCACTTTTCCATCCCCCCATCTCCCCCTCATCAGATCAGCTGCTTGCAATCGAGCCAAATAATTTTCCAGCCACTCCGAAAACCCACTCTCATAATTTCTTTATTTTGCACTATTTTTTGAAGATCATCGATATCATACTCCCATACGCCACAGTTTTATTCAAAGACATTGTCAAATTGAGCGTGTGTGAGTCAAAAGTACCATAAACCCAACAGCACTGTATGCATTTCACAGAAACGGTCATTAGCAAAGTACAAACATCAATTTCTTTTTTACATTGTTGATGGTTTAGAGTCCCTACTGTATATCCTCAGGGTTAATTTAACTTAACAAAACCAGTCAAGCCCTGTATATATACTGTATGTATACTTAGTTGTCATGGTGTCAATGCAAAAATAGCTGATCTAAGCTCACAACGTGTCGCGATGTGACGCTCCTTTAAATTCTTGAAACCTTCGGCTATAACGATGATATAATGATGTCCAAAATAGAGACGGCAGGTTGAAAGTGGTTTAACAATGTGAAAATTGACGGGTCCATTTGGGTCCAGTTTTACACTGTCAATTAAGTTATATTACCACTGAGAATTTTACTGTGTAACTTTCATATCCATAATAGTATTACTCATTCACTCCTGGCCCCTGGGCTTTTTTTTTAAGGGTGAAATTCGAATCAACTTTCTCTCGCGCTCGTCCCCCACCAACCAACGCCTACTCCCGACTGTCAACAAAACAGCAATAAGTCAAGTCTTTCACCATGGGAAGAAAGCAGGGACGTGCTGGGCCCCTGATTCAGCCCGGGGAAAAGCGTTGGAGAGGCCCTCATTGCGCGCTATAGAGAGAGAGATCTCTCTATAGCGCTGCTGCTACTCAAAGATTTGCGATTTCAGATCTTGACAAGTGACAACCCATTGGGCCAATTACATGAGTTATATTTCGTGATTGTCGGGTGGAAACCTTGTATGTCCAAAACCGTTTGTTTTGTATTTATCATTTTAAAAATTATTTAAACTAGCACATCTACAAGCACACAACGCCTCGCACCGCGAGGCGTTGTGTGCTTGTAGATCTGCTGTTTTCACTACTTTTGTGCATACAGTTTAATTTTTACTTTTGTGCAAACAGTTTAATTTTTTCCTAATGGCCCGGCCTGGACCGGCCGAGAATGAACCGGCCGTTCGGTAGTTGTCCCGCTTTTCCCAATGGCCAGCACGTCCCAGGAAGAAAGATGAGGGCTCTGCCTGTAACGAAGGCCTCTCTGGGACTAGAAAGCGACCTGCCACTCAGAGGTGTGGGACTTGCGTACAGATACATTCCATGCTCCATTTTGACATTTATGAGCAGGTTTACTGCAGCGGAAAATCACAACAATCAAGGAACATTGTTAGCACCCAATTAGCACTGTAAAAGCACTTTGGACCCGCTTTCCTTTCAGTCCTCCTAAACTTTTCCCTCATGAAAAAGAAAAAGAAAAAGAGGAAAGGCTTTTCCCTGCCACTCTTTAACATTAACTTTAAAGGGGGCCGCGAGGGTATAAGAATGATTTCACCATATGTATCAGCTGCACTGCCAAGTCTGCCGTCGTTCATCAGGCTGAGTGACACTATCCTACAGTATGTCCCTTAACCACTTAAAACGTAATCACTGCGAATATATCGGTGTCGTAGATCGGCTATTTTGGCTGAATGTCCGCCTATTTACAGTATGGCATGCCCAGTGCAGGGACGCTCAGTTTCACGTGGTTAATATATATTTGTGGGAATATTTGTTTCTCTGTGGAGGAAATGCTTTTCGTAATGGATGCAGCATCTGTCCCAAATGGGGGAAAAGTCATTCTCTGTTGGCAAAAGCTGCCTCTTCTTCCTTTTTTTTTTCACAGACGGAAATGAAAACATTGGCCAATAAATATGTGCCACTATTGAAGAACAAGATGGGGATTTCTGACATGAGAACCATGCAGGCTGCCAGGTCTCTCTCTTCCTTCAACTCTTCCATCTCACTTTGGTGACTCCTCCAGGGATATTTTTAAAACAATGGTGGTGACACGTGTTGTGAAGAGGTGGTGAGATCAGTGAATAATTTATGCTAATACGACCCCGCAAAAAACCTGATGTAATAGGGGTTCTGTACTGATTGAAGAGCAACATCTGTACCTTAATCTGAAGATCTACCATAAATCCAGCCGCAACGTCTGACGGATGTTTCTTTGATATACCAGCTAGAACCCTGTTCTTCAGTGTGTTTCTGTGGTTGCACGAATAGGAGTAGATGGAGGGGTAATGTAGAGCTGCTCTTAATGTTTCTGGGACGGAGTCCAGATCACACTGAGAAGCTGCGGCACTAAAGCAGGCGCTACAGTGGATGTTCCATATTACCGAGGAGGCTGATACTGTGGTCCTATGTTCTATGTTTGTTCCCATGAAAGAGTAGAGGAAAGGAAAGGCATGGGATTTATCTTTAGTCAAGGACTCAGTTTATGAGATGCTTATTAAAAAATGAGCAGCTTTGACTACAACAGTAGTTTTACTGGAATTTGACGATGAACACAGGCCCAGAGCTGGACTCAGATCGGACACTTTATTAAATGAACAAGTTAGATGTCCCACAGTGGATTTCTAGAAGGAGCTATTTCCTGCAGACGGACAGGCTGCTTAGAGTGAGTGATGTGGAGGGGTTTAAAAGACCCGACATGGATTCTCCGCTCCAGTGTGTTTTAAGGCCAGTAAAGCCGACCGTCGTCACACTGTTTTCCATATACTCACCAGGCTGGGCATCGGCTGCCAGATTCAATCATACTGTACTCCACACATTATGACTCCCGTTGAGCTTCATGACGTCCTCACCTTTCCTCAGGAATCTACAGCATGCGTTCTTGCTTTCTCACATTCTCACTCCCATGCTCAAATGTTCTTTGCCTATTGGTGTCATTTCACAGGCGTTCACTTTTTTTTTTCTCTTTCTCTCTCTCTCTCTCTCTCTCTCTCTCTCTCTCTCTCTCTCTCTCTCTCGACATTACAGATCATTTGATGTGTGGTACCAATAAGCATGTTGAGCAACAAACTAGGGTTAGGGTCAGCATTCACCTGGTTAGCATTCACCAGCTTAGCATTCACCAGCGCTACGGATACATACTTATCTCGGGACGATACACACGGGTGCTATGAATTCTCAAACGACAAGTACAACCTGATTATATAATGACAATCGTGCAGCCCTACACCATAACAGTGACTCTCTCTTCTCCATGCTTGGCTAAGAGGTGATTAGGCAGGGTCAGGCGTCAGTGAAGAAGTTGGGCTATGAGCCTCTCATCAGGGTGGCTGTGTCAATGGCTGGATGAGGAGGCTAACACTGATCCAGATACACTGCTTTTGTTTAAACTGTGCAGGGGCTGAGGCCCAATTGGCTGCACTGACTGAAGTGTGTTGCTTCACAGATGTGTGTGTACGTGCGTGCGTGTGTGCATGCGTGCGTGCGTGCATGTGTTTGTGCGTGCGAGACGCACACATGCGTCTGTGTGTTAGTAAGAGAGAGATTAGAGATGTGTGTTTGTTTACGTGCATGCAACGCAGATTCATTTCTGTGTGTGTGTGTGTGTGTGTGTGTGTGTGTGTGTGTGTGTGTGTGTGTGTGTGTGTGTGTGTGTGTGTGTGTGTGTGTGTGTGTGTGTGTGTGTGTGTGTGTGTGTGTGCGCGTGCGTGCGTCTTTCTGTGCAAGTGTATACAGTACTGTATGTGTGATTTTGCATTTACTGTATGTAAAAACAGGGTATGCACGTATTGGCTCCATCCATGTAAGCATGTGACTGCATCTCCGTTTTGGCCTGTGTCACGGAACGAGCAAGGACGTGATTGATGGGTTGTGTACTGTAGTGAAAGTCTTTTAAATGGGAGCAAAATGGGGGTTTAAAGTGTATGACTTCATCAGGCCTGCACTGCACAATGTGAGGTTAATACCATGTGGCAAACCTTTCTCCTTCAACTGAGGTCATGCGTTTTATCCCCACAATAAGGGCTTTCCTCAACCGTGTCAGTAGGCCGACCTGCCATGTTGGTGGGTGTACTGTACTTTCATTGATGACCAAGCCATGTTCTCTGGGTTACCATTAAAACACATTGCTGTTGTGATGTCATTCGTCATGTTGTTTAGTGTTTATTGGTTGAAGAGGACCGCAATGGAAATAAGCCCTCTAGATTTATTGTGTTTTCATCCTCTGTGATGCATTGACTGTGTGTCGGAAAGTGCTCTTGTGCTCTTTTTTTTATGTCACCGAATAAAATCAATCAATCAAACAGTATGGTTGGCTAGGTGGCCTCCCCAGCTCTGTGGAGACTGGGATTTGATTGGGTGCAACGCTGGATGGGGAGTGAGCTCTCTCATTGCACTAGTAACTCCAGGTTGTTCGGACTCCTGTTCAGCATACAGACTACTGTAGCTACCATTTCCTTTTCTTAAGCCATGTTCAGGCGACAACGCTCTGTAGAGAAAATGTTGAGGTCCTGGGACATCGCCATTGCGTTGTCACTTTTTTCCAGCGTTCATACGAACACGTACCAGGGAATGAATCGATGTAGTGTGCATGCCATGGCCCATAGAGGTCGCTAGGTGGCCGTGACGCACTGCCAGAGACAAGTGACGTAATGTCCGCTCTGGCTTTGTTTACGTTCTCCAGTACAAGTGGAAAACGTACTCACATTCTTTACTTAAGTAAAAGTATCAATAATGCAATATATAAGTACTCAGTTACAAGTAGGTCCGGAATTCAAAAGGTACTTCAGTAAAAGTACAAAAGTATTGGCATCAAAAATGTGCTTAAAATATAGGCCTACCAAAGTAAAAGTACAAAATGTTTGAAAATAGTAGATAGCAATGCGACGTGTTGTGAGCTTGCAGATCGGCTATTTTCAAATTATATAATTATCAGTATAAAATTATCAGGTATATTAGGTATAAAATGGTTAATGTATGTTTTATAATATTATAATTTTCTGCAAAGTAACTAGTAACTAAAGTTTTCAAATAAATGTAGTGGAGTAAAAGTACAATATCAGGATCCGAGATTTAGTGGAGCAGGAGTAAAAGTATTGGAAATTGGAAATACTCAAGTAAAGTAAAAGAATACCGCAAAACTGTACATGAGTAAATGTACTTAGTTACTTTACACCACTGCTCCATAGCTGAGCTGACATCAGACATGACATCACACGTTTTGCTGGTTTTACCGTTGCTGCTGTTGACACGGAGACGCAAGGGGAGACCGTTGTCAGCTTTTCCACCCAAAAATCGGGTCTTACTTTGTTCCATTTTCAACCCCCGAAAATGCTGTACGGAAGGCATATCAGACATTTCATTTTGCGGACTTCTCATGGGAGCGGCGTCGTGTGAACAGGGCCTTAGATTCATCAACAAATGACAACTGTTATCTCACATAGCCATAACAATAACCCTTTCGCACACATTCACCCACCAGCAGGCAAGGCATCAACATTTTCAGAGTGAGCAGATGGTGGTTAAGTGTCTAGCGGTCAACCTCTCCCTGTGCCAGGCTGTGGTCCAAAACGTCCACCTTTGTGCCCATGCCCTAGCACTCCAAGTTGACATGCCTGAAGAGAGACCTGTCACCCTTAGCGCAATAGTAAGCAAATGCTTTGAGAGGCTGGTGAGAGATTACATCTGCTCCACACTACTTTCGTTGTTCTTTTTTAACCATAAAGTTGTCAAATATGTCATTAATTGCTTTGTATATGTTATGTGTCATACAGTATCTGCCATGTGCGACTTCAAAGCCTTAAACAGAAATGTAATTGTCAACGACAAAAACACAATTAATCGTCATGTAAAATGTCAAAATCGTGACAGCCCTACACTACCTGCCTTACTGGACCCATGGCAATTTGTATACCGTCCAAACAGAACACCTCTGTGATCTGCCAATTGCCATGGCATGGAAACCATCATTAATACCAGTGAGTTTACTGTTTAGTTTCAATATTCTTATTAATGTTCTCTAAAGAGAATATCAATTAAATGTATAATAATACACTTCATGTCCCAAAGGAAAGGCTTAAAAAAACAAGGCTTTGATGTGCACACAAATATTAATATAGGTGCAGTATTAAATACAATAATTTTCTCTTGAAATGGGGAGAGAGATGGGGAGTGAAAAGGTCTTTGGATCATCACACTGTCAGGCATCAGAGCCTATGTGGTATGCACCTGGACCGGTAGGCCAGCGGGCGCCCCCCAAACATTTTCTAAATTTAAATGGAAAGTCCTTTAGATAAAAGTAAAAGCAATTAAAAAGAAGACCTCAGGCAGGTTGTTCCAGAGCTGAGCGACCCTGACACCAAAGGAACGGTCACCCTTTGCATTTAGCCTAAAGGCTAAAAAAAAGTGCTAATCATAATTGCAAGATCTCCCTCGCGGCACCGGCCAGCACCACACACTGTCTATCAGCTGTCAGATTCAGAGAAACAAAACATTACATGAAGGCCAAACACAGCATGCAGGGTATATAAATGAACGCTAAGCGCTGCACGTTGTGTATTTCACTTACCAATCAGGTAGGCCAAGTCCTAGTCCTTATAAGGTCGGGAAAATCCAACAATGCAACAGGTGTTTCAAATGAACAAAGATGGTTCAGTCTGTTGTCAAGAATCGATGCACTCCCGTCTCCCCAGTGTATTTTTGATCATTTCCAGTTTTCAAAATGATCTTTCCCCCGCTACTGAAACACGGCAGAGATACATTCTGACATTTCTGAGCAATGTCAACATTGGAAAATGCACAAGCTGTTTCACGGTTCACGAGACCCATTACCGCTGCCCCTAAACACAGAGCCTGACAGCAGCAGGAGAGGCTGCCCAGTGCCTAGGATAGCCAACAGCCAAGCGATATCTCTGTGGAACTACAGTAGCCGGCCCCGCGGTGATACGCTGGCTGACAATCACGTGTGACGTCACGCATACACACAGACGCGTCAGTGGTGAAGTGGGTTACTGCAGGAGGAGCGCTGGAGAGGAGACAGGAGGAGAAACGCACGGTGGCCGACTGGCAGTGTGTGCATGCGTGTGTACTAGCTAGCCTACAGCATATGTTTGACTTTGACTTATTTACTCTTTTGCCGCCATGTTTACCATGTTTTAGGTTGTGAGGGCGCATCCATTTTGGAGCGAGAGGCTGAAAACCAGCAAAGAAGTGATCCCACACACCCGCTCCACCCCTCATCTGCTCAGATAGGCTGTGATGGGGAAAAGAACGAACGCTCGGATGGCGGCTCGTTTAGCAGTAAAAGAGTTAATACAATTACGTTTTCATCAGAGGCTACTTAGGTAGCTCAAAACTTTATTGCCACAATTTGCCAGGCAGAAAAGTGGTATGCCACGGCAATACTGGAAACAATGATGACGGCGGCCCTAGACTTAGGAATGGACAGCAGGTTCCTGTCTGAACAAGCAAGCCTGTGCAGGCTTGTAAGGAGTTAATTTCTCTAAATGTAAATTAGGTGACAGGCCATGAAATGCTGTAACTTAAAACAGTTGGGCAACCAGTGTATGGAGGGTTCTGTTCTGGAGCCTATTTATTTATTTATTTTTTCTGCTTAAGACATGTTAAACACCATGGCATTAGCCAAGGCACGGATAAATAAAAGAATGAATCATGATTTTGCTTCCTTTAATACTAAAAGATTGATCTTATCCCGGAGATACTTCTACAGTAAGATGATAAAAACATGCCTGAGCACGTTTGTTAACGTAATATGGCTCCAAAAGTTTAGGCTGGGATCAAATAAGATTGTAGGTTTAGGCAATGGTGACATTGTTTGATAAAGGGCCAAGTAATTTTAGAATGCACGTCATCTGGGCCAATTATGTGAAGTAAATTATTTGACAATGAAAGTGTCTATGTATAATGTTGCCAAAGGGAAGCGTACTGTATACAAGGAAAACAGATTGGATCTAAACATGAACCCTGGGGCAATTCACAAGACGGGAAAAGGGGAAATCATGGTCCCCAAAAAATAAAATCAAGTATTATGTAAACCACTTCAAGGAGTCAGTCCCAGACATGCCAACCCACTGCTGTAATCTATTAATAAGTAGTCCAACAAAACAAGTATGGAACAATCACCGGCGTCAGCGTTCATTAAAAGATCGTTTGTGACCCTAATACGTGCACAGCACTCTTAGTACTTAGTATGTTGGAGAAATATCAACTCTTCAAATATACGATTGTCTTTCATGGCTGCCAGAAGTTGTAATGAGACGATCTGTTGCAGATTTACTTTTCTTTTTTTAATGAATGGTGATCTAGAAATTGGCTTGTCATTGATGCAAATGAATGGGTCAAGAAAGACCAGCTTTTGTGGGAGGAGGTTGAACACAAATCAGGGACAAAGCAGGAAAATGGGGATATTAATAATGGAAAGCAAATAATGTGCAACTGCCATACTCCCCACCAAGGTTATTGTGGGCTCGCCTGGAAGGCGAGCACACGTATGTTATCTTCATTATTTATTTATATACTAGTCAGTATCTCCTCAATATTTTGGCGCGCTTCATCTCTTAAACGCTTACACCTTTCAACACCATTCAAATTTTTATGTGTTCAGCTTACTGAGGACAAGTGTGCTTGTATTTTTGGTTTTGAAATGTTTTGTAGTATAAATATAAAAAAATAAAAATGTTTAACTTTAAGCACCCAATGCATTTCCAATGGGTTTAGTAGAGTGGAGAGAAGGATAATAGACCCATGTTTATGTTAAGGCGCTGTGGCTGCAGTGTTCACACTTCAGATATGCTATCTATATCATTGCGTTCACACAGGTCTGCTCTCTGATTTGATCCAAATGTCTAAGCTGTGTGATGTATAAAACTATAGTTATAGTTAAAACTATAAATAAATGTCCCTCTCCACTCTACTGATTACACAGCTGTGATCAAGAATCAAGTCCGGGCGATGGGATGTAAATCCCATAGCCATATATCCTAGAGCCCGCAGGGACAGTCAGCCATATTAGTGGTTGTTGTTGGTTGTCAGGGAGATATCAAAACCAATGCATTTCCAAGTCAGATCCACAAACACAATAAAAGCCATGCTCCACTCCTCAGTCTGGAGTGGCCACATAGAAGAACGCCTTGGTTATAGACATAGTGGAGGACAGATGTGATCTGGGATTGTTAGCCTACAGTATATGCACTCAATATACTCCACTACAGTTGGAGTCCATTTGACAGTTGCTGGTTCCCAAACACAGAATCAAAAATGTAGATCTAGAACACATAGAATATGTACAGTACAGTAAGGTTCAGTAGAGTACAGTAAAAGTACAGTAAGGTTCAGTAGAGTACAGTAAAGTACAGTAAGGTACAGAAAGGTACAGTACAGAAAGGTACAGTAGAGTACAGTACAGTAAGGTACAGTAAAGTACAATACAGTACAGTAAGGTACAGTAGAGTACAGTAAAGTACAATAAAGTACAGTAAAGTAGAATAAAGTACAGTAAGGTACAGTGGAGTACAGTAAAGTACAGTAGAGTACAGTAAAGTACAGTATAGTAAGGTACAGTAGAGTACAGTACAGTAAGGTACAGTACGGTACAGTAGAGTACAGTATAGTATAGTACAGTAAGGTACAGTACAGTACAGTAAGGTACAGTAGAGTACAGTACAGTAAGGTACAGTAGAGTACAGTAAAGTACAGTAAGTTACAGTAGAATACAGTAAAGTACAGTACAGTAGAGTACAGTAAAGTACAGTAAGTTACAGTACAGTACAGTACAGTACAGTACAGTACAGTACAGTAAGGTGCAGTACAGTATAGTAAGGTACAGTACAATACTGTAAGGTACTGTACCTTACAGTACCTTAAAGTATCCTATTTGTTGGGTTGGAATCGAGCCCACACTGTTTCGAAGGAACAGTATTTCTAGTTATAGTTATTATTTGTATTTCTTTTTTACTTTTTCTTTTAAATTTGAGTTTAAATTTGTTTTGAAAGCGGGGTTGCTAGTTTAGTTTAGCTTTTATTTCCTGAAAAGGCTTAGTTTTTTATTGTCTCCCCCAGGCTGAAGACGTGGCAGAGATGTTTTATTTTGTGTGTGCCCGTCCGCGTGTTTGTCCGTCCGTCTGCGAGCAGCTAATCTCTGGCACTGTCAGTTAAACTCAAATGTTCTTTTCTTTTCTTTTCAATTCTAGTTTTAGTTATTTTGTTCTGTAATAAGCTTGCTCCCCACCTATCTAGAGAGAGATTTGGATGGTGTAACAAACATGGCTAGGGGTTGATTTCAAGTGATACACAGTATCAATGATATCAGAGATTGGCATTAATTGGAATGAATTCATCCAGAAAGGGAAAGCTACATCAGTTTGTGATATTGGAGCAGAGATCACAACACTCATGAATTCAAACTGGTTAATACCGAAAGGATAACAAGACATTATTCACTTGTATTGATGATTTAGAATTGAGTGAGTTTAAGAGACAGGAGAGTCAACAACAGTGTGATAAATAAAAACTCTCTGACTATGTTTATTGTCAAGTATTAGATTTGACTTTTGACAGCTCTCACATTCTTCATTTATTGTAGCCATTAGGATAAAGGGCAGATGGACGTCAGCAGCGGCTTCATCCAACGTGCTTTACTTTGTTCTCACTCCGTGTGTGTGACTTTGTTGGTATGGTACGTGTTGCCAAGTGGCCTACGCCTGAATTCTCTGTAGCTGCTGCAGCGAGCTTGTAATCGTTGAATACATCATTGGTTCTAAACCTGTGGGTCGGGACCCCCAGGGGATCCCCACATGATTGGGGATGACAGTGATGTGACAATTTAAGGACTTTTAAGACCTTTTTAATACTTACAAAAAGAAAGAAAATGTTGATGCATTACTGCATCAAAAGTAATCAACAAACTATACCATAAAAACTGGTCAAACATTGTCAAAATTGTCAAACAATAAAAGAAAAGATTTGTGAAAATAGCCTATATACAAGCTTGTAGTTCTACCCTCAATGACCATACATAAAATAATAATAAAGTATTTGCTGAATAGGTGCTTTGTCTACTTACGTTTTTCTTAGATTATTTCTATGCATTTGATGTATTCATATTAATGTAGGTTAATGTACTAACTTGCTTATTGTAAATCACTCTGGATTAAGAGCGTCTGTTAAATGCCTAAATTGTAAATTGTAGATCTGCTATTTTCACAATCTGTGGAACTAAATGTAATGCCTCAACTAATACAATTCCAAGTGCTTATCAGGGTGGGGGTCCCCAGTCCAAATATGATTATTTTAGGGGGTCACCGCCGGAAAAGGTTGAGAACCACCACTGGCTTACATCTACAGCGTTTTGAGGATGTGGATTTCTAGAGAGCAATGGCAGCTTGTCTGGAAACAATCTATTTTTTGATTCTTTTCACATTTACAATGGCCCGTTTAAAAGTGAATAACATAATTTTACTAGTCCCCGCTGTCGAATACAGTAGTTCTCTTGGAATACACAGAAAATAAACCTTTTGTGCAGACAAAATATTGTTTGGATTAAATGAAATTTCCTGTCAATGTTTTCACTTGTGTGCGTTTGCCATGTAGAATTGTATATTTTTTTATTTTATTGATTTTTTTTGCCTTTATTCATCATGGAGATGAATGTTTGTACCGTATTTTCTTCAAAGGAGGCCTATTGTTATAGGCAAGTTGTGGTCCAGTGTGAGCTCCAGTCTGGGTTCATGCCAACTGCCGGGATTTTTGTCACCAACAACGCCAAGTACAGGGCTTTGCACACAGATGGTTTTTTTTTACACAGAAAAAACAGACGATTTAAATTTTTTAAAGAAAACAATGATTCTCTATGACCTCATGCACACCGGCTCAGAATTTGCCATGCGGCAGGTGGCTGCTGCAGTGCGTTTTTTCCGCGATCGAACCCAGTTCGATTTGTGCGTCTTGTCGCATGCGGTAAATAACTCATCACTCCTTTTATGACTCCTTTTTGGATCCGCAGTGCGGATTCTGCACAGCATTGCACACCAAATCCAATGCGTTTTAATCATGCAGCAAATGGAAAAAACACAATTGTTTAAAAACGCATCTGTGAGCAAAGCCCTTTAGGGTGTGTCTGTCTGTTGGTTTTTATAGGTGATTGTCGCCAATAATGCATTTTTGTCACCAGGCATTTGGTCAGCATGTCACTCAGTGTAGCCCAGATACCATTGCAAATTCATGACTGCCAGCAGTTTAAAGGAAACTTCAATTCGAAGCCACAAGGAGCTGGAGATCAAACAGGAAACTTTCTGTTTGTTCCCAGATGTTCTCTACCTCGTGAGCCACTGCCGATCTTCAACGGTTGGTAGTGATGATTGAACCCTGTGTTCCTCCAACTACTTTCCACCCTCCTGCAATCTCTTTTAAAACTGTGGATATTCTCACTGATCCAAGATGTCATTTTATTTAGCTTAAAATCTAGATTAAACGGGTGCGACACTAAGTGGATGCAGAGAAGATTAAACCGGTTAACCAAATTATCCGAATATTTGGATATGTTAACATTAGCTGAAAGGGATTTTGAGGCAGCATGCTTGTTAAAAATGTGAGCGCAGTCATTGTGATGTATTGTTGGATAACATATTCTGTAATCACACATAGAGCTTAACCTCATACACATACCATATGCCCACTGTTATGAGTCGGACCCAGACTTTGTTATTGTACTGTAGGTCAAATGACGGGTTAACTCAATATCAAATCAATTAGATGATTATATGAATATTAAATGGTATTTATTTATACTGTAGAGTAAGTACTAGAGTACTAGAGGTTCAGGCCGCTATGCTGCCCTCCCCTTATGGGTTAAGTGTCGTGCCCAAGGACACTTTGACACACAGCCAGGAG
Source organism: Nannobrachium achirus (assembly GCF_963921795.1). NCBI lineage: Eukaryota > Metazoa > Chordata > Actinopteri > Myctophiformes > Myctophidae > Nannobrachium > Nannobrachium achirus. Next base: position 23,997,417 of record NC_137820.1, read on the forward strand.
GAGCCGGGAATCGAACTAGGAACCTTCTGGCTCTCTGACGGCTGCTCTACCTCCTGAGCCACTGCTGCCACAATTAGAAGGCACATCTGATTCAGATTTTGATTAACATTACAAACTATGATAATTGTCTAGGTAAATAGAAGGCAGTGATGTCATTACGTGCGCACACCGCATCAAAAACTCATTCAAGTCGCCCAGGGACTCATTCATGTCATGGTCCTGGGGTCCCGGGGATGCGCGGTGGAAATAAAATCCACATAGAAAGTCTTAAACAGGCGATAGAAACGTCAATGTTTTGATTCCACCGACGTCCGATGCCATTTTGCGCGCCCGAATTCATTAGGGGCACATGTTTTAGTAGTTTTAGTAGTTCTAAGTTCAAACATTAGCCAAATTGTAAAATAAATATAAGAAATAGGCAAACATTTTGAAAATAGCCGATCTACAAGCTCACAGCGCTCGAAAACATTGTATTGAGGACTCATAAAACTTTTCTGGGACCCATTTGAATGACCACCTGTGGGTCCCGGGACCCATTACATTGAAAACCTAGTAACATCACTGAGAAGGTAGAGGAAAATTCAGTGTTTAGGGTCGTGTTTAGTTTTGGAGTGGTGGTGTAATACCACCCAGAGGATAGGGGGGCGCACACTTAACTCAGAACACAAGCACCTCACAACGAACCACACACCTACATACCTTTTTACTTTTTAGATACATTACGTCAAGTACAACATTGTCCATCTTGTCAAAACCACATCTAGGTGTATTAGCACTTAGAAGGTCATGACTAATATGTTAATGGTGTGCATTCACATAAATGCAGGGCTGTACGCATCTGCACATGATGTCTGCATGCTCTCTCGGGTGTCTCTTAACTCTTTCTCAGCCTGAACGCACTATTACGCAATTTTGCGCAAGAGCCTCCCAGCCGACACGCACTTTTACGCACTTTTTTTTTTTTTTTTTTTTTTGAAACTTCAAAGCCTTCCCCAACTTCTGACATTGTTTGGAGTGAACCACATCAAAGGAAAGCCTCAAATCACCAGCCCAAACACAAACCAGCTGTCTCAGATCAGAGAAAATCACATCACATTACCACAACAATCACCAGACACAAGAGCTGTGGGAACCGTCTTGGCATTCTAGCCGAGTGAGAGCAATTGAGATGGCTGATTGATAAAAAGAGAGAGAGAGAGAGAGAGAGACACTGAGAGACACTGTGTGTGTGTGTGTGTGTGTGTGTGTGTGTGTGTGTGTGTGTGTGTGTGTGTGTGTGTGTGTGTGTGTGTGTTTGAGGAGAGGAAAAAAGAGAAAGAGCTAGTATTTTTTTTTTTCAACTTCAAAGCCTTCCCCAACAGCTGCATAATTATATTTACCTTTTGTATAGTCCATCCATAGTTTGTAGTAGTAACAGACAGTAGTAAAAGTAAGAACCATGACGATCCAGTAAAACTTTTTGTAACGGCTGTAGAAGTATAGTCCTCAGTAGTATACTAAAGCACTAAACTAAACCCCCCCCCCCCAAACACATGGCTGATCCTTGCCGTGAAAGCCGTACATCCAGCAATCCCAGGCCTGGGGAGGACGGTCATGTACCAAATCACCATGGTAACACAAGGTAACACAAGCTGATTGGCCACACAATGGTAACCATGGTGATTTTAGTCATTCCAGGGCCCAGGACGAGAGAGAGAGTGTAGCAGACTCTCTATGTCTCTCGACCACTCGCTCTGCCACACCTCTCTCTCTCTCTCTCTTGCTCTAATTTCCCTCTCTCTCTTTCTTAGTAAGCGGTCTTTCACTCCCCGTGTCTCTATGTCTCTCGACCACTTGCTCTGCTACACCTCTCTCTCTCTCTCTTGCTCTAATTTCCCTCTCTCTCTCTCAGTAAGCAATCTTTCACTCCCCGTGTCTCTATGTCTCTCGACCACTCTCTCTCTCTCTCTCTCTCTCTTTTTTTTCCCCAACAGCTGACATTGTTTGAGGTGATCATCACAGTAAAGTCTCAAATCACCAGCCCAAACACAACAAACTGTCTCAGATCACAGAAAAACACATCATAATTATATTTACCTTTTGTATAGTCCATCCATAGTTTGTAGTAGTAACAGACAGTAGTAAAAGTAAGATCCAGTGTTGTTGTTGGTAGTGTGAGCCAGGTCTCACAAGCCAAGCTAAAAGAGAGGCGTCAATTGGGTATGGCAAGCTATGGCAGCTCACATACCTTGGCTACAGGGGGAATATAATAAAATGTACTGTAATCGTGCCTGTTGGAAAGGTATGGCAACATGACTGGTGTCTTGCACGCCGGGCCTCGCGCGCGTGAAAGACAGCTTTTTTTTTTTTTTTTTTTGCCATACCTTTTTTTTGCCATACCTTTTTTTTTTCGCTGAGCTAAACGCCCTGCTCGATCGGCCGTGGTCCGCGGACCACCGCCGATCGAGCAGGGCGTTTAGCTCAGCGGCGTCAGTTCAGAAAAAGCTAAGGTTGACGCTGGAATGTCTTTACAAGATTAGGAGCATATGTATCACTGACGCTTGGATTCAGCCGTCCTGGGCCCTGGAATGACTAAAATCACCATGGTTACCATTGTGTGGCCAATCAGCTTGTGTTACCTTGTGTTACCATGGTGATTTGGTACATGACCGTCCTCCCCAGGCCTGGGATTGCTGGATGGACGGCATTCACGTAGCAGCAGCCATGTGTATGGTGGGGGGGGGTTTAGTTTAGTGCTTTACTATACTACTGAGGACTTGCTGGATGGACGGCAATCTCTCACCGTGTCTATATGTCTCTCTACCTCTCGCGGAAAAAAAAGGGAGAGAGAGTGTGTAGCAGACTCTCTATGTCTCTCGACCCACTCGCTCTGTTACACTGCTCTCTCTCTCTTGCTCTAATTTCTCTCTCTCTCTCTCTCTAACCTTACAGCCGTGATACAAGAGAGAAAGTTGGGGAGAGAGAGATTGATTGATTGATTGATTGATTGATTGATTGAAGACTTTATTAGAAGTTTGCATAGGAAAAGGTACAGTTTCATTCACTGGTACAAGGTCTACTAAAAGGAGATCCATGAAAATACTAGGCTTATTTCCATAGTAAACCATATATCTCATATAACATTGAATGACAGACAAATAGAACACAGTACTATGCAGTAGATATGTAAAGAAAAACAAAAAAGAAAACAGTAAGAGTGCACGTGTGCGTGCGCATGCCCATGTTCGCGTGCACATGCATGTTGCACGTTGCAGAGGGGGGGGGGGGGGGGGGAGAGAGAGAGAGAGAGAGAGAGAGAGAGAGAGAGAGAGAGAGAGAGAGACAGTGACACAACGTAAACACATGCACGTTGCGTGCTGTTTATTGATGTAAACTCAAGACATGCATCAGACTGCATTCTGAGATAGACAGCGCCGCCGTGTGGATGACAGGCGTGCCTGCATCCACTGCTATCAGTATGGACCAGAGCCCTTATAGGTCTATTGTCCACATAACTTGAGGGATTGAGCTGAAATGTGCCTTTATACTTGAAAAGTCTGTAAAACACGTATTTGTTTACCCATTTGTTTGAAAACATACTGCCTGATGCATCATTGAAGCCAAAAATAGAAGGCTGAAAAGAGTTATGTTTGATAGCATCCTTTCGAAAACATGTATTCAGAAAGCTGTTTTGGTGATTACATCGCCTACAAACAGCCCTATTTCTAAACAATAGAAAATGATAGCAACTTACTACTTGGCGGATTTGTAAAGAGGGCGAATTGATCTTTCCATACGTATATGGAAGTTGGTATATTCACAGTAGAATGAATAGATATTCTATTTATTATACTAAAAAGTCGTTTATCTCAAAATGTCTATGCAAAAAGGCTGTTTTGATAGCAAAACAATCTTTATAAAGTTGCCATTTACTAGACTATAGAACAAGATACAGATTTTCTAGTTTGATGTATCGGAAAGAGCGCGAGCAGGCCTTTCCAGTCATATGGGTGTGGTGTGCAATACACTCTACAGACGATGCGTAATCGTCCCCCAAAATGAGTGAAAAATCCGGCAGTAGAGACTTAGAGCCAGATTTAAGGGGGCTGAGAAAGAGTTAATGTGTTAATGGTCCTTTTGCCCCTGTCAGGGAAAGAGTAATGAGCCCATTCAGGTGTATGTAACCTGCTTGTGGCCCGCTGCATGGGCCAGGGGGCCTGTGGAAGGTATACTGGAGCCCTGTGGTAGTACTGTAGGTACCCTGGGGGAGTGGGGGTGCCCCGTTGCGTATTCAGGCCTTCCGCAGCAGCCTCGGAGAACCGCAGAGCTCTGTTTGATCAGCGGCCCGCCGACGGAGTTGGCCCCAAGTCAAATGGCTTCTGTGTGAGCGCTTTAATATTGTGCAGGTCATTTTGAGCGTCTGTGTGTACGTGTGCCTGCGTGTGTGTGTTCAGGCGGGGAGAAAAGCCAACATATTATTGCTGCGCTGCAAAATCCTCAGTGTCCAATTATTTCTCGACTGAGAGATCCTTACAGATCAGACACAGGATTGTGTATTATGCATAGAAAGTGTGTTGAAAAAGGTGTCTGTCTGACTTTTCACCCTGATCCCCAATGTACATACAGAGAGCTATCACACGTCCATGGTTGTGAATGGTGGCTTGTGTGTGTGTGTGTGTGTGTGTGTGTGTGTGTGTGTGTGTGTGTGTGTGTGTGTGTGTGTGTGTGTGTGTGTGTGTGTGTGTGTGTGTGTGTGTGTGTGTGTGTGTGTGTGTGTGTGTGTGTGTGTGTGTGTGTGTGTGTGTGTGTGTGTGTGTGTGTGTGTGGGCACGCACTGGCTTGTGCGGGGGAGGCTGGGAAGTCTGTGGCCAGTCCATGTTATTCCTGCCCTCATTAATGGCCCTTGCTGCTATAGAAGGCCTCTGCGTGTGCTCACCACTACACAGGCGCGTGTGTGTGCGCGCGCAGTTTGTTTACCTCTCACACTGTGTCCGTGCGTCCGTCCGTGCATGCGTGCGTGTGTTGCATCTAGGGATGGGACAATACGCGATGTTATCGTTTATCGTGAAAAAAAAAAACACTTGCGATAATCGTATCGTGGAGATTTTATTTATCGTGATTCGTGATATCGTCCTTCATCATGCGCTGGGATCAATTCACCTTTTATTTGCCGAGCTGCATATCCGGTACCACTTAAACCCTATATAATTGGTCAAAGGTACTTATAATATACGTACTTGATACAGTATTTTTTCACTCTCTATCAAAAGTCTTTGCCAAAAAATACAACGCGACGCGTTGTGACGTGTTGCGTCGCGTTGTGAGCTTTTAGATCGGCTATTTTTTTGGCAAATGTTCCACCTCAGGATAATGGATTTAGATTATCGCGATAATATCGTAAATCGGGATTTCTTTCGTCACAATAATCGTGATATGACGTTTTCATATCGTACCATCCCTAGTTGCGTCATGGGACTCTGTGCCGGGCCTTCCCAGAGATACTCTGGGGACAATGCTAAGTTGAAAGACGGAGGAACATCACTGGAGAGTGATTGATGGAACTGGAACTGGTACTGGGAACTCCAGCATGATGTAAACCAGAATGATGAGGAGACAAAGACGAGCCCCATTAACAGACTGTGAGAACCCCCCCTCCAGTCACAACAACAGACAGACAGACAGACAGACAGAGAGTGAATGATCCATCAGCGTCTCCTCACGCAGAAGAACTGGCCAGCTTCATGGAACCTGCTGACTCTATTGGTCCTTGAACCGACAGCACCTTCCAGTCAGTGATGTGCCCCACAATGAGGCGACTGTATGCGCCCGGAGGGCGAGAAAACATTCCTGTTATCAACGGTGGAAAACTCTCCCAGCTGTCATCAAATGGGGGGAAATATTATGGGTCTGTCTGTCGAGCAGCGTGCGTTACCCTGAGACAATTCCCACTGTGTTTATTTTCTGAAACAGTAGAGGTCTCGCTCCCACATCACACAGAGCAGGATATCCCCCCCCCCTGACTCCCACCCACCCCTCCGACCCCGAGTCGCGGCATCTTCCGAAATGTATCCTCCGCATGCGCGCGTGCGTGTGCGCAGCCACACGTGGTGAAGGGTTCGTTTTCACAGGGGGTGTGTATGAAGCAGCGGGAATGGCTTTGAGGATTAGCCTGGGGATCAGCGGATGATGAACATAATTGCAACAACATGGAAATCCTAACTTTAAACCACAAAATTGACAAGATTTGCCGTTGTTTGTTTAGTCTGAACCAGCCGAGGAGTCAGTTACTGTATATGCTTCACATTCTGTCCTTGTAAGCAACAGATCACGTTCACAGGGGAATTGAAAAATAAGTCAGCTGTCAATATTTTCACAAGCTGCTCTTTTCCGTTATTTACAATCGTATGCTTTCGTTGTATTTCTTATTACCCCCCTTTTTCCTTTTTTATACCAAAGGGTTCAATCAGTCTGTTTTCAGAGCATTAGCTTTGTTGCAAACTTAATAAACATTCCCTTGGCTGTTTACTTGACTGATTAACAATATTTAGGATTGGGACAAAGACAAAAGTGAGTCCAATCTGAAACCACGCGACAGTGTGATCTTAGTGACATGTTAGGCTGCATAATTCCTATGTTTTCATAGGGTTTAGCTTTGTTTGGGTCAACAAGCTGAATACATCTGGAGGAGTGGGTTCCGCCCTTGGATTGGTGCTTGTGATTTGCTTTGTTATTGTACAGTACAGTACAGTACTGTACAGTTATTATTGTTATCGATATCAAATGTTAGACATATCTGAAACATGGCTCCTTGTAACTTGATGATATTTGAGGAGATTGCGTGCATCAATAGCAGTTGTGCATTCAGACTCATGCCAAACTTGTGCTCAACATTCCGTCAAAAAATATCAGTCCTTTTTTTTGCATGTTCTCCCCGTGTCCCCAAGCACTGGGTCGCGGGAGATTTCATTTTCTTTCTTAAAAAAAAAAAAAAAAGTATGATCATGGTGGTTGTGATATAATATATGACACAATCGACATGTAAATGTGAAATAAAAGCTAACAGTTTCCTCAGTTCCTTCCAAAATGTTGCGAAATCACGGTAAAAACGCTGATTTCTAACCGATCGTTTTGAAAGGTATTACTGTTGGCTTTAGTCTAATGTAAATGAAAAAAAATGGGTCCATTGAATCACTGTCGTGATAAGAAGCGGCCTGCACACTCCTCAAGGAAGAATGAGCTCAGTTTGGGGCTCTCCCCAGGTTGGCAGAGGGAGAGCAGAGCCTAGGATGACAGCTTAGGCAATTGGCACTGGGTGAAAAAAAATGGGGTTTCAAAATCGTGGGATAAAAAGAAAGTAGGCTTGTAGGTCGGCTATTTTTTTCAGCACGCAACAAAGTATGCATGAGGCTTCACGTCCGCCACGGATCTCTCTGGTACAATCAAAACAAAAATGACCTGTCTGCTCTTCCATTCACACATGGAAAACATTGGGTCACACTAGCAATCCCCCCCACCCCCTCACACACGCGCGCGCACACACAGGAAAGGAGAGAGCGAGAGAGTGAGAGTAAGAGGTATAAACGGAGCTTCCAGATTGCTATCCATCCCACAATCTCAGGTTACGGGAGCACATTTTCCAAAGCAACATTCTCATCTTAAGTTTTTCCCCTTCTCCATCACTGCGTCGCTAACCAGAGTCTCCCTGCATCTTTCCATTTAGCCCAGAGGGTTACTGCAGGTCAGCTTCTTTTCACAGTGTGAAGCTGGTATTCTTCCTGTTTTGATTCAGCGTTGTGTACATCAACCTTCAACAATCTACTTTCCATCCATACCAGACTTTAGTCCTTATATACTTGTGCGTAATGCAGTGCCCATGTTTCTCACTAAGCTCCTAAAGCAGCGGTCTTCAACATAAGGGGGTCCGGGATCCCTAGGGGGTCCTCAGAGTTACTACAGGGGGTCCTCCAAATGTTTGTGTGATAAAAGCTTTTTTTCCCCTCCTTTTTGATATTAACCAAAAATAGCCGAGCTCACAACGCCTCGTGCTGCGAGGCGCTGTGAGCTTGCAGATCGGCTATTTTCGGCAAAGAGGTTTGGTGTAGAGGGGAAAGAGAGCACACTAAGTACAGAGTGAAAGGTCAAGTTTATTAATTATTGACCCTTCAAGTAGTTAAATATCTGAAAACACAAATTGACATGAATCCAAAATACATGATTGTGCTGTCAAACAACGAAACTATATGGAATCTATGAAAAGGTTGTGGGGGTCCCATGCTTCATCTCTCCTTCAACTAAGGGGTCCGTGGCCTGAAAACGTTCCCCTGCTTTAGTCCTTATATACTTGCGTGTAATGCAGTAGTACCCGTGTTTCTCACTAAGCTCCTAAAGGTTTTACGGTATGTGGAGGCCTCCGTCAAACCTGACGAGACAAGGAGTCTGTAATGGCCCTGTTGATGCCATAGATCCTGAGCCTTTATGAGTGTGCTGAAAGGCCTGTGGGAGGGTAGGGTACAGTGGAGGGGGGTGGGGCCAGCGGTGGGTCCGGGCCGGGGCAGAGCGTCAGCGGGCCCCTCCTGTGGGCGAGTGGAAGGGTAATAATGAGCACTGCAGACGAGAGTGCCTTTGAAGCGATGAGGGCGTGACCCCTGTGTCAGCAGGGGCGGTGGGTTACGCACGCCATGAAAAGCACCATTGTCACTGGGGGAGAGTATAGGCCTACTAGGCCTTTAGATTACTAAAGCACATGTCCCTGTTTATATTTAAGGACAGTATCATTCTCATTCTGTGAAGTTTATTTATTTTCCTATTTTTTCCCCCATTTGTGACTATTATCTACATGCCCCTCTAGTACTGTATATCGTCGTTGTCGGGTGAAAACCTTGTATGTCCAAAACCGTTTGTTTTGCATTTATCATTTTAAAAATGATTCAAACTAGTGAAAACAGCCGATCTACAAGCACACAACGCCTCGCACCGTGAGGCGTTGTGTGCTTGTAGATCTGCTGTTTTCACTACTTTTGTGTGATGGCCTTGTATGATGAAGCAGGGCTTTACTTTGCAAAAGAACATACAAATTTGAAACTTGGAGATACGAGGTTTCCACCCGACAACGACGATATACTGAGTTCTGTACCACACCTTTCATCAACCTATAGGGGGGGAGTGGGTGGGGGGGGCTGGGGTGTGGGGGGGCAAACTGAGTATCAGTTTATCCACTGAAGCCCTATATTTCCAAAATACTGAAAATAGCGTAGCAGAAATGTTTGCCTATGACGTGCACAAAATAGGGGCCCCAGGCTGAAAGTAATTTATTGAACTCCAATGAGAGATTACTGCATGAGAATGACTATTCATATATAATGACTATTCATATACAGTATATATTCATATCACATTTTAGAATTCTGTTGATGATCTGATATAACAACTAAGATCTATATTCTCATTTGGGTCCCTGCACGGCGCCAAATCTTTTCAAACAGGGGGGTCCGCAGCCTGATATTGTATATCAATTTGCGGGTCCTTGCCATGAAAATGTTTGAGATGTGACTCCCCTGGGGACATATTTTTTACCTGGCACGATACAACAGGGGCCATGCGCAGCATTCGGGTATAGCAGCCGTCTAGTGACTTTTCGGCCTTCGTGCCTCAAGACTTGATACTGCGCGCCTCCGTCGCGGTTGTTGGAAAAGTAATGGCCCTTTAGCTTGCGACTGATTTGTCACCTACTGTAGCTGTACTGTATGTGAAAACTGTTATGAGCTCTATACTAGGACTGAGATGGATCCGCGCAGCCCTTTTACCGTCCCCTCACTCACCCACTGCAAACAGCCCTGTGCACATACTGTACTGTAACTGCACAGGATTTGCAGTCTGCAAAAGGCTGATTATGTGGTAAAATATTATTAGTATTTTCGGAATTCCAGATTGAAAGTAGCCTGGCGTGGCTATGGCTAGACTATTATCACTGCATAGATATTAGTCTGGAATGTCAGATTGGAACCAGAATGTCCAAGGGGATGATTTAAAAGACATCCTCTGGTGATAAACCAGCCCCACATTTGCATACTGGGCCCACTGCACACAATTTAAAGGGCAGCGAAATCCAATCACAACCGAGCGAGCCAGATTAATCTGCAGAGGGCAATTATCATTTTTTGCACTGGCAGATGCTTCTGGTTTCCAGGCTAGGTTGGAAGTGCTGGAATTCTATCCATCCATCCATCTTCAACCGTTTATCCGGAATCGTGGGGGTAACAGTTCCAACTGAGATTTCCAGAGTTCCTTATCCTGAGCAACTTCCTCCACTCCCTCTGGGAGTATACCGAGGCGTTCCCAGGCCAGTTTGGAGATATAATCCTTCCATCTGGTCTTTGGTCTGCCACGAGGTCTCCTCCCAGTGGGATGTGCATCGTGAACCTTCCTAAGAAGGCGCTCGGCATCCGTACTAGATGCCCAAACCACCTAAGCTGACTCCTTTCCAAGTGTAGAAGCAGCGGTTCTACTCCAAGTCTCTCTTGGGTGACTGAAACTTCTCAACCTATCTTTAAGGGAGATGCCAGCCACCCGTCTGAGAAAACTAATTTCGTCCACTTGTACCCGCTTGTGGCTGATCTTCTTCTCTGTCTTCCCCCTTCTCTCATTCGTGACCCTGAGATACTTAAACTCCTTCACCTGGGGTAAAGTCTCATTCCCTACTTGGACTGCACGATCCATCGGTTTCCTGGAAACCGATGTATTTCAATTGGAATAAATATATAAATATATTTAAAATTATTATTATTTTTCCCTCTCCTATCTAATTATCTAATCCCCTTCTGTTGCCCCTAGCAACAGAAGGGGCCCACCACTTTGTAAACCTGGGTTTTAAAGCTGTCTCCCACAAACTGCACTAGTGGGAACGACTATGCACTTGCTCTAACCTTTACAACCAGGCACACACACAACATCCCCTATGTAGACTATAACCACTGTTCCATCAGTGTAAACTTCAGCTGGAGAGGACATCAGGCCTCTGAAATACAGGGGGAAAGAAATACTTATTACTGCTTTCACATAGCTTATACATCATCCCCTCTCTAATTTGAAGGCCCAGGGGCAGAAAGGTGAGGCAGGAGGGAGACAGGTTTGGACGCGGTTCTTCTAATCCATATTCTTAGCTCTTCCCTTCCCCCCCGTCCCTTCCTGTGTCTGCCGGCGCACAGCTGAATTGTTGCAGGACTCCGACTGCACACCTTGGCCTTCCATTCATCGTAATTCTTCCACTGTTCAACGTCTTTTTCGACTGCGCCAAAACAGCCACTGCCCGGCCGTCTCTTGTGTTCACAGCCAGCGTCTCAACAGTAGCCATGTGTCCTGAAGTGCACTCTGAGGCTCTGGGCGGGGCGGGCACGCACACACACACATGCACACACACACGCACGCACACACACACACACACACACACACACACACACACACGCGCACACGCTCACACACACACACACACACACACACACACACACACACACACACACACACACGTATGTGTATGCCATATCGTGGGACACACTTGGAGTTACAAGGATGGAATCATCTCAGGTTGTTAAAGTGATGGCCTCTTAGCCAATAACAGGAAAGGAACCCACGGTGCTTATGGAGGAGGTAGGGTTCATTAACTTCATGTCCCATCCCTTCTCTTGTCAACTCTCTTTAGGAAAAACGATGTTTCTCACAGCCGCCGTCAGACTTAATGGCAAATGTATTCCCCTTTGGCTCGGTACAACCAATCGTTAATGCCCTTTTAAAAGAGAGAGAGAATGTATACTTAGCAACGCCGTTGGTCGGCGCGTGTGTTTATTTTCACAGCGGTAAATGAATGAAACGTTCTACTTGTGATAGGGTTTTTTTAATCAGGCGTCAGGCTGAGGTCAGCGGAGGGCAGGGAAGATGGGAGATCAAATCCTTGTTTGTTTACGTTTTCTTTCCGATGGGTCGAGGCACAAGCTAGGCCCAGGCCTAGTGCTTGAGATGAATTACTTAATTAAGATTGCATATGTTAATGCTCAGAGCGAGTATGTGTTTTCGTCTGTCCTTGGGAGTTATTATGTCCATATGTTCTGGATTACTTTCTGTCGGGGAGGAGACGGGAAGACTTTAATGGGTCGACACCAGAGGCACATTTACCTGACTTTTAACAGCCCCTTCTTTTACATGCCCGACTCAGGAAACCATTTGGGGAATCTATTGTAATTATCTTCACCATTGCCCTGCCAGCCAGGTATGAGATAATGCTCTTTAGGGTAGTTAAGCTATAGCATGGAACAGTCATCATCTTCTGTATGTGCAGTAGGGTGCCGTTTTAGTGGTAGACTAACCCATTTAGCTGACTTTACTTTTACGATCAGAGATGGACAATTTACAGGCATCATTTATTGGAAAAACAGCTTTTTTTAGTTAAGTGATGTACATGAGAGCAGTGTTCTACGAGGCCGTGGTGCAGCAGACCAAAGAAAATTCATGAATTATGCATCATTGAAATTTGCGTTCAGAATAATACACACACACACACAGTCACTGTTCCACCGCTATTCCAGTAAATGTACTGGGAGGTTGTGATGACTCATATTCAAGCCTTGGTTTGCTTGAGATGCTGTCCCTTGGGCAGAGTGTTTCTGTCCATCTTTAGTGATTAGCTGCACAGTAGATTAGCTACTGTATTTGATTGATTGATTGATTGATTGATTGATTGATTGAATACTTCATTAGAAGGATAAAGACTGCAAGAAAGCTTTTGGGCTTGTTTAAATTGGGGTCCCTTTTTACAACTCATACTCATACAGTACAACATTGAATGACAGACAAATAAAACACAGTACTGTGCAAAGAATATCATCATAAGACAGTCGGAAAACGAAATAAAAAATAAAAGGTATTTACAGTAATGAGGTCAGGTGGAGGTAAGTATAGGCTTTGTCTTTTCTACCAGTCAATCCATTTGTAAGTTGTAACTCTGATAGTCCTCAAGCCAGACGGTAACATGCCATTAGGTGGAACACCCTTTGGTCCGACCACCAAAACCTAACCTTAACCCTAACCCTAACCTCAGTAAAACTATGCCTAAACCTAACCCTAACCTTAACCCTAACCTCAGTAACCGTGACGCGGGTGATTATCTAACCTGCCGACGCTAGTGAGTGATTATCTAACCTGCCGACGCTGTTCGACCCAACGGTAGTTCGATCTATGGGGCAGTCCCCAAGTCAGACACCTCTTCCACTGTCTCCGAACGCTACAGTCTGTAACTGTGCCTCTCAAAGGTTGTGACAGGAAACAGTCATCTGTTTGTCATTTCCATTTCCCCAAAAAACCTGTTCTAGTTGTTCAATTAAAAAATATATTTTTCTGATAATCTGATAATCAGCTTCTGTAGTAGATATATTTCAATTAATTTGATTTCCAATTGGACTTATTTACGTGACTGCAAAGAGGAAACCGAAGAGTGTGTGTGTGTGTGTGTGTGTGTGTGTGTGTGTGTGTGTGTGTGTGTGTGTGTGTGTGTGTGTGTGTGTGTGTGTGTGTGTGTGTGTGTGTGTGTGTGTGTGTGTGTGTGTGTGTGTGTGTGTGTGTGTGTGTGGAGGGTCCACTTTTATTTTGACTTCGTTAGGCAGAAGCATCTGAAAAATGTCCGAGCCACCAGCCTGTCTTCACTGAGAGCTAAATTAACACTCAGTATTTTACGGTGTGGACTGCGGATGTCTTGTTTTACTACGATTACTATAATTCCTATAAGTTGCAGCGAGCATGAATGAAATCTGTTTGATGGTACTTTTATGGCAGTTTGTTCAGTTTTACTGCCCATCATAGAGCTCCGTCACCAACACACAACACACTTCCTCATTTGCTTGTTCATGAAAGCCACTATACTTGGGCATGCATTTTCCATAGATTAAAATGTTTGACATGACATAAGTGATGATGACATACTGGACATTTATGAACATGTACACATGCAGTCCATATTTGTGCTCTGGTGAATATACAAACTGTACAGTAGTGTGTCTACAGGCAGAGAGGTCTACAGTTTCACTCTAAACAAGATGTTCTATATTTGTCATGTAGAATATCGTTGCACATTTAAGGGCTTTGCACACAGGACCGTTTTGTTTTTTTCTGTTTGCTGCATCACTAAAACGCATTGGATTTGGTGTGCAAGGGCTGTGCGGAATCCACCCTGCGGATCCGAAAAGGAGTCATAAAAGGGGTCAATGAGTTTTTACCGCATGCGACAAGACGCACAAATCGAACTGGGTTCGATCGGGAAAAGAACGCACAGCCGCAGCCACCTGCCGCAAGGCAAATTCAATGCCGGAATGCATGAGGTCATAGAGAATCATTGCTTTCTTTAAAAAGATAAAATCGACATTTTTTTCCGTGCGAAATAAACACGTCTGTGTGCAAAGCCCTTTACAGTATGTTACATATTCATATACAGTACATGCATACATAAAAGTAAAACTAAATATATCTGAATACCACTGAAGTCATTATGAATCTTGATTTAAAATCACCTCCATCAAAAATATAGATTTTTCAGGATATGTCTGGAAACCTTTTATTAAATAGTATGATCATGTTTTGGAATAAAACATATAATACACACATGAATAGCACAGCACAGCACAGCACAGCACAGCACAGCACAGCACAGCACAGCACAGCACAGCACAGCACAGCACACTTCACTCCATCGACACTGTGCATATTCTTAATCACACCATTAAAATATGATGTCACTTTTTCTCCTCTCTTTCCATTTATTCCAGTATTTAAAGGTTTGAATTCCTAGTTATTAGCGCCTTTTTAATGTCAATATGATTTTATAATCTCAAGGACTCGGTGAGCCCAAGTCTTTGGGACCGCAACCGCTCGGAAAATGGCACCGCGTGCCACAGAAAATACAGAATATCAAAAAGAAACGGAGACTCTTGTTTTCTTTTTAATTCCTCTCTCAATCCTTTATTTCTCTTTTACTCCATTGCTTTCCATGCTATTTTCTTTTTTCTTTTTTTTTTTAAACATGTTTCTGGCCATAGCTTGCTTTCTAACTGGAACAGATGTTGTGCTTGGATTGCAGTGCCATTGTTCTGGTGTGACCGCAACATTGTGTGTGTGTGTGTGTGTGTGTGTGTGTGTGTGTGTGTGTGTGTGTGTGTGTGTGTGTGCGTGTGCGTGTGCGTGTGCGTGTGTGTGCGCGCGCTAGCTAGCACATTCAGCGGTTGTGGTTAGAGTGAGTCTTCTTCCCCACATTTTCCCCTGTAAAATTGACGGGCAGAGGTACAGTACTGTAGGTAGCAGCCGAGCCCACCCTGCCCCATCTCCTCCCACAGTTTGAGTAGAAAGCCCAGCGGCTGTATACAGTATATGTAGGGCTGTGGACATAAACACCACCTGGGTAAGCGTGTATCGTATAGTCGGGAGGTGATACTCTGCTGAATGTTTGATCATCGCCATATCTGGCATACAGATGTTTCCTTGATAGCAAATTTGCACAGCTATTCATCTCATCTGTCCTCTCCCCGAAGAGAATACATGTTTCAAAGGAGTGCAAGTCAACATTCCTCATTGATCAATTGCATGTTTTTATGTGGTCGCTGCCCATGTGACCACATGTAGATGTTTGATCTGTTAATGATTCAGCCTTGTATCATTATCTCAGTTGTAAAGATAAATCTCTTCTCTTGTGAAATAATACAGGGGTGGGGGGGGAACTGTTTTATATTTTCCTCCATTCCCGAGCCAGATCCTATTTTTGGGATTTCCATCAGAGTAGAGGGGCTTGGCTACAGTGAGCCACTACAATTCTGCTATATTGTGGAAATACAGTAGCATTTGAAATATTGCTCGAGAACAAGAGGTTGCATATACAGTGGCCGTTACAGTGAACTGAGAACGTTGGAAGCCCGCTGTATGTAGTAGCATTGTACATACAAAGTACTGGAAAATGTCAATGTACAAAGACAGTCAATCCATAATTCAAACTGTGTGTATACCAGTGTGCCAATGCAAATGATTTACATTAAGAGGCTGTGACGCAGTATCCACCGTGCTGTTACTGTACTAAAAATACCACAGACTATACAGTGTACTGTACCGTGCAATGTTTACAACAACTTTACTTTAGAAGGATCTGTATTGTAAACTGATGATAAACCCAAGCCCCAAAGTTTTGAGGTCTCTCCTGCCAAGATATGGTCATGTGGTAATCCGTTTTGCTGATATTCAGAAATGTCAGCCTTTTGGGGTGCTCGGGGGCGTAGGGGAAAGGATCCTGCCCACCACTGAGGAGATTATAGAAACCTCTGAGGTGGATGGGCATAATGGCTAAACTGGGGAAAAAAGAACAAGATGTGGATCTCTGACTTCATGTGGCCAGCCGAGGATGCAGGTCATCTATTACGAATGACTCCATATTCCTGTGGGGGATGCCCATTAGTCCGATGTCCCAATAACCTGAACATTTTTACTTTAGTGTGAGGTTAGGCTTATAGTTATAGTTACTTTGGTACAACGTGCCAATGGACTAATGGCATGGCAGCATTTGGCAACATTTCAGCTCAAAACGACCACTTTTCTCCGTATACGTAGACAGCTTGGCGAGCCAATTATGGTACATAAACATTAGGTTCAGTATCGATGGCATCATCATACAGTATTTACGTCATCTGTTCCCACATTTGGACAATCCAAGTTAAATTTAAACAAGTACAACGCAAATTAAATTAGTGGGGTTCTACATTAGCCTAGTGTCAGTGTACACACAAGAAATGTGGCATCAATAAGCTCCCTCTTGTAGACGGTTAGACACTCTGAGCCACGCGTAAAACGAGATGGTGTAATAATGCCGTGGTTCCCAAATGGATGTTGCACTTCAGGTGGCCGGTCTATGACATATCTATAACTCCAAATTTGGGCAAGGTTAAAAACATGCAGCGGTACTTCTTTGGGAAATGTGGAACTGATCTGTCCATCTGCTCATGACATTAACCCCAGACAGATAGACACCTATAGCTTAGCCTCCAACAGAACCACGCTGTAGAGATGTAGTTGTTGAAAGATTTGAAAAACATTCAGGGCTTGAGTTCTTTTGGACATTTGATGATGATCTCTACTTTGGACTTCGGGCCTGGAGGAGACAGAAATTACCTTTCATTCTCTCAATCGTAAATACATAAGAGCCTGAAATAAAATCTTAATATTTACCTGACAACATCAGAAAAAGGTCATTCGTTAAAATTGTAGGAGGCGATGAGGCTCGCCAGTCCAGCCACGCCGAGGCCAATTGCCCCGACGATCGCCATGCCAAACAAGCCATCCTTCGTCAGTGACTTTTTTATGAGTGTCTCCATCTCCAAAGCCTCCTCGTCCTCTGGCTTATTCCTCAGCAGAGCCCTGATGAACCTCAAGGCCTTTTCATACTCGTTTAATCTGTAGTAGGCCACTGAGAGATAGAGAAGGACGTCCCTGCGGTTACCCTTCATTGCTGGTTTCATCATTGGTTTCTGATTCAGCTCACCCAACAGGACGATTCCTTTCTTGATGTCATCTGTTTTGCTCCTAACAAGACAACGTGCATATTGAAACCTTATTTCTTTGGAAACATATCCTTTCGTCTCCTCCTCGTCATAGTTCTTTTTCGAATTCTGAAAGTCAACAGGATCTATCAGATCGCTTACAATAGCTTCCATGTTGACAGAAAGAGTTGAATGCCCTGCTGGATGTCGTGATACTGTATATACAGTAGGCCTATGCCTTGGGCGTGACGTAATACCGACATGGCTCCCCATGTGACCTCCGAAATCATATTGATGATTGATTGATTGATTGATGTTTTATCTTATATAAAATGTCCTGTGAATGGACGTTTGATGGTTGGTGGGTAGAATACCGAAAAGAGAAGATCTACAAGCTCACGATGTGTCACAGTTGTAGTATGACAAAGTAGGCATGTAGGTCATTAAATTACAGAATGCTTTGATGTTTCTAACAACAACTCAACTGATTGTTGGTTATAATTTGGTCCAGCTGCTATTATGACATCAGTCCTGCCCAAATATAGAGATAAGGCGGCTGGACGTTTTGCAACTATTGTTCTGCGCTTTGCACGACTTAATTTGTAGGCAAAAGTTAGCTCTTACCGAGCCAATGCCTTAATGATGATAAAGGCACATGAACTTATTAGCTTTTATAATTTCGATCAAACACATCGATGATGAGGTCATATCAATGACATCAGTAATCTCCAAAATTGGGCAGGGTTTCAGCCTGAGCTGAGCCGCATTGACTTCCCTTATGAAATTAACGTTAAATATTTCAAAAATATATATAAAACATATGTGAACAAAATAATGTGTGCAGCTAGTTGACCTACTGGCAACTTGCACAAGGACTTTGGCAAGGATCTGTCCAGTGGTTTGTGGGATTAGCTCCAGACAAACACACAGACAGACCCTAATGTTATAGATGGCTACGTTGGCCAGGCTCTTACAGAGCCACGCTGGGTTGAAAAAAGATATTAAATAAATGCCAGGCTTTGCAAGATCATTGGGTATATGGGTGAGGTAAGAGGTAAAGGAAGGTGTGTGTGTGTGTGTGTGTGTGTGTGTGTGTGTGTGTGTGTGTGTGTGTGTGTGTGTGTGTGTGTGTGTGTGTGTGTGTGTGTGTGTGTGTGTGTGTGTGTGTGTGTGTGTGTGTGTGTGTGTGTGTGTGTGTGTGTGTGTGTGTGTGCGTGTGTACGTGAGTGCCTGCATGTATGTGTGCGTGTGCAGGGAGATTTTTTGTCCGAGCATTAAGGTCTCTGAAAGACCTCTGTTAGATTTATTAGCAGCAGATAAGGCTGATAGCCATCTGTAGCCATGCTCACTTCACTCAGCCAGCCAGCGCTGAGCCACAGCCAAAGCACACACGATACATTCATTATGTCTCTGGCACGGACCGCAGAGAGAGAGAGAGAGAGAGAGAGGGAGAGAGAGAGAGAGAGAGATATGCATTCTATGCATCTTAGATCTATTTCAGCTTGGCCTCCAACCCCACCTTCTCCTGACACACACACACACGCGCGCACGCACGCACGCACGCACGCACGCACGCACGCACGCACGCACTCACATCTTTTTTCCAGGTTGAAAGGTGAGATTTAACCGCAATCGTGCACGGTGTGTGTTACCACCTTGGAGGGAATGAAAGCAACACATCATGTGGCTGTGAGATCCCCATGTGCCTGACACTCAGCAAGTGAAGTGCTTCTGCAGAAATAAACTGCCTCATTATGAACGCCTACGCCTGCTCCCCCCGCTCAGTGTGTGTGTGTTAGAGGTACTGGGGGGGGGGGCAGCGGAGGCTGAGGAGAGGAAGCAGTGAGAAGGGAGGAAGAGTGGCAGGACTGGGCTTTAATTATGGTTAATAGTGGAAGTTCTAATGAGTAAGTGGCTGTGAAAACAATCCGCCGAGATCACACTGCAGGTGACCTACCACACTGCACGCAAGCTCTGCAGCAGCACCACAAACACACATGCACACATACTGTACCGTATGGACTTTGAGTCCCTCTCTCTTTCTCGTTATTTCCCCCCTTTCATTCTTTTTTATTCTCCCTCTCTCCCTCTCTTCCTTCTCCCCCCTTTCTTTTTCTCTCTGTCTAGCTCTCTCCCTCCCTCCCTCCCTCCTCTCTCTCTCTCTCTCTCTCTCTCTCTCTCTCTCTCTCTCTCTCTCTTTCTCTGTCTCTCTCTCTCTCTCTCTCAGACATTCCCCTCACACATACTGTACATCTTGAAGTAATTGGGATATTACAGTGGAACCACCACTGGCCTGATGGTCATCACTGCCGCCTGCATGGACGCAGGCCAGTCAGGCTGGCCCGCCGTGAGTCTGCTCACTGCTGGACAGAGCTCCAGTACCAGTGCTGTGATGTGGAGCAAGTAATAGCCTCCTCTGTTCCTTCCACAGTAAGCCCAGGGACATTCATAAATGTCTCATAAGCCACTTTAATGTCAATGCAGTGCTGGCCCAAGCCAGCGTCACAATGTACAGTACTTGCCCGTTATTGAGTTAAAGTTGCATATGGATTCCTGTATGAGCGGAGTACTGCGCTTTCTGACAGCGAGGGAGCATTTGATTGCCAAGTATAAATAAAGCAGTGGAGTGAACTTTACCCCTCCACGCCATGGCTCGTACGTTCTATATATAAACATCTCTCTTCCTCACCATATATATATCATTCAGATTATTCCAGCGTCTGTTTTCCGAGATACACTTTTTCATTCAGGCCATGCTTTGCAGTTAATTTCATGTGATGTTTAATACCATGTACTGTCGGCCCTGTCTGAATCCATGTTCTTAATCCCCCTTGGGCCGTTGTGTCTCTATTGCAAATCACAGACATGGAATACTCTATGTAACATCATCTAGTAATCACAGAGGGCAGAATATTTTCCATCTTTTTTTCCCATTGTTTATACGGAACAACTTATTTCATTGTCCGGTAGGATTTTTCAAAGTGGCCGTACAGTAATGCAGACACGTTCGTGTTGGCTGGATGGCAACGGGCGACTTGGCGAGGAAAGCAGAGGTCAACTGTGAATAACTGGCTTGTTTGTCTCTGTTTTATTTCAAATGAATTGCCACAGGAGACAGAAGTA
Source organism: Nannobrachium achirus (assembly GCF_963921795.1). Lineage (NCBI taxonomy): Eukaryota > Metazoa > Chordata > Actinopteri > Myctophiformes > Myctophidae > Nannobrachium > Nannobrachium achirus. The sequence continues at coordinate 24,018,071 of NC_137820.1, forward strand.
CCGTAGTTTATGCATTTTGAGTGGGAGCATTTATGGACAAACCCATTAATAAGTCACTGCTAGCAGTGCGTTGCTAATTAGTATATTAGCCACTGAAATGGGGTGTTTCAGATTACTATTGTGCATTTTATGGTTCTTGGACACAAGAGGGGTAATAATAAGCCCTAACCCATATTCCCCCCTGGTGGAACTGGACCACAGTACCCATGTGTGCCCTAAAGCCTGCCTGTGTTGTGGTGGTGGAATGCAAGGAGTATAACCAGGGGAATGATGGGAAAGTGGATTAACCTCACCGTGGGGAAACCGCCATTTTCCTCCGTCCGCCCCTCAGAGCTAGGCCACAGCAGAGTTTCCAGACGCACAAAGGTTTTTCTGATACTGTGTATGTGGTGGCTATATAATCGTCATATAAATCATATAATTGTGTATCAGATTCACATAAACCAATGCCATTTGGAGCCCTTACCGTTTCATTCTAATGGATATGGTTGGCGGAGGGACAGAGCACAAGCTGGTAGGGATTTAAAAACGGGCATTTAACAATACAATCTGCACTTTCTCTGAAGGGTTTCATTAGCGTGCTATGAGGGGGAAAAAAGAAACAAAAACATGGCAAATTGTTCTAGACAAATTTGTGTCAGTCAAAATGTTTATGCTTTTGTTAAACCTGCAATGGTCACTTATACCAGTATGCAGTTTAACAGCATCTATTATCATTGTTTAAATATTCCTAAACCCATTTTACTCTGAGGAGCACCAATCTATCTATATTCAAAGGGAGCCAAATTGCTACCATTACTCAGCAGTTGTTCTCTCTGCAATCCTATTGCCACATTTTAGGAGTTATTGTATAACCATACTCCCAGTCCCGTAAATCTCCTCACCCTTGTAAGCTTTCAAAATGCACTTAACCGAATGGTTCGGATTGTTTGACAAGGGATAATTCTTTTTTTGCCATTCAAACATGCAAAAATATGTAAACTGTCCTCAGTGTTTTACAGCTGTGGACTGTAGCCTAGTCTATTTACACTCTGGTGATTCCCTGGCCCTCTGTCTCTCTTTATTTAATTTTGCCTATTGTTTTGACCATTTGTCATTTTTGTATTTTCATTTCGGTCGTTTCGCCAATTCCCACTTCGCCCATGTACTGTAGTTAATCTGTGTCACTGCTGACCCCTACTGGCTGGTCATGGTGAGAGTGTAGGCACATCTACTCCAATACACATGATAGCTGCGACCTTTCACTTGACAGCGAGTCAGAGCATGCGGAGGAACATGCTATCCTCCCCGTTAGTAAGCCTGTCACAATTAATACATAATAATTGCCTAACCACAATTATTTGAGATAATCGCAATTATTTTTGCATAATTGTCAATCATTTCCATGATGACAAATCTTCATAGATTTTCAAAATGTAAAAGAAAGAAATAGCAGATCTACATGCTCAAAATGCGTCGCGATGCGACACGTTTTTGAGCTTTTATAGTCAGCCGTCTGTGCAGCTGACGCTCTGGAGCAGAGCTACCTTTTACCCTGACACAGGAACAGGACCAATTGTGTTTGTTGAAACAGGCCAAGCTGTCTCTCTTTCTTAAACATACACAAATTCACACATGCATAGAAATTATACACACCAGGAGTGAATCAAGCATCAATTGGCGAATCTGTTTGGTTACATTTCTTTACACTCAGTGTTAAACTAACACTCAGATTTTGCAGTGCACATTGTCCTTTACACATCATTCATCACTGAGTCTGACTCTGTGAGGGGAAATCTCGCTCTTTCGAACGACCGTCATTTCGACAAAGGAGCGGCGGGAGGGTTAGCCACTCACCCCACGGAGGTTAGGTTTAGGGTAAGGGT